>NC_088101.1:19306953-19618672 GCF_036370855.1 Dromaius novaehollandiae | reverse complement strand
TGACTTCAGCTGCTGTGTTCCCATCTTTTAATACTAATTCTGTGACAGCAGCCATTGCTCAGTGTTGCTTTCAGCACCTGCCAAAACAATCTCTGTTCCTCAGTCGATGTCATCTAATTCATACTGATGAGGAGTTACAGAGATTGCAGGTTTAGTGAGAGGATTTCAAATTTCCCTCCTCTTTGTATTTCTGCAGCTGGCAGAAGCATTTGTCTCCTCCTCAGAAACCACTTCAGACTCGTTTTTAACAGCTCCTCTCACAGACAGCTCTGAGCTGCTTTGTTTCTTCTGATTTTAACTAAAGAGACTATTTACATTACCATCTGTGCATACCCAGAGGTGTGGTCAGAACAGGTATTACAGGGTTTCAAAGTATTTGATTTTTTTTTCTGATTACTGGCAGCAAAGCAGTCTTTGTGACTGAAAGAAAACAGGATAGGCACAAACACTACCTTTGTGCTAATGGCAATAATGGAATAGGACAGCTCTAGTCTCTATAGAGCAAAGGGTAGGCACAGTTGTCAGGTTTCCAACAGAGACGCTTTGATGGACCATCTTTGTCAGAAGTTGCTGTGGTTCTTTCCTAGGAAATTTTCCCTTCTTTATGATTATTTTCACACGGGCTGTACTAGAAAGATAACTTCCCACATGTTTCAGAAATCCAAGCAATTCCTGAATTTTCATTCAGAATAAGATTGCTTTATACTCCAGGTCTTTTTTCTTTTTAGAAATGCATTGAAATTATTCACAAAACTCCTTTCTAGATGTTAAAATCATGTTATATATCTTGCCTGAATTGATTTGGCAGAGCTGCAGCACTTTCAGCTGATGGTAGTTAGGACTTTCATGAGGTTCAATCCATTTTCTGAAACTTCATAAATGTCTTGTTTCCAAGTGCAAAGATTGGGAAGTATGCTGTTGTGCCTTTCTGTGTGCTGTGGACAAGGTCATAATAATGCCCTTCTGTTAGCTCTACTAGTTGCTAATTTTAGCCGGAAATTTCAGATGTTGTTCTTGGCCAGATGAATTTCTCTTCTGTAAGGCTAGAAATGAAAGAGGAAATGAGATTCTTAACAGCTCTTCTACCTCTCTGCTCCTGGGATAGGGGAGGACAGGACAAGAATAGAGCACTCTTCTGCTGGTGATGCATTTTGTTCCCAGTTGTTACTTCACATAAATAAATGAAGCGGCAGTGTAAAGCCGTATCTTAAACCAGGCAAAGATTTCTTCAGTTGCTAATTCAGGTTTAGCTTAAGATTCTTGCCTAGTTTGACATTTTCAGAAAGACAAAAGGTTTTTAGTGGATGCTGAGGATGTAGCTGTTATCGTTGCAGTGGCCCTGGTCACTAGCTACCCAGCTGCTAGGATATTCTGAGTAACGTTTTTTTGATTTTTCTGACAAAACTACCCACGTGTACTACATGGAAAGTTTCTAAATGTTCTAGGAAACGGGAAACAAAGGCAAAGTTGTTTTATATTATACCGTTTCCTGGGAAGGAGAAGGGTGCATTTCTAGAATGAGTAGAGAAGAGCTCTGTTCCAAACCAACTGCTTGAAGTGCAGTGGTCAGATATAAATATGCTGGAAATATTTTCATTGGTTTGACAATATGAAACACTAGTGTTCAGTAGTGAATCAGTTACTGCTGTTATTCCCTCTGATGATATTTCTCATCTCAAAATCTCCTGAAGGAATCAGAGTTTTCACGCCACCACACCTTCTAAGCTCATCTGCCCCCAGGCAAAGACAATTCAAAATCCTTCCTCAGGGGAGCAGTGAACAATGCCAAAGCTGGGTTTTATGTGGGCTCTCTGTAGTACTAACAAGCACCAATTAAAATAAACAGTAGAACATTCTGTCAGTCTTTCCTGATTCAGACTGCTGTTCCTTTCCTTTCTATATCAAATCACACCTGATGTGTTCTGTACCCTTAACCACTTCCTGGCTACTTCTGCAGAACATTTCTGCAGAGTCAAAAGGAAAACAGAGGGTTAAGCTGGGAAGCTTCTTCAATGTACAGTCTACCTTATTCCAGAGCACAGAGCACATTTTTTAAAACATCAGTTGCCATTCACCTTGCATAAAAGTTCTGCCAATGCTTGAGACAGGATACCATGCTTTAGGTTTGACCAGTAAACTCATCCTTACATGTTCATGTTCATAAATAACTAAAAAAAAAGCCAAGTACTACAAACTGGGACTAAGCTACGGAGGGAACTGAAAAGATGGGATCGGGTAAGATGGTTTTGCAATAGAAACTTACATCTCAAATAATGAAAGGTCGTGGGTTGCAACACACCAAAAATACGTCACAATATACTCTGTTGGTCATTTTTAGACCATACTAACATTCCCAAAGTATGAATGAGTCCTGTGATCCCAGATCTCCCTGAGCAGAGTCGTGGCAGTGCAAGTTTCCTTTCACACCTGATTCTGTGCACGGGTTTCTAGAGGCCATGTGTGCACTGTGTGCCCTGTGAAATTACTGGGCTGACACACATTTTTGGGGAGTAGACAATTTCTGGCAGCGGGAGGTGCTAGGTCTGGAGCTGAGGATGAAAGTATCCAAAGATGACTGTACTACTCAATGTCTGACCATCTGGTCATTAAACATAATCTCAAATCTATGTGGCTTTATTCACATTTCTCTCCACCCCTTCTTGGTGGTCTTTTTCTCCTGTCTTCTGCTTCTTTTCCAACAGGCTGTTTGGAAGATGCAAGCTGTCTACACTGCAGTGTACTGCAGAGATGGCACGCTAGCTCTAACCAAGCCAACTCAAGTACTAGAAGCAGCACAAGTTTTCCACTGCTCTCCTTCATGGGCATTCATTGACCATTCTGCAGCTCCTGCCCAGAGCTGCACAGTACCACAGTTACATTGCTTCCAGTGCTCAGTATGCTTCATTTAGCTGCCTTACAGGGACACACTCTTAAAAAAACCTCTCAGATATACCAAACGGGATAGTTTTGGAGCCAAAATCTCTGTGATCCCAGCGGGTCACGTGTCTTAACTCCACCTAGGAATCTCTTTGTTGGCTGTGAGTAGAGTTACTTGGACACACTAGGCACAGTGACTTGGAAGAATTTAGGCCATCTGAATCTGGCCACTGGTGGCCCATTGTCCCTTTCCGCTAGTTCCTAGCATGCAGAAAATGGTGGTACATGTGTTCTCACAATTCATTTCCAGTCCCAGGATTGCCTTGTTACATGACCTATTCTGTGTGCAGGCCTAGAAATTCACTACAGATATCTGAGGGTGAAAACAGTAGGTTTGGAGACAGTAACACAGCATGGAATAACATGCCTTTAGCAGAGCACTTACTTTACATTCATGCATTTCTTCCCTGTTATTACCACATCTGCAGTATGGCTTTCTCAGTTATTGTTCCCTCAGCAAATCCATAATGAGTTCCATACTTCATCAAGTTTAGTTCTACGCAAAAACAACTGCTCTGAAATTAAACCAGATATTCTAATGGTGACAGTCAGAAGTTGCTGATCTTATCCACATCTTCAAGTTCTTTTTGCCTTTTTTGCCTAACATGCAAACAAACTTTTGGTCTTTGAAACTACCACATTGGTATTACAGCTCTTTATATGAAAAAGTAACAGAAAAGTCTCTGTGGCATTAGCAAATCATTTTGTGCCTTCTTTACTCTTCATGGATTACATAGCTTTCCAGGACCAGGCATGTATGTAGTTCACAAGATTCCTGGAAGGGTTTACATGTGCTATGCAAGTGTCTCTCAAGACTGACATACATACGCCAATACATCACATAAGTATAAATAAAATCACATTCAGGATAGACCAAAATTCTGCATCATTGCAAGACAGCCTACAAGGGCTCCAAAGCTTACTGTTGCTCAGCACAGCTCAACACAGTAGCATCAAAGCGGGGTGCTGGTATCAAAGGAAAGTCTTAAGTAGAATTTGTTTTAAAATTATCAAGAAAAAAAATGAAAATGGTTAAGCCAATTCTGTAGAAAATCAGATTCTGCCAGATGTTACCCATCTATCCTAGCCCTCTACTCTACAAAAGTCCCAGCCTATTTTTCAGTTCAGCTACCTGCAGAGTCAAAAACTATTGAAATATAAGAATGACAAAATAAATCCAGTGTTAAAGGGAATTCCAATACCATGCACTTTTTTTTTAAATTTTAAATCAGGGAACTTTCCTCACATATCTTAGAAATATGATTGTGTTGATGTAAACTCTGGAAGTGCTACAATTTGTTGCTTCAGTGAACCAACCATAAATAAGAAGTAACATAATTAACTTCAAATCAGAGGACTATCAAATTAAGTCATCATTTTTCTAAATTAAGATTTGATCATGTCCCAAAGTCCCATTATGATTTCAATAATATCATCTTTCTTCTTTTTTTATGGTCCTTCTGATAAAATGCAATGCCTTTTTCCCTGCCCCATAGAAAGGTACAGAACTATTTAATTCTCTAGTCCAGCAGAGCCATTATGAAACTTTCTATGTTGTGTTTATTCCACAGAACTTTTTCTGCAACTGTATTCTCAGGAGGAATAAGACTATTAAAATTAGAGCTAAGAGACAGGTATATTAGCACTCTCATTTCTGTTACCCCAGACAGCTCAAGTATGACGGCATAGCATTTAGATTGGTGACAAACCTTTGGAACATCCAAACCTGATGGATTTTTTTGAAAATTTGCAACAACAAAAAAGTGACAGAATCAAACAAAGACTTAAAGAACCAAACAATCTACAGCAGAATCAGAAAGAGAACCCAAGATCCATGGGCCCTAACTTCTCTTTCCCAGCACCCTTATACTCACTTTGTTGAACATCAATCAAACTCAAAATCAAATTAATCTTCACTAACAAAATATTAGACAAATGTAAAAATCTCCATGTTTCAGAATAAGATTGAGTCATGATAGTACAGTCTCTGCTTCTTTTTGGCTGCCCTTCTCATTTCTTTTTAACAAACTTCCTTATCTAGTTTCCCTTTTTTAAATTAGATACTACCATAGCAGGGTTTTTCTGTATTTTTCTTTTGTTTTAAACTTTTACTGTTTCTGCAGAGATGTTAAACCTAACTGCACTCTAGTCACTATTTGTGGAATAACATCATTTAAGCCAGACCCTGAACACTGTTTGGGATGAACTCAAGAGCTGCTTCTCTGCTTGTGGGCTACTCCTTGTAGTTACTGCTCCATGAAGCAGTTAAGGTTGTCTGATAATGCATTTTATGTATGATGAAAAAAGTCATTGATATCTTCTATTAGTATTGCTTTATCTGCCCTCACAGCCTTTCTCATTTCCCTTGGCACGTCACCATTATTGTTGCCAATTAGCTGAATGTGTAAGTCTAAAGTTTAATTTTTCCTAGTCATGATTGGAATTTCAAACCATAAAATTCTGTATTGTTTATCAATACATTTGTTTTATCTGACTTGATTTTAAACTATATTTAAAATTCAGTTTTATTCCTCCTCTGACATGATCTACTCTCTCTTTTATAGTAACCTTAATATTACAATATCCCACTGGTTACATTCCTTTTACACACTTTCTGATATGCCTATTACACAAATATCCATATTCAAAACTTGCAATTTTAGTTTCCCCACCTTATTTTTTTTAGACTTCCAATATGTATACAGAAGTTCACATATACCTGGGTTAGTTTTCTATTTTTCAGGACCATTATTCATTTACTGATGGTTGTTAATGACCCTTCTACATAGCCAGTTCTTATACTTCAGCCTAAGTAGTAAGATACAAGCTTGTAACAGAACATAGTCACAAGGTATAAACACGTGATCCAATTTATCAAATGAAACCTAAATTTGTCATGTGTACACGTTCAGATCCTCAAACTATCACTTTGCCTCTTCAAACTCTTTAAGCGTATGCTGTCAGAATGATTATTATCACAACGTAGCACCACAAGCCCTTAAAAAGAATCTGCTACTGAAATTCTGAAGAAAGCAGTTTACACATAGAAAAATGTGTTATCTTTCCAGCAGGATACATTTTGGCATCTGTCTCTGCATGAGTTCCTATTCCTGGGACAAATGGCTCAAGGCCTTCATGTGCCATAAACATTTCAAAACCAACAACCCTGCCAAACTGTACTCCAGCATTTTTGCTGTAGAATAACATTACCTGAATCAGCAGTTGATAGCCTGAGTCTTACCTATCCTGTGTGCTCAGAATACATTGAAGCATAAGGAAATGTGTATGTGAACTAATTATCTCAAATATGTTTAGTAGGCTAGGATAAGGAGGGCCCAGGGCATGACCCCATGTTGTGGTCTTATAATAGTGGTGTCAGGAAAAAACGCACACCATGAACACGTACACTTATACTTATACTCTTGTACATGTGCTTAGTACCAAGTGTTCTGTGCTTGGCTCACCACTGCACAAAGGAAGTTGAAGAAGTGGCAGGGAGGAAACCTCCATCACGCAGCCAGCTGCCATCACATGCACAGAGCTCAGCTCAAACAGGGCTTCAGCCTTTCACTCACCTCCCTTCCCTCAAACTCCAGTGCCTCAAACAAAGTGCTTTCCATTTGAAGGGAAGAGAGGACAGAATTTACACTGAAGATGGGAGAGAGAGGGGGGGAGAGAGAGAGGAACATATGGATGGGAAAAACAAAAGCCAGATAGATTTCTGCAGACTTCTTCTGCTTTACTAGATACATTCCCCAGAGAGATCTCCCCCTCATATCTGAGAATCTTTTCATCTAGAGAAATGGATAAAGGGAGTTCCAGTAACCTCAATATGCCTTTTTTCACAAGATGCTGCTTTACTATTCGTTTTATTTGCCTCTGGTGTCACATAACTGTACACAAAACTCTATGTGCCATACCCCCAAACTAAAGATCAATACAGCACTTTTTCCCTCTAATGGATGATTTAATAATATTGTATCAGCCTTGGTCATTGCACATCAGGAAGAGAAAAACATAATCAAAGATATACTTTTAAAAATACTACTATTTTGCCAACCAACATGGAATTCAAATGAGAAACAACTTCTTCATTCTCTGTGTTCTATATTTGTATTTTAACATGAATCACATGATATTTCTGGATTCAAGTATACAGACTGCCCTCTAAAAAACATTAGTCTTCACAATTTGGTGAAAAAGGTGAACAGGAGAGCCTTAAGGGCTCAAAAATCAAAAGGTAAAATGTAAAGAATTCTGTTTTGAAATGTCATTTGTAAGTCAACCACACAACCTGAGAGCCTGAGATGATTTTCATGGGCTGGCAACTCTCTTTCTTTCATTCTGAGAAAAACAAGTGAAATAGCTTCTGCAGAGCATCTTGATCCAACAGCTGAAGGGTTCAGTCTGCCAGAGGCATAGGAGAAGCAATGCATATCTTGCTGTAGTATAAATTCAGAATGAGCAGGCAGAGACATAATCACCCCTCTGTCAAAATTCATGTCAGAGTTACGTTGTTGATAACATAGAGTCAGTTTAGGAATAAATGGCATAACAGGTAATTCTTTCCTTTTGTTTTGCACTAAACAAATCTTCCATTTAACAAGCCGCTTACAAAAGATGCGGTGAAGAAAATGAGGTCGATAAGCCAATCTCTCCAGGAATATAAGCAACATTTACAACAGTGCCTAGCCCCAAGTCTTCCTGTCTAAAGCAGGAAACAACATCTGACAAGTTCAAGCTACATGTTCAGAAATAAAGTTCATTTTAGACAGTGTCTTAGCTAGTCTTAAATACATTTTCTCAGTACTTTTATTTATAGCTTCATGAAAACTATTAAAAGGCTTACTAGTGGTTTACTATGCAACGTAGCCTGTAGTATTTTATCAAAGATACACAGTTAAGGGCTTGTTTTGTTTTCTTTTTTTCTTGAATATTAATGTCTATACACATGTATATCTGCCTGATCTACCAGCCAACAGCCGAATTTGTACCATCCACAATATCTGTGTTTACCTGATATAAAATTAATACCTGATATAAAATTAATTTCCAAGTAACTGCAGCCCACGATTCCGCAGCAGGACAAAAACCTATTATCCAGATTGGATGTTTTGTATTACACTCATCTTAGCTGTTTTAACATGGATTGGGCCAAAAGCTTTAAAATGAGCTATCAAAAATTTGGTCCCTAAATCAATTTTAGGCCCCAAAACAGAAACTTCCTAATGATAAATCCACATAAAAAGCCCCTGATTTTGACAGTACTTGTGAATGACTTTAATTTTTCTTTGCCCCGGCATGAAAAAAGTCATTAACGTAAAGCAAGAAGGTTGTCATCACAAACGATGTGCACACCTATAAAGATAAACAACAAGTGTAATGGGGTCTGTGTTCCACTGTCATGGAGCAGTCTGTCTACTGATGGAGCTGGTTTGCAGAATGGGCACAGAGATTGGCCCTCAATAGCCCAGGCAGATCAAATTCAAAGAGCAGGAGAAACAGAAGCCCTTCTGCCAAGGGAAGTCAGATAGGCATGATGAGTTCAATCACCCCTTTTCTATGAATATTCACAGTTATAGCATACATTGCTTCAAATCAGTTACATGTTTATAAAAATCTAGCCTGTTACCAATAGGTTCCTCAATAGACAGCACTGCACTTTTTATAAGAACCCAGACATACAGAGGAATTCCAGCTTCCCTGTTTAAAGGTTTCTAATAATAGGTATCCAAAAGCAGGGCCCTGGACACATGGATAGCCTAGTCCTGATGTAAAAAAAAAAAAAAAAAAAAAAAAAAAAGCCAAGGTACAGTGTTACCCCCTGCTCAAGGCAGACCTGCCAATCCCCAAGAGCAGCACATGTACCCCTGGGTGAATCAAGACTGATTAGTCTCTCTAGGATACAGCACACCGGTTTCTCAAAAGTACAGTGTGCTTGTTTGCATCCACCTATCGCACTGTTACACACTCACTTATGCTGTTGGCTTTGAAGTGACCATTGCATAACCTCCACCTCGCTCTCTGCAGATCCTTCTAGCCACAAAATCCAGGCTTGTTCAACCATCAGAGATAATCCTACAAACACGTCCCTAGCCACACTTCCTGCAAACAGTCTCAGTGAATGAATACAGATCAAAAATTAAAGATTTTTTTCTCAGTTAAAAAATGCCCCTAAAATCGCACAGTTCATTCCATCTCCTTTAGTCTAGTGTATCCACACTACAGAGACACCTTTATAAGATTTTTCCACAACAAAGTTTTAAATCAGTTGCAGGGAATCATAGCATTTTCCCCACCCAAGTTTCTTAATTACCAGCTGATTCCAAATGCAACAGTAGGAGACCATGTATCAAAACCAGCTTCTGTTTTGAGGGAGTAACAGCATCTGTGTACTCATGAATGAAGTAGACTCTTCCGTCTGCTGTTGACTAGCCACTTGTATGCAACCATTACGATTTTCCTTCAGTCTCTTCCTCTGTCAAGCCCCAATTTCCCGTTACAATTTGGGGATGAATTGATGTTTTTCTTCCCCATTTGAATTGGTAAACACACTGTAAGCAGGTGAAACAAAACACTTGGGATGATTAAAGGGTTCCAACTGTGTCTCCAGATGGGCATCTGTAAGATTCAATTCTGAGCATGGTGCTGTTTTAAATACAACTTATGCATTTTTGCTGCAATTTTCCAAATAACGTGTTAAAGGTGGATGATTTTCATGCCTCTATTAGCAAGTTATGATGCTTTACAAAAAGATAACTTAGGACTTATCTTTACTTTTTTTCTTTCCAGTCTCTGAATATGCTCTTAGCTTTAAATGGATCAAGCTGAACTTGTCATAGAACATGATCTAGCCTGTTTTAGACACATTTTCCATTTCATGATATTTTAAGGTACATAAGATAGGCAACTGGTATTTACTAGTTCTTTCAGTTTTAGAATATGGGGCAAGAAGACTTAAACCTATGTATTTGAAACAGGAAGATAATTTTTTCTTCCTTTTTCTTTCCTGTTTTACTACAGGTAAGATAATATATTAGTAATCTATTATCTCAACATCATAAACATGCTTAGAAGTGAGATTCATAGCTTGGTCCTATGTCTCCAAACATACTATTCAGGACCATAGCACACAAACTTAGGAAGCTTTTATACTACTTACCAGCTATTCGTCTCTTATGTTATTTGCAAGCTCTAACAAGTAGAGTGCTATATACCAATACAAACGGACAGTATGTGATTATGCCATTGTTAAAACCAGCAGCTTGAAGTGTTTATCATTGTTATTTAAATCACGACTGTCTCCTATTGTTGTTTTGGGAAAACAGATAGATGTTTTTTGATTTGGTGAACCTAACGAACAAATATGAAACAGTAAATTGTGAATTCTGGTCAAACTGAGCAGATCTCAAGGAAACTAGATCTGTTCTGACCTCAGTAGATAAACAAGAAAAAAAGAAAAAAGAAAAAGTCTTGAAGGAACAGAGCACTGCAGCAAGCACACCATGCTGCACCAGCTATTATATCTTACAGTCTAATTGATCTCTCGTTAAGTGCAATGGAAAGACTTCCACTGACTTCAGTAGCAGTTAGCTAGGGACAGAGTTTAACTGAAGCTGAAGAGAGAAGAAGAGATGTCAGTCGGATACAACACGATCACAGCAAACAAAATTATGTGTTAACGATTCTGGTGATGAAACTAAAGTGCTACCTAAAAATTCTTTAGAGTAAAACACACACATTCAGAACATGGTGCAAACATTGAATAATTCACATTCTTGCAGGTGTTGGCTTAACTTGAATCTCTACCTGCACATATTTACATCCCTAAATTTCTAAATATGCATAATCCACCTTATAATTATCTCCCAAGTGCTAGTGTTTATATTGGATGGGGTAATAACAGTTTTTGCTTGTTGCGATATATAAGCATAATGAGTTAATTCTTTCAAGTTGATACACACTGTAGATTCGGAATCTGTCCTTTATTGTGTGGAACAAGCTATCTGTGGCATTATTAGCAGCTCCCACCGGCGTGAGAAAGCATCAGAAGTCCAATCCTGAAATCAAGTCACCTCAGTGAGAGTTTGGAGCCCTTGATTCATCAGGGGTCCCATTTCTCCAGCCTGGTGACTGAACAGTAAATGTCCTACAACAGCAAAGCACATTGGCACAGCACCCCACTGAATAACATTTGTGTTGGCTGCAGAACTCTTAATTGTTCATTTCATCAGCTTAACAATCCTTCAACTTCTTGTAGCCAGCATAAATCCTCCTTCAGCTCAAATGCCTACCATCTTTTAATGTCTTTAGAATCAGAGAAGTAAAGCGGCACAAAGACTATGTACAAATACCGCAAAACATGATGGGCCTCAACACCTGACACTTTCATTAACTTCAGGCCACCTGAGAGAAGAGTGGAGAAGCAGAGCAATCATAAGGACAGATGTCATGGGAGCATCAGAAGAGAAGCCCATCTGCTCCCCTTACACACAGTTTACAGCAGGCTGATCACAAAGAGAACAACACTTGGAGTTCTCTCCCAAACATCCACCAAGGCAGAAGGGCTTGCCATGACGCAGCCCTCCTGCCAAGGCATCATGGTTTGCAACTGCTTCTGCTTACTTTGGTATCTCTTGTCCACTAGAACTGAATTTTCGTCATATATCTTTTGCCTTTACACTGTCTCAGTTTCATTTTCTGTCCTCTCTCTTCTCCCAACTCAATTTTTTCCCATTATTTTAAAATTCTCTTTTCCTTGCTTCTCCACTTCATAATTTCTCTTCATTCTTATTTCTCTTCTATTTCTACATCTTTGCATTCAGCCTCCCATTCCCCAACCTCATTTCTTTCCCTTTTGCTCCACATCCTGCATCTTGTCATCTTCCCTTTCTTTCCTCGCCCACTCACACACTCCTCTTATTTCTACTAGATTTCAAACACCATTCAGCGCACAATTCAAACAGTATGTCTGCTGCTCCCCCTTGTACCTGGCATTCTGCCATACCAAATACACATAAGGATATCAAACAGAGTAGGGAAATGAATCCTAATCACAGAGTTATGCCATGGAAGAAGAGAGTGAGTTGTCAGCCATGGATAGTTGGAATGTACTGGGGCGATATCCTGCACTAGGAATACATGTTATCCCACACATGGCCTCCTCACCTTCACTCATTTTGCGAGCAACACCTAATGATGGCACCTCTAGCCTGTGCTAGCAGAAGCTATCATTCCTGGTAGAAAGACCCAGGCAAAAATGGACAAGGAGCAAAGGCAGAGGCCAATTTAAATGTTAGCTATTGCTCCTTCAGGTAGTGGGTAAAGTGATAGACAAACAACCTATTCCCCTTAGGTGCCAGCAGTGGCAAGATAATATTTTCAGCAAACAGAATTATAGGCAGGAGTGGCTAAGTCTTCTTTGCAGATGACAGCTAACAGTGCAGAAAAGATTCGCTTCTCTTTTTGGCATTTTTTGGCTACAGATATCAACATCCAGGGAAGGCTCAGCTACTGAAGTGTTTTTAACCTGCAGCTGAGAGTAATTCCACACTTTCCACTGTCTTTGATTATGGTAATGATGGCTTCTCTAGAAGAAAGTTACCAATTTTACACAAGACTCAAGCAAGTGTAACAAAACCAGATATATTTAAAAAAGCAATATCTCACTATCTTAACTAAGCAAATTTGTTTTTAAGAAAAGCCACCTAGGAAATATGTTAGATATATTACCTTAATTGCAGGTGTACTGGCAAATTAGAATGAATAAATTTGTTGTCAAAGGCTCAGCAACAGAGAGTTGTAAATACCATAAATGGTGAACTGAATCCTCCCTCCACAAAGGCACCATTCAGGGAACAGTCAAGTTCCTCCTCCATCTTATTCCCATTTTGTTCATTAGAATGAACTGCCTGCCACAGTTTTGTCATCTATTTTGTGCAAAAGTTAGGATGTTGGTTCATCACTCAAATTTCAACATGAAAGACAAGCAGCTTGCTTTTTTACTGATCCATGTCCTTTGAGTTACCTCACTGAGATAGCTAATAGTTAACATTTCCATCAGCACAGTTCTGAGTCATTAGAAAACACAATCCACTCCATTAAAAGGCAGTCCACCAGACAGGGAGATACAGCAATAGAATTCTGTCTTAGCTAGAGAGAATTACTGCTGGAACCTAATGGGAATAAGAATAACATTACTAGGTATAAGAATAATATGAATGTAATAGATATCTGACAATAGCACATAAAATAATGTCAATGTACAGCCTGAAGAAAATCAGCAACTGAAAGGAAAGATTCCAAGCTAGGAGGAGATGCCTCAAGAGTCCCACAAGCATATGAAAAATAACGACTTGTTTATGAGTTATCACCTACTACAGGTACAGGTCATCAAGCATTTTGGACAATACTTGGCAACCCACACTCAAGCTCGCTCAGTTTGAAAGACAGGACTCACGACTACATGGTTATCTTCATTACCATGTTGTACTTAATCTTTGGAGGGGGAGGGAAGCACGGGTAGAGGATAACAATCCAGCTCATTTATATTTTCATGAGATCTGCTATTCTATCAGGACAAAATACCCAAAACTACAAAAACAGAGCTATTTCACAGTTTATATGTAATACCAAAAGCACCAGCTTTAGCTAAAACACAAACAGCAGGTAAAGGAGAGGGGAACTAACTACCCTGTGAGTAAAATATGAATGCAATAAAAACAATGGAAAATGAACAGCCCTGAAATTCTAAATATGGAAACTGATGATTCAGAACTGAAACCGTTTTAATTCATTGTCTGTTTCTAACAGCATTTAAATGATTTAAGGTATTATTATAATTATCGTGTTTACTAAGGGCCAAACATCACAGTGATGGCATATTTTGGATGTATCATAATTTGATGGTTAACCAGGGAGTTATTTTTTCTAAAACAAATATCTACTGTACAATTATCCATTGCCCAAGTGTGAAATTTTCAACAAGCAGGACTATCTTGAATGAAAATTGTTTGCCTGAACAGTTAAATATTGATATAAAAGATTATTTGCACATATTTTTCTTAGGAGGATTATTTTTATTAGGCTGCACCTAATTCCTGTGCTTAAAAGTCTTGGACAAGTCTGCCTAGAGCCTAGGTACATACAGTAACAATTTGGACAAGCCACACCTCCTGATTTTTTAAATGAGTACAACTCTAACTGCACCAGTACAGTACTTATTCATCAAAAAAAGGATTAATTCAAACCAATGGCAGCTTTTCTATTGATTTCAAAAGATTTGAATTCAAATCCTGGTTAAAAATCTAGCACAGCATATAGATTTGGAAACCTAGACCCAATCAGTCATCTAAAAATGTAAGAAGGGTATTCATGATCTAAAAACAAGCGAGAAGATGAGAATGCAAAAAGTAAACATCATGAACGGCTTTGAATATTTTATGATATACAAATGCCCAAAGGACATGGACAAGAAAAATAACAATAATCACATATAAGCATCACTTTGGAAGAGAATCTACAAATTCATGCTTATTTACATACAAAATAACTCATTCTTTGTGAGTGTAAAGTAAATTCATTTAATAACTTCTAAGCCTCACAGCAATACTAGAAGTCTCAATAAAAGCACAAAATATACATATGCTTATGAGACAAAGTGATTTTTTTTCATACTATATGATACCTTCAGGACACAGTCCTGCCATGTAACACCTATAATTGCCTGTGTAATCTTCCAAGTGGAAAATTATCTCTGAATCTGTCCCAATCTATCTTTATATGAGGAAGAAATGTATACAAAGAGCAGATGAAGAGCCATATTACATCTTTTAGTTATTGTAATTCCTTTAGAAGGCATAAAGGATACAAGGAGGTAAGCAGTAGTGGAAACTTATGTAAATACTTTCTAAATACATGTCAGCTGGAATAGGTGTGGTTTGATGTTCTATCTGCATTTAACACCTGAAATGGTCAGGGAAAAGGACAGTTGTCAGGCATGAAGACTGAAGAACTACAATGGAAGCAAAGACAAAGTCATAAATAAAGGGACCTTTAGAAAATCACTGAGTTGCCCCAACGATCTTCTCAAAGATGATCAGACGACCAGGCATGTGTACTGTGAAAGACAGTGGATCTATACAGGCAGTAAGTATTCTTTGGTAATGAGCTTGCTTCTTCACAAATTAGCATTAATCCCTGTGACTGATGCCAAACCGTTCAAACTGATACAGACGTTCTCTTAGGAGCTTGTAAAAACTCTCAGAAATAAAACGTTCAAGTTGGTTTTCATATTCATCAGTGTTGGCTGTCTGCTTCAGATGTTTTCATACAACGTGAGAAAAAACAACATAAGGAAACACAGAATAGAATAATCTAATTTTGTTAGCTTCATTTTGACTTGCCCTGGTTATTCCCGAGGAGCTTCTTACAACATGCTATCCTAACAATGATTTCAGAAACGTGATGGCTTGGCAAACCCAGGGCAGAATGTCAATGCTACCAGCATCCACAGAAGGGCAGATCTTCAATGTCCTAAGTAAGCACAGACCCACTGAACACTTCCATGGAAATTTATTGATTTAAATTGCTGATCTCGTAACTCCTACATTACCTCGCAAAGTGTGTTGCATTTCAGTCATTTGTAAAAGGATTTTTTTAATATGCTTTGGGAACCCTCTGGATCTGGAACAAAATATAAATATAGATAATCCCCTTGTGTCATTTTGGAAAATATCAGGATGTCAAAGAACATGTAGTCAATAATTCAGTATGCTACACTGGTAGCACAATATAGATATATTCAGCATCTCCCTGGCTTTAAAAAAAGTACAAAAATTTCTTTAAATATAATTATGGCAGATACTTTGCAGCATTCTAATTATAATAGTGGGAAGACAATTGTGAATTCTGTTCCGATTTAGTTAATACTATTAATGACTTTGCAAATCACAATCTGATCCTTGATAAATGAAACAAAATGGAGTGATCAGGGAAGTTAGTGGAAAAGGTGTTAATTCAGTGTTTTGAAACTATGCAAAGATCAAAAGGCAGAAAGCAGGACTTGTTTTTCTCTTACTGCCTGTCTTGGTGCCTTCTTGTTGCTCTTTTTACTGTGCTTTTTAAATTATAATGACCTTTTTACTGATTTTTCACATGTTCGAAAGCTATCGGCATACATGGTTTGCCAATACAGTTATAGTGAATCAAAAACAACACTAAGCTACCTCAGAACACAGGAACTCAGCAAATGAAATGTTTTCAAGCTTTATGCATGTATTTCTCTCGGTGCTCTTATGCCTCCTACATTGCCTGAAGCAAAGCACATATGGCTCTTTTCTCTATCTGTGTATAAACCAGCTGTAGTCTGGCACTCTTTAGCCAACTATCTGAAGTCAGCCTATGTCTATTTAACAAAATGCATGAGTACTTATCAGATGCCTGTAGCTATTGCAGAGATGACTAATAATCGTGACAGCATGGCTGTTAATTTTTTAATTAGAGACGAACCCTGTATTATGTAGCAGAGCAAATGAGGATCCAGCTACCTTGCTGCTTTTGAATCAGGTTCTTCTGTGATAGGATTAACTAGCTTCTTGAGAAATAGTAGCTGCACAGACATACCATGATTAACTAGGTGTCCCACAACTTTAAATTAATACTCAGTGGGCCTTTCTTTTCTTACAGGACTTTCTTCATGGGAGCTGAAGCAACCAAAAAGCATCCATCAGAGCTACAGGATGACAAACATCTGTTTCTATTCCTCACCCAACCCGAAGCTTTGGTTGCTTCTAGATATATGCTTATCACTGAAGGTTTCTCATGCAAAGGTTTTTGTTTTCTTTTACAGGTACATGGCTATTATTGATCCCCTGAAACCCAGGCTCTCTGCAACTGCTACCAAGGTGGTCATTGGAAGCATATGGATTTTGGCTGTCCTGCTAGCCTTTCCCCAGTGCCTCTACTCCATAACCAAGGTGATGCCTGGGAGAACTCTTTGCTATGTAGCATGGCCAGGTGGTCCAAAACAGCATTTTACGTAAGCTTTTGTTCCTTTAAACTTGTGCATGGTGATGTCTACACTTGCAATGTACTTGGCAATAGCTGTAGAGTATCGTGCAGATACTCCATATGTTGATTAACTACCTCAGCACTGATCATTCAGAGATGTAAAGCTGACTTTCTAAACTAGGAAGACAGTGCATTTAAGTGATAAATGGAACACAACTGTTTATTCTCTTCAATTTCTATAGACGTTTTCTGTCCCATGCTGCACATGTTTAACATTGTTGCTCCACTTAAGACAGCTACTTGTATACAAGAAAGAGATGTTCAGAAATGGGGACAGAACATGGAGTCTAAAGCAAACTTCCAGTTCATCCTAACTACGAAAACAAGCATTTCTCATCTCTCCTTGACCTAATCAGAAATTTCCCACTGTATCTCTTTGTGAGAGGGCTGGATTTTCCCACTTCACTCTGTTACACTACCACACTCATTCTAAATATCTGTTTGAATAAAAGACTTGCCAAAACTGTAATCAGTTCCAGTTTCTGATAATGCAGAATAACCATCAGTTAAATTGAATATATCCTGGTTGTCCCTCTGGCGGAATGAAGAACAAGTGGTTACTTAGCCATAGAATTACTTCCCCTTTCATGTCTTTGTTGGCATTAAGGATGAACTCTGTGTTCAAGGCTGAAAAACTGTGTAACTACCTAGCATCACGTGACCTTTTTCTCTCTTTCAGGCAGGTGAAAGAGGCTCTGATGATACATGATTTTCATTCACTTTAGGAGCCATCCACAGATATTTTTTTTTAGGGCAGTAAGGTCATTCTTAGTGATGGCTGGGGATTTTTAACTGATTGTTCACTGGGATTTCATCTGAAGATGGCATTTAACCAGCAACTAACAGGGAGAAAAAGCAGTACCTTTTTTTTCCCCCATACTTCAGCAGAAATGACTGAATGCACATAGGCAACAGACCTGCCATATGAGAAGGCATATATTTTTACATTAAGTATCGCAGGATGCTTATCAGTATCTTTGTATAAATATACCATTAAAGTATTGTCTTTCCTCCTTCATTTATGGTCCAGACTAGAGCTCAAAACCCCCAGCTTGCCCTTAGCATACTTGGCTGTGTAATACTCTAATGGATTCAGCTAGTTATGGACAAAGATATGCTATTCTGCAGTAATTAACTATGATTTTGATGAAGTCATTCTTAATTTATGTCAGTACAAGTTCAGAATCAAAACTAGAGAGCCCATAAAGTGGTTGCATTTAAATGTAAATAAATTTGCAGTTCCCTGTGAGACTTTGTCAAGAAAGCAGTGAAAGCAGTAAGTCAGCTGAACAGCTTGTCAGACTGGGCAGAGTTTCAGGCAAAGGTAACCCCAATTCTCCATTCATGGACTAACAAATAAATATAAAACATGCTTTGTGTTATGGTAGCACTATTGACTTCTAATAGCACTTTCCTTCTGAGTAGCTCCTCCAAAAGCATTTATCAGCTTAATGCGTTTTCATTGCAGGTATCATGTCATTGTGATTGTGCTGGTCTACTGCTTTCCACTGCTCGTCATGGGCATCACTTACAGCATAGTGGGAATTACCCTCTGGGGAGGAGAAATCCCAGGCGACACATCTGACAAATACCATGAGCAGCTCAAAGCTAAGAGAAAGGTACTGTTCCATTAAACCTCACTAAATGAATCCTGCTAACATCATGTGTAATCAGGTTGCAAAATACAGCAGTATTTTCTTTCAGAAACACTATCATTTGAAACAATAGTAATAAGAGATTTACTTCAATAAAAAATTTGATTGTTTGACAAGCTGTCTTCTATGTTCACTAGCTGTTCTTCTTCTAACTTCATTGTCCTTCATTTAAATAAAGGCAATGTTTGAATTTTAACTTTTTAATCCACCTATAGGTGCACATAGTATATCTGATATTTGGAAACTAAGTCCACATGTTTAGCCTTCACAGAAATAAAAGAATGGGTTTTGAAAAATGGGCTTTCAAAGCATTAGCTCCTCTTGAGCTAGATCCTACTGAAAAAAAAAGTGAATCTTATTGTAATTTTCAGTAGATTAAGGATGAGGCATCTTTAAGACAAAGGCTGATCAGCCTGTTAATGATGAATGATTTAGGTTTGAAATCAAAACCATTTTTGGTGTGAAAAACAACAATTTTTTTTTCCAGTAATTTTCTTCTACTGTAAGTACTGCCTCATCTAAATAAGACTGCACGCTGCTTATGAAATGATTGTTTGACAACAGTTTTCATGATGTTTCAGTGTCAGGAAGAACCCTTTTTTATAACTTTCTCTTCCTTAACTGCACAGGAGAAATATCTTTAAAACATCAAAATGCAGAGTGAATAATAAGCAAGCCCACTGGATTATTATTTCTGATAATTTTTCATACTAAAATGTGTTTAGCTTTTTGGATTTTTAACCATGGTATCCAAACATGGAACCCTAACTCGCACTGATGAGCACATTTTCAATTGCTCGGTTTCTCTTCCTGACACCGTGAGTACCTTTGACTGGACATCTCCATATGGAACACCGATCTTGCTACCACCCCACACCTGAGTCAATAGGAGATCTTCCCTAAATAACAGGGAACACTGATGCTCCCATTTCTTTCAGGTCACTGCCAGGAATATGAAAGTGGTTTTGCCCAGATACTACACAGAAAGAGTTGTTAGACAGGATATATGAAAGGAAAGATTAGGATCATATTCTCATTCATGTATCTTCAGACACATTAGAGACAAATGCAAAACCCTCAATGCCAAGTTTCAGTTGTCAGAATGGTAGATGTGCCTAGGCAGGGTTACAGTGTGATGTGCAATCTCTCCCGTGGCACCAGACAGGTTATTTATTTTGGTCTTTACATAGGTCTTTTAAGAGGGAAAAGTGCCATCTTCTCTTAAGGAAGCAAAACACATTTTGACTGGTATTGTCACTGCTATTGCCTTGTAATATTTCAAAGATTATTTGGAATGTGAACTGCAAGATAATGACAAAAAAATCATCCTGGAAAACTAACCCGTTTGCTTTACATACCAGTCCCGGGGTTGAACTATGGGACTCATTTCCAGAAATGCTGAAAGCATTTCTAAAGATCATGTTTTAAGTCTTCAATGTTATCCATGAAAGTCCAACATTACCGTTAAAGTATCTGCCATGCACGTTGCTACTTATCAAAAAATGTATTTCCAAAGGTACGAAATGACCTTTCCTGAAGAACGCAAGCAAGTGAAAAGTTTTCACTGGTCAATTAACTGTGCTATTTCCAATATTGCCTTTTGAACCACAAAAAAGGAAAGAAATACTCTGTGGAGGGTGCCTGGGGCCTAACTGTGAAAACAAACTGAGAAATCACTGTACGACAAATACAGTTTGCAAAAGCAAGTGTGGAAAGAAAATCATTAACAGCAATAATTTGGAGAACTAGGAGATCCCAGAATCGCAGCACCTTTCATCATAAAGACTAAGTAAAATGAACAGCTTATGTCTAATGAGACTAAAGGTCTCTGAAGAAAAAAGCTGGTATTCACTGTATGCTATGAAGAGTCCAATTAAAGCCCTTGAAAACAACAAATCTTTCAAACTAAATATATGCAAGAGACAAGGAATAGCGTCTTTCATTAAATGGTTTTAAATGTGAGAGTAGTGGAATACGTGCCTTCAATATGTGCAACATGGGGATTAAATTATGTGCAGATATATTATAGCTGCATCAGTGACTTTATTAGCAGAGCCCCACGACAGCTCTTCAGTTCCACTGCTGTGCTCTCAGACAGGATTCATGAAATAACTGGTATTTGGAAAGATGAATCATAACTGGTCATTCACACAGATAAATTAATAGACTAGAATCCAAATTAAGCTATCACTCATCCTGCCTCTGATAACAGAGTGACTGTTTTTCCTTTATTAAAATGAAGAAATGATCTGTTCTTCTTACTATTTAGCATACAGATATCTAAGCATAGTCTGCAATGACTGCACTTATAATGAACGGGAAATACCAAATAGCAGACTCTATGTTACATATGATGCAATGATGCAGTGCAAAGGATGTTTGATTAGGATTGCTTGAAATGGTGTTTAATGCTGCCAGTTAGTGAACAGTTCATTTAAGACCTTTTAAAGAAATCATGTTTTCCAAGAAAAGATTCGAAGCTTGAGGAAGCTAACAGTTTGATAGACATTCTCATCACCTCTTATAAGCAGCTGTGCAATGCACCCCAAATTATTCTGAAAGCAACCTCAAGTAATAACAAATTCAAGGAATTTCACACCACACACTACAAGCTGGTCAATACAAAGTTTTGCTTAGTATCTTTAAGGGT
The DNA here is from genome assembly GCF_036370855.1 of Dromaius novaehollandiae. Lineage (NCBI taxonomy): Eukaryota > Metazoa > Chordata > Aves > Casuariiformes > Dromaiidae > Dromaius > Dromaius novaehollandiae. The sequence continues at coordinate 19,597,360 of NC_088101.1, read as the reverse complement.
CAATTTGAAATTTTCAGAAATTCAGAAGTGCATGGGAATACTACTACTACTGTGACAAACCTCTTTGGGACATGCTATTTCATGACAGGATGATGCTATTTCATGACAGATGATTACCTACCCTTCATAAAATGCACCAGGCCAGGGCTAGACTTAAGCATTAGCATTAGCTTCAGATCTCAGTCTGTTTTCAGTGACGCTCTGTCCTGATTCATGCTCCAACATTTGAATCACATTTTTATCTTCTTGACAGATCAAGTGTCTCAGGGACTGGCCCCTTTAAGTTTGCCTGACATTTGTCTTTCAAACAACTATGATGTATGGGTACTTTGCAGCTACTACCCCTTTTTGTTAAAGCTCCTGCCATGAGACTGATGTTCAGGTGCTTTATTCTCCTGCAATTCCCATTTTCACAAGATGGAATTATAGTTGCAGTACTGTGAGACACAAATGAAGTTTACATAGGTGGTTTACAGTGTTACTATCAATTTTACTAGGCCAAAGTGTTCTTCACACTCAAATGCAAATACTCAGATTTGCTCTCAGATTTTGTCTCTAAACCATTTTATTTAGCCTTCCATTCCGATCCCTCTTCCAACTTTACTTAACCTGCAAAAGGGGATAATCACATCCAGTAAAGATCAAATCAATCAGTTACTGCTGACTTTGTCAAAATAGATGCAGTTCTGATACTACATTCTTCTGACAAAATAACATTTTTCGCAGCAGAAGATACCATTGTCTTGTCCAAATAGAAAAATAGGAATACCCTACTTACCTTTTATATCTTTACAATTCTCCTCACCTCTAGCTGTTAACTTTATGATAATGATACTTTAATGTGCATCTTTTTTTGGCAATTTTCATGATTCCTCCATAGTTGTGCCTCTTCCTATAGCCTCTTCTCTTGACAGAGTCAGCTTGTAGTCTTATCTCAACTTCTTACTGCAAGAGAGTTTGAATAAAAGCCGTATTTTCCCCACATCAAAACTTTTTTGCAAATCTGTAAATACAAGCTCAGAAAAACAAATGTGTATTTGCTAGTGACTCACAGTATTGCAGGAAACACTAGAGAGATGGTCAGGTTTACTACCTAGTTACATAAGAAAAATTGCAAAGTTTTATATATATATATAAAGATAGATAGATAGATAGATAGCAAAAGTAAAAATCCCATATCCATTTACACTCAAATGCATCTATTTAATCAACTAACACAGTATGTGCAACACAGTGGAGGAGAAAATAAAAAGGGGAAAACTTAACACTGCTCTCTGAAAAGATGCTAAAAACAATATGGGACTGCTCAGGAACAACAATGTCAAGAGTGACACCACTGAATATGAGTTTCAAATATTATGCAGTGTTAGAAGCCAAATTTAGTAAGAAAACAGCACAATCTGTTTTCCAAGTCAGGGTCAGAATGGTCAGGTGAAAATTCAAAAATCACCTAAAATTAATGTGTGGGAAGCTTTTAGCAGATAAACAGAAGTAGCCAGGTGAAGTCTTGAAGGACTACAAACCAATGTTAAAAAAGGCATCTCAACTCAACAATTTTAAGTAATATACCCAGGAAAGATTGTGCTATGTTCCTTTTTCACACAGCAATGCAGCTATAGAAATACAGCTCAGCGTATTATGTCTGAGGGAATACTCCTGGCTTCTCACTGTGGTTCAGTGTCACTAAAAAGGCAGATTTTCCATTTTATTCCAGCATATGAATACATGACATGAAATCATTTTTATATACAGTTAATACTACATTGCATGAAATAAGAAGAGTACTACTTAGAAATGATGATACTTTTGCTGACATTAAACAGTAGCAGACCAGGGCTGAATGAAAAAAGCTGAACTGTGTCATTATGGAGCAGTTTATTACGGGACAGATTTTGCTAAATTGAAATGAAAAAGCAAGAGAGATTCAAAGCTCAGAATATTACAGTGTAACATCAAAACTCATGGGATATTGAATAAACTATGAGCAGCCACAAAGGCTAACATATATTTGGAAAAACAGGATCATACCCATAATCTAAAGCTTATTCACCAAAAACAGGCAACAAAAACAGTACACCATGAAATCATATATCATATGGTAAATAATTCTGACCCTTACTGTAAACAAGTAATCACTAAGTCTAGACAGACACACTAGTTGGATACTGACCTCTTCATAAAACTTCATTTGCAAGTTTGCATTCAACAAGAAAAACAAAAAGTTTTGACAGTCTAGGTCCAAGGATTTGTCTTGCATGTGACTTCTTATTTCCTGCCAACACAATTTTGAAAACCCACTTTCATCAGACTTTGTTCAGATTTCCTCAAGGTTGGAAAATAATTGCCATCCAAGGGGACTGTATAAAAATATGGTAAGTTTAACATTTTCCCAGTTACTTAAGCAACCCATATCATCCCAGTTTTACTCAGCATAAGGATCAGCACTCTAGTCTCCAAGAACTTATGTAAGTTATATTCCATTTCCAAAAAAAGCATAAGGAATTTGAACAGTTTAATCCCATAGAAAGTCAACAGATCTTGATTATCCTAATGTCCTTTGAAAGCACCGGCTGCAATCAACTGCTCTACACAGCTTTCTCTTTCTACTACAGACTTCAAGGGATAGCCCAACTCTACATAGAGCACCCCTCAGTCTATACTGAATCATCACTTACGAATGTTTGTTTGTGGTTTTGGTTTTGTTTGTTTGTTTGTTTGTTTTTTATAAAGTCAGACAGTAATAACCAAAGAATTTTTTGGCCTTTATTCAGGCTGTGTTTTACCAAGACTATATCTATTCCTAAATACTCCCTTTTCTACATTATCTACGCAAAGAGTATTACATTATCTATGCAAATCCTGTAGCACACAGATAGAGGAGGAAGGTATCTGGTTCACAACTCATACAAACTGGCCATGTAACAGCAGACTATGGAAAAGTCTTGCTTCGTCTTCTTGACTTTCCTATCATTTATTTATTCAGGGGGCATGAATTTTTGCACCTTATAGATACATTTGTGCTTGTGCTTAGTGGATGGAAATAACTGCCATGGTGGCGTAGCAGCACTTTGCATATATACTTACAAGAAGCCAGTTCCAAAACTGTGCAAACATATGAAAAGTGGTATGCGTGCTTCTCCCTGTGAAATAGCCTCTTCACTGTGGTTGATTTTGTATTTCTCAGTCAACCCACCCATTGCATTGTTGAATAATGAGGTGCAGAAACTCATTTTGTTATGAATACCACTACATGCCTCATGCCAAAAATAACCTCCACTGTAATTTTTTGGTCCACCAAAAATCCTCTTCTGTAAAATAAGCCTACGCTATGATCTTGCACAGATTGACAATGAAAATAAAACGGAGAAAAAAAGAGAGGGTACATTAGAACAAAAACAACCAAGAAAAGGAAGCTGTGGAATTAAACCCTATTTTATCAACAGATGGTCTCACTGATCAAAAGACATAGCACTGTGGTTTCTATTATAGGGATGGCTGTATTGCTTGAGTATCTGAAATTTCATACAGCTACAGATAAATTATGGATCTTCTTCTTTGGCTTCAAGCCTGAGCACTGATTCACTATTAGCACCATGTAGGCCAGAGCTTTAGCATGGTGGAATATGTGCTTTAATGCAGACTTTCATAAATTTAGCAAGCACTGTTCAGCATATTAACAAAGAAAAAAGACTAAGTAATACCAGGATGAAGGACAACTTAGTCCAGCTAGCAGCAGTTCTGTACACTCCATAGCATTGTTGTCAGTCAATGACCAAAAAAATAAGAGATGCTTTTCAATGATTTGTTCTTACACCTAAATGTATGCACCTAAAAACAAATGCTTGTTTATTCTTTAAGCAGCTCAAGGTACTACAAAAATACCACCCAAAGTGATAACCTATTATGTTCATCCACTGCCTTTCTTCTACATGCCATACTAATGATTGAATTAAAAGTTTCTGAAGTGATCAGCTCTGAATCTCTTTCTTCCCTTTTTTAAAACTATTCTCATTTTATGATTTCATATTTTTAAAGTCAGTCTTCTCTGAAGTTACTCACCTTAGTCATACAGCTTACACTTTGTGAAACTGCTTTAGAAATGAAATCAATTTGAACATTTTAGTATTTATGAGACAGGGCAAGTTTTAAACATCAGTTTTATTGTGGTAGTCTTTGACACTGGCATATTTTGCTTAAAGGAAAAAAAAAATAAATAAAATCCACGAAGAAGGAATTTTCAGGAGCATTTTCAGATCTAAAGAGCAAATCCAAGCCAAGTGTCCTTAACCTGACATCTGGCAAAGGTTGCCTAGTTTCAAGTTCAGTTACGATTTTCCCATTTAACAGCTCTGTAAGTGATGGATACACAAGACACTGCATGTATGTCACGTCTTAGATTTCTTCATTTAGGAAGAAGTGATCTGGCCCTTCCTACAATCTGTATGAACTCCAGTTATCATCTGTTTCTCTTCCTTTGCACTAGTTTTGACTTTTTATTTGTTACTGAATTCTCACACCTTATTTCAAGATTAGAAGTAAATGTAATCAGTGGTACCTTAAAACATTTTCCATTGTGCTTCTTTTATTTTTTATTACAGAGGGCCTTTTCTCTCCACCCACCTACTGTGTTTATCTTCAGAACTGCTGTATGGTCTGAATTAAATGGCAGGCTTTCTCTGAAAGGTTTAGACCACAGCCATTTAAGAGCTATTTAGTTTATGTAAATACACTAAGATTGGTAATCTGTTCCCCTGGGAAATAAGCCATAGAAGTATATGCACGATGTCAGCATATCACTACAGTTTCCTAACCACGTGACCGTCGCATACATTACATTATGGTTATTCTCCTTATTGACTCAGGTGTCATTTGAGGATCACTAGCTCCTAAAATACTATTTCTAAAATTAATGTTTCATTTCCTCATTAGAATTCACCATAAAAAAACTCTTTCCTGCATCAGAGAAAGATAACAGGTTGTCGTTAGTTTACACTGTACTGTTTCTAATGGAGTGTGAAAAGAAGAAAGTCAAAGGGTTAACGCTGTGGTTAGTGAGACATTAGTATTCCTCTAGTGGTACAAAATTTATTCTCAGCACTTTGCACCCTCTAAGTCAAAATCTGAAGCAGTAACTTTGCACTGTAAATACATACTATTTTGTAAAGCCACATTGATGGATATATTAAAGCATGCTCAAGAACAAAAAACATTTGCAGTAAGACTAGAAATTACCAAGGTAGGCCGATTTTACTAATAACATGAGCCAGACAAGAGTGCCTGTTCAGATGTGCTAATATGGGCTATATCTCAACGCACAAGGTCTTTATGACAGGTCATGCAAGCATATGTTGCTACCATCAAAATCAATGCTAAGATTAATTAGACCATTAAGCCCCAATAGGCTCTTTTTTTCTATATGAGATAAAAATGACAGATGGACCATTCCAGATGGTTCTGCACTTAATGAAAACTAATTTTGGTTTTATGAAATGTGAAATTAGTACCAAGCATGATGAAGCAAAGCCATTGAGTAAGTCAACATTTCCATTCCTCTAAAATGGTGTTTTCAAAGCTTCACCTGCACTTCTGCTATCATAAAGCAGTCATAAAGTGGGTGAGATAGCACTACTGATGACGGAAGTAAGACAGGATCCTCACACTGACCATGCTACATCATTTGCACTAAATGCAGTACTGGTAACCACTGTCAAGCAAATACATCAAAGAGGTATTTATAGTAACTAAATTATCTGAGGTTGAACTGCTTTTTTCTTCTTCGTGGTCTGCTTTGATAACTGTCAATGTTATTAAAACAAAAAATATATCTGTAAATGTTTCTTAATTTTGAGAAAAGACAACATACAAGCCTAGGAAGAGTGAAACACTTCAGTGAAGTGAAAGTGCATCCTTTACAGTCATCATGTAATTAAAGCTTTTCAAAACCCTTTTGGAAAACTCTATTGAATCAAATCTGAGGCCGGATGGGACTAGACAAGCAGGTGATTTTATGGCCCCTCAAAAAGCAAACTCGTCCCTAGTTTGCAAGGCACCAGATGTTGAACCCTGTCCAGAGCACTCTCCTCTTATTCCTTGGATGTCATTTTGTATCTATCAATATTAAAAAGTTTAATGAATATAGGACTCGAAGCAGCCTCAGGGCTGAATGCCCATCACCACAGGCAATCCAGAACTCTTCTGATATCAAAAGCTCCATCTTAAAACCAGTTTGCCTTCTGGCCCATTACTTCTAAAGTGTTCCAAAATCTTGCTACCCGCAGAGTTCCACTTTCCAAGCTAAATTTACTTGTGGACAGCTTTGCTTACAGCAATATTTTCTGCTAGTTTAATTAACTATTACCCCTTTTTGGTGCTGCTGCTGCAGCTGTTTGCATAAGCAGTCATATCCTCTCTCGACCTTTGTTTACATTCATCACATAAATGAAACAAGCAAGTCTTCTTCTATATAACAACATCTATATGCAATGAGTGATCAAAACCACAGAAGGAATGCCAGAGATGAAGTCTCACCATGGCCTTGCATAGCGGTATTAACACTTTCCTCTCTTCACTGAAAATGCACATCCAGAACATCCTAACATCCAGAATATCCTAACATCTCATCGTATTTTTTTGCTCATGCCGTAAGGAATCAATGCATTTATATTGCTCTCTTCCTCATCTGTTCATAACAAGTAATGCCACACCTCACACCAGAAAATTGTATTAGTCCCCAAATCAGCAAATCCCAGAATTTTTCTGAGTGTGATCCTAATTACAAAAGAACAGTGTCAAGCAATCCCCAAAACTAGCACAGCACCAGTTCCTGTTTGTGAAATCTGTGATTACCATGTCCCAACTCAGACACAACCACTACAGACACCACACTAAGTGTATGATTAGCACTTTGAACTCTGAAGTTGCATTTCTGCTCCTGAAGTTCTGAAAACATCCAAATTCTTCCTCTGTCACACCTCTGTATCAGCAATGCTGCACAACAGCATATTCTCACCAAATGTATGTGACATGCTCTTTTTCTTTTATCCCTAGCTCCTCAGTAAATATATTAAATGGGATTAGTCTCAAAACTGACACTTAAAGAACATTTCCTGGATGGGAGGGAGATTACCATTAAATGCTTTCTAATAAAGATTTGATTCTCATCTCCATTATCTTTCCAGCCAAGTGTTACCCAAATCTTTCTCACTAGTAAAATGCAACAGTTAAAAGTTACCTGTGAAAACTAGCAACAGTGTCTCTGATTCTGCCCCAGGGGACCTCTTACTAGGCTATCCCTAACTCCGGCAATTTATAGGAAATGTGAAATACATTTGTTAACATGTTAAACGCAAACCAGGCCTGACAAAGCTCGAGCCTCATTTCATCCACTCTCACACATACCTAAAACTAGTTTTGTAACACTGTAAAAGTTATACAAGGCGATGTAGCATGTCTCCTGTGAAGAACTGACAGTAACTGTCTTTGCGGCTGTGAACTGTTGTTTTTTGCGGCTCTGTTTGGGTGCTCCAGCACTGTTCACGGGGTAAAGACTATCGGATCAGACTGCAAGTATGGGCGCTACCAATATGTTCTGAATAATTGCCCCACACCCACTAAGACAGACACTCCTCAGACTTCCTGCTGGATTGCTATTAACACAGAGGTAAAAATTACTACTTGTGAGTAACTGCTATTACAGGTAAAAGCTTGCAGAATAGGGTTCTTTGTCTTTATTTTGACATATGCTTACAAAAAGCTCCTAAAGGGTTATAAGGGCCAGAATATCACATGAATAATATCTGTCTGGTGAAAGTGCTAGCGGAAGAGCAGATCTCTTACTATTCTGATGCATAATATATTCCCTTAGCTATTAAAAATCTCAACAAGAACACAAATAGAGTATCGAGGGAAAAACCTGATGTGGGCTTTTTAATTTAGCATTAATTAAATTCTGAAATTCTTGCACAATCCATATAATGACAAAATATTCCTTCTCCCCTCCCCCTCCACTTTTTTTCCAGCAGTGCTAGGCAGCATGGCCAATATTTTGAGAAAAAACACTTATTTAAAAGTTTGGGGAAAAAAGCTATTAAATCTTGTCCATTATCCAGTACATGAACTAAATATCCATTGGAAATGTAAGGAAAAAAGGAATGAGCAAAGCAACTCTTAATGTTGTGTATCATAATTTTGGTTTTATAGCCTCACTCTTCACATGCTCAGCAGTTACCTAGGGAAGATTAGGACATAACATACTGGGAAATTATTTCCATTGTATGTTAAAAGAAACCAAAATTAACTATCTATCTATAACCAAAATGTTTTTTACAGAGCTACTTTATGGGCTTAAAGCAGGATTCATCCTTTCTCCTTTACAGAAACTCAATTAACCAGGCTTTCTTCTGTTCCTGGGGTTTTACAGGCCTTTTGGCAATTCATTAAAGAATTCACCCATAATTATTACCTTGTTGTGGTAAAAATAAAGTCAGATCTTCTGATCCTTTTCCAAATTGCATTAAAACACTTAAATGTAATGGAATACGCTGATTGATGATACTGAAAGCTGCCATACTCCACTCTCTATCTACCTAGCTACAACACACCCAGCAGCAGCACAAGCTTCCACTCATTGTCTTTCAACTTTTCCTAAAAATTCAGCTATGAATGGGGAATGCATCATTCCACACTCATCCCCTATGCCTCAAGTAGCAACCACAACGGTGTAAAAGAACACCAAACTGTAAAACTGGCTTTATGCTGTACATAAATCTTGCACAGTGTAAGTACCTACTGACAGGCTGATATGAGGTTTCTGATTACAACTGTATGAGCTTGGGCAATTGCATTTCTTTTTTGAAGGAGAAATATTCTAGGGCTATGACCTCCTTTCCCATAATACAGCTGACAACAACTCTGGAGCAGTGGCAGAGGTAACAGACTGATCCTGCATGGTCAGTAAGCTTGGGAGTACGCACTTAAAGTTTCCCTGATATTTCTGCTCTGTATTTCTGTATCTCACATCACCTGTGGTAGAAACCTCATGTGAAATATTAAGTCTGGTAGCAGTTCTAGGCCAACTAGGTCAGTTTAATAGCATATCATATTTTTAAGAATAGAAATACATTGGATTAAATGGCGCAAAAGTTACAGGTTTAGGAAGGAAGGGAGGGAAAATGGAGATTAGCCAAGTGTACTCCTCCAAATGAGGATCCTACATCAATTACAGTAATGCAAATAGGTCTGAATTCAACAAATGACACTACTTTTAAAGAGTGATGTGAATTTAGTGAGCCTTTAACTGCATTGCTGAATTGAACTGTTTCTTGATAATAAAATTAAGATACCTACTGGAAAGCCAAATGAAAACCAAATCTCTCTCTCCTTCAAAATTTGATCAAATTTTAAACACATGGAGATTGCGATAGGTTTGTTGTTTTAGACAGTTCTCTTTCCTCTGCCGCATTCCTTCCTGGTTCAAGTATGGGATCTGACCCTCCAGAGAGATGACCTTAATATTCTACCTATCCTATAACCTTCTTATAAAGCTTCATGCTTTAGAAGTCTCTGTACTGCAGTCTTGTAAACAGCCTATCCAAAACACTCATATAATTACTCACCTTCTGGGATGAACAGAAAGAGTTTCTTTGACTTCAACAGGTTTTGAAACAGCTTTTTTTTGGAAACAGATTCCGCCACCCTGGCATGGGTTGGCTTGCACCTTATGCCACAAGAGTATCAAACAGGTGCAGTGATACCAGCAAGTTGACCGTTATGGTCAAGGACTGAGGCACTCTAACACTAGAGGCAATACTAAAATGTCTGTATGGAAGCAGAAACAGCAAATGCTGACAGGACAATGACACTCCTGATACTTTTTAGCAAATATAACTGACCAGAGCGTATACCTCATTTTTACTGACCCAACACTTCCAAGTGTCCTACATGCGAGAGATGCATCTACTTTTCCTAATTAGTAACTTCATATAGTCATTTACGGAATAACAAAATGAAACCCAAGTGCATCAAATGCCAAATATAAACCTTAGACATCATTAGCATAATAATTTACTTTTAACTTAATTTAAGTTAAAATAGGACTGGGTGGACATTATTGCTTTTTGTTTCTTCTCTTGGATGGTAATAAATGCTTTTGCTTCAACATTTGGAAGGGAAGATACTACTACCTTTCCAAATACATACTTACGATGACAATAAAGGAATATCGTTAACTGGTTTTTTTGTTTGTTCTATGAACAGTGTTATGCCATGCATTTTTAACAAGTACTGTCCAGGAATGACTCATTTCATCTTCAGACAACATAGTTTTATTCCTATCAACAGGAAGGAGAAGAAACAAGTTTTTCAAACTGTATTAAACAATCTGCATTCTTTCGCGTGATGCCAAAATTATAAAGAAGTACGGCAAGCGTTAAAAGGTTTCTAATTATATAAATCACTTATTTAATTCCCCCAATTGAATAAACTAGAAAGAAATCAATCCAAAAGACTGTAGGCTTTCCAGCCTGTACGCCTACTCTGCAGATCACCATGGGTCCCCATCTCATTTTAGGCCCTCATAAAACAGACAATATGTATGGATACTTTTGCATAATTCATTTGCATAATTCAACATAGACTTATTTGCTTATTAACTCACTGTTCAATGTCAATTCTATTTCTCAAGAAACAAAACTCATTTTAATGTGCCGATTCTTTTGAAATCTCATATAGAAAACTCAAGTGAGTGTTAAAGCATTGGCAAGGTTGTGGGAGAGTCTCCAGTGAGGATTAAAGGTCCCTGCACATTTTCAAACATGGCAGAAAGTAGGCTTAGGCACTAACTATTGCTATAGGGGAAACAAATGGAAGTGAGAATATGTTGTTTCTCCCACACTAAATCTCACCTCTGCTTGGAAACATGCAAAAGTAGTAAAGTGTGCACCATTAATTGTTCTAGGGCATATCTACACAAGGAGACTATTGTAAAATAAGTGATGGCATGACTTTTAAGGGCAAAAGCACTAGCTCAGCTTTTTCACTTTTTTCAGCACTAGTTCTCAGGTGGGTACTCATATTCAGCAATGTCTGACTCACAACAGCCACTCCGGGTCATTTTCTCAAGCAAGTGAACTCCTTATGCCCTCCCACGCTGAAGAGCAAGGCAATAAACCAAGGACACCAACCTTTACTTGTAGTCCAGATTACAGCAATCATCTGAACAGCAGATGTTAGTGTGTTGTCTTATATCTAACAGTCCCATATGAAAAATCAAGACACTTCTACTGCATAAAGTAACATAAGACTTGTGGCCAGGTCCCCCCCTCCCCCCCCCCAAATGAGATCCTTGTAAAGTCATCTCTACTCAGGACAAAAAGCATAGCAAAAAGACGAGAAGATTTACTCCTCAGGATAATTCTGAATTTGTTGAGAGAATCTTACCACCAAGGTCACTGTCACAGTCATGCTCCACTTAGGAATTTAACTCAAAAAACAAGAAACTGACAGAAAGGACTTGCAGCATGCCTTATGTATCACTCTCCCTGCTCTGTAGTCTCTGTGTGCTGGACCTACAGGCCTCCAATATGCCTCAGAGAATCAATTTTCAGCAAACTCATTCAGCAAAATTCTGAAGAGTCATTTCCAGGAAAAGTACAGACAGCCATGCAACACCAGGAAAGTATAATTTAAAAATGGCAGCAGCCAAGTCTCTTCAAGAAGAATGTCAGAACTGCTTTGATTGTGGGGGGGGGGGTGGGGGGGGGTGGAAGACAACATTTCATGCTGTAAGACAGCAATCTGATGTTAAACTACTTCATATGAGACCAGACAATTTTTTCTTCAACTTTGCTACTTAAACAACAAAGTGATTGTGATTCTGTCTGTATGAAGGGGCTATGCAAATTGTATTGAAAAGTAGTTGCTTTAAAAAAAAAAAAAAAAACACAACTGAGGGGGAAAAAAGGATGAAAAGTGGAAGTCAGAGGAAAAAATTTGTGGAGCACTGAAATTGGCATGTGTCCTACCTGACTGAAAGACTTCCTGCACTTTAAAGCTCTCTGATTCTTTCTGCTTCAAAACCTGCATCTGTTTCTCCTAATAGGAACATATCCTTGCTACAGGCTAAAAGAGCACAGAAAATCCCTTAGCTTGTAAAAACTACACGAGAAACCACAGCATTTGATATCTCAGAAAACAGTCCAATCCCTGTACTAATGCCAGTAGAGTTACCTTGAAATCCTAATGTTCTTGCAAAAGATAGAGCGTGGTTTATTCTAGGCAAGTGCTGTGGGGGAAAAGAGAGACATAATGGTGTTCTGTTCTCTCTGGTGCCTAGTGCGCAGGTGTGTACGTATTTGTTCCCAGAGCTGGGAAGCAGATCTACTGACTGCACGCTAGCATGCTGAGGGAAATACTTTGTGCAATGTTATTTTGGTAGTTTGCTTCTTCTTAAGGACACATCTCTATAACCCAGGAGTAAAAAGTCTGAAATTAATGAAGTTGTGGAGCATGAAACTGGTGCATATGAAGTCAGAAGTAAAATCCCTGACCTTGTAGAAGTAGCAATATCAAAGATATCTTGAGAAAGACAATGAAGAGCTGCCAAGCAGTTTGAAAATGAAGCAATTCCCTGGCCAAAGTCTTAGATATTGATGGCAAATCAATATCTTGCAATGAGAATATTTCTAAATATTGCTATAGCCCCCTGACATTAGCTAAATCTCTCTAGAAAGGGCGTCTTTTATTCCCAGTCTCACAAGAGCTGTTCTCAGTGCTGTATCTAAATCAGACTTTTTAAGCTGTTTTTCATGCAGAATAAGAACAGGAGAAGAAAACATATTTGCTGCTCTCTGCACACAGAATCTTTTAGCTCCCTTCCCTTTTACAGTATCAAATGTTTTACAGCACAAGCAAACCCCTGAACTCCAATTCCAATAAACCTAAGCCTGCTTTGTTCTTTTAAATGCATTTTGTTCTCATTAAGTACCATTCATGAATGAAAGAATGCTGCTTACTCAGGAGGGAAGGAACATAACGGGACAGCCAAGACTACAAAGCGCATGAAGTAGCTTTTTTTTTTTTTTCCCAGACATATGTTTTGTTAGGCATACCCAGAAGTCTGCAGGATCAATGTCAGCAGGAAATGCTGCTGAAAATCAAAATATAAAAATGCTTTGATTTTCCATCATATTCCAATTCTAGCCTCAAGACTTCCCTAAAGGTTGCACAACTTCCAATGGGCTCGGTACAACTCATTTTAACAAAAAATAGAAATCCCAGAGCACAGGAACACCCCTTTCCTCCAGCCACGCTGCTCACAGTACGCAAGGGGAGATTGAACAGAATGCCAGCGGAACTCGGTGCCACCCAGATGCAGGTTGGTGATGCCCACTGCAATCACAGATTTTGGAAAGCTCTCCATGGCAAAATGGTGGCAGGAAGAGAGCTAGAGATTAAGCATAACTGAACTCAGTAATTTTATGGTTTGCTTGCTTTAGAAATGTTTCTGAATGCACAAGAGCAAATGTTTATTAATGAATTCTATGCAACATGGAACAGAGGAAAAAACAATTGAAAAATGGTAATATCTCAAAAAATAAGCAGAATAGGCATATTGGAAAGAAGGAAAACAAAAGAACTTTGTTATTGTCAGTGCCACAGGTCTAAGTATACCAAACAAAAAAACCTATTAAGGCTCTCTTTTATCCTCTGCAGTTGAACATGCACAGTGTAATCAGAGATTTTTTAGTGAAACAACACAGTGTAGAGGGAAGAGACAATCAGGTTTTGGGGGCAAATTCATACTAAGCCCATTTCACTTATTTTCCCCATGTCCTAATTGAGCTTAACGCTCTACTGGCACTTATGTTCATTCATCAGGATTGATAACAGGTCAAATTAATGTGCCCTGGGTTTATAAACCCTAAACTTAAGTAACTTAACATGGTTTGGAAAGAGCAAGGGGATGGACAAGAACCACAGCATGAGCTATAAGGTGCACAGGTACTGTGCACATGCCTGTCTCTACTCCAGGAAATTGTCAATGATTTTGTTAGCCTTGCTAAGGAGATTTTTTTTTATGGTATTGTTTCAGATATCTAAGTTAGTCCAGAAATGTCTATTCACATACAGTCACTACCTCTTCCTCCCTCAAAAAAAAACATCACATTGATGTCTATACCCTCACATATAGTCCAATATGCATCTATACACACCTAGATAGACACACAAATATACACTCACAGAAGGTGAAAGTGATGCTAGCTTTTGATGTGCTGCCTTCCCTTAAATTAATACTGATCTTCCCTCTGAAATGTTTTACAGTCAACTGATAAAAAGTACTTTAGAAGAATCAATTACTGATGCTGTAGTATGTTTAGACAAATGTACCTTTTGTATGTTAAATGATGATCAATGTACAGAGCAGTGATAATAAGCATTCCCCTCTTCTAAAATTTTGTACAGTACTCTCCAGCCAGCAGGAGGGCTTCTAAATCAGTGCCAAATACTAAATGAAAAACTGCTTTATGTTTGCAACAATAAGTTAAAGACTGTATCATGATATATGTATATAAACTGAATGAATTAGGCTAACTGAAGTTTTAAAAAAGTATCAACCTAAGATGCATAGATATTCATAGTACAAATGAACAAGAGACCCTCCTAGTACAGATCTATCATATTTGGTTTCATTTAACCCACACAGAATAAAACCTTTTGTGTTATTTTGTGACATATTGTGTTGAAAATGGTAGCTGGGCTAGTAGCTGATATAACTGAAGAGGGAAAGGCAGTAGTGAAATCCTTCCATGATTTTCACAGCTTTTATTTTTCACCTCACATTTCAAATGCAAAACAAAACTCCTCTTCATTTGTGTTTTACTGGAAACTAAGGAAGGTAACAAATGCTACAATGCCTACAAAAAACAACAAATAATGATCACCCACGAGCAAAACTGGTGACCTCTGAAATTAAAGAGGATGATGCAAATGCTACTGCTTACTCAAAACAGACCTAACAATTGGGGACAAGGAATATATTTTTGGATTGTAAGAGAAAAGGACAGCAGGGTCAATGAAGGCCACAAGGAGGTGTTCAAATGAAAAACCCTATAATCTCATTCCATGTGTAAGTGTATAGAGAAATAGTAGTATTTTAGAGAAAGCCAAATTTAAGTATGCAAAAAGTATGCAAAGTATGCATAGATCAATATGGATAATGTTAGAGAAGCTTTTTATGCTATTTTTGTTTAGGAAAAGGAGGATGTCCAGCAATTTTTTTTTTTTTTAATTTAAAAGACAAACAGAAATGTAGGAAAGTCAGATTAAAGGGCAAGTGATATAAAGGCATGCTCATCTTCGCTTTGACTAACTTCAGTAATGAAACCATGCAACAAAATGATGAATTAATGCTGAAATGGTGCTAGGAATAGAAGAGGATAATGTATATTATAAAATGGCATTATTACTTCCTTCTTTCAGGTGGTAAAAATGATGATTGTGGTTGTGCTGACATTTGCCATCTGCTGGCTGCCATACCACATTTACTTCATAGTTACTGGGATCTATCAACAATTAAACCGGTGGAAATATATTCAGCAAATCTATTTGGCAAGCTTTTGGCTTGCCATGAGCTCTACAATGTACAATCCCATTATCTACTGCTGTCTTAATAAGAGGTAAGAGCTAGTTATGAAACAGTTGGTATATTTGACTTTAACAAGAATATAAATGGTTTAAGTGTGATAAAAGATGATGAATCTCTGCTTTAATAGACTTCAGTCAGTGGGAAGGCAGGAAAATCTTCATTTAGGTTTGTACTTGAAAATAGAACCAAGTGCACACTTACAGTAAATACTTTGGTCTACTTCCAATTTCAGAGCAAAAGTCAGCATTCAGAAATCAGCCCTTCCTGGTTCTACATGCAAAATTTAAACACCCGTAAGCAGTTTCCTGCTCTTGGGCTTCCAAAACAGATAATTAATTGTTAAATATATGCCAGAAATAAAGACTGTTATTAGTGCCATACACTGCAATCTATATGTTCGCTAATTGTAGTCACAAACATATTTTGCACAGTGCTGGAAGGTTATAATATAAAATGAGATTTACTGTGTATTTCATACCCCACCATTAGATTTCTAGTAAACTCTGAGGTATGTAACAGGTTAATAAAATGGGTGTTTAAATTCTCATTACTCAGTACTAAATTAGAGAACTGTTTGATGGTGAGACCTGAAAAGTCAGGCATAAATCATTATGCTGTGAATTTCAAAGGCACTGCACTTGTTGAGTTCAGTGGGATCCTACAGACATTTGGTACTTTGAAACTACTTCTGGACTGCAGAAGGAACTCAATATTAATTTCAGCTTGTGGGACCAGGATCCTTGCCAGTATTACCGAATAAAGACCATTGAGAGCAATGAATTGATCACCAACTCAGTCAGTACAAACTGGTATTGAATAAGCCATCTTAAATGTTATTTGAAATCTCTTCTGAAACAGTAGCCAGGGGCAAACCTAATGGCTTCCAAGCTTCATGGAAATATTTTTCAATGCTTAAAAAAATCCTAATAATGATCATCCAATACCTGTCAAAGAGTAACTGAAGTGGCCGAATCCTGCCAGCCTTTATTGGTGTATCAACACTGGAGTCTTCCTCCTCATTGGAATATATTATGATGCTTATCATCTGTGGCCTTTTAAAATGTCACAGTAATGCCTTATTTCACATAACCTTTTGGCACTTCTGATCATTTACATCTGTTTAAAGAGAAGGTAAAGTATTAGTATGCCAGAATGAAATCCTAACACATATGGCAAATTTCCTATTAATTTTAACAGAACTGGGATTTCACTGGGTGTTTTGTGTCAGCAAAATCCAAGGCAAGGAAGAACCGGGCCTTATATTTTCTCAATTATTATTGCAACACCTCTAAAACATTGCCATTTTCCTTCAAAAACATTTTTATGGAAGAGTTATAAAAGATGTTATTCATAAAAAATTATCGTCTCTGCTATGGCTTAAATACATGTTGACATTTCTACTCTGCAAAAGTAAAAGTCTGGATTAAAGAAGACAATTCAATGAAAATCTTCATAATTTTGAGATATATTACAGGACAGCTAGTTCAGAACTCAGTGCAAGAATGAAATATTGGTGAGAGCTTTCTTTCAAGAAAAACACTGAATGTCTGCTTCCTTCTCATGCAGTGGGAAATTAGTCTGTTGATGGGAATTTGTTCAGATCAGTTCATGCAGTATTGTTACCTATGTTGGATCTGGCACCAGATAAGGTTGTAACACCCACCCGAGCCCCATCTCCATGCTAATTAGGATATATTATTTAAGTATCTAGAAAGAGCACTATCTCAAGAGGAAGAAAAACCAAGCCAAAAAAGAGAAAGAGGACAGAAGGTGACATGAAAAATAATAAAGCCTAAAGATACTTCTGTATAGCTTCCATCATTAAAGCCCTATTTGTGTTAGATATTCTTCATATATTTAATATATTTATATATTTTTCTGGGATATTTTTCGATTATTACAAGTGATTTGCCAAGTAATTCATGTGAATAA
This sequence comes from Dromaius novaehollandiae, assembly GCF_036370855.1. Lineage (NCBI taxonomy): Eukaryota > Metazoa > Chordata > Aves > Casuariiformes > Dromaiidae > Dromaius > Dromaius novaehollandiae. The sequence continues at coordinate 19,579,785 of NC_088101.1, read as the reverse complement.
CTTAGTTATTACATCACTTCACATAATTTTCAATTTAAGTGTGTCTGTTACAGAGGAAAACATAGCAGGGATACTGGAATCTGGAAGTTGGGATACTATGTCAGAGAAAAGGGTGCTGTGAAGTTTCAGCTGAGAGAATATGAAAATATAGATGCAGATTTCATCACTGGTCAAATCAAAGCAATTTCTGTTGAGGCAATCCTATGAAAGCTAGTCTTTGATTTATAAGCATGGGCAAAGGAAGGGAAACTGAGTAACTGGAAAAGGATCAATGTTACAATGCAGAGAAAACTTACGGAAAATGAGAAACAAATGAGCTGTTATCCAGTATTCACTTTTTGCCTGCTCAGACTTTACTTAAGCTTTACTCCCCTTGATTTCACTACAAACAGGATTAGGGGCCAGATGATTAGTTCAGTACCTATGTCCTGTCAGCACAGTATTATGCATTCCCCAAAAAGTCGTGGTTTTGAATGAAGGTGTGTGGCCAGGTCTATCAAGTGTAGGCTCTCACCAAGCACCTTTCTTCTCAGGTTCCGAGCTGGCTTCAAGCAAGCCTTCCGCTGGTGCCCCTTCATTGAGGTGTCTAGCTACGATGAGCTGGAGCTCAAAGCAGCCAGGTTTCATCCCACTCGGCAAAGCAGCCTATATGCTGTGTCCAGAATGGAGTCCAGCATGACAGTAGTGTTTGACACTAGTGATGGAGTTAATTCCCAGGCCAACCGTAAGAAAAAAGCAGCTCCAAGGGATGGGAGCTTCAGTGGCTGTTCATGCAGGAATTCCAAGACCACCTCTACAACCTCAAGTTTCACCAGTTCACCGTACATATCAGTAGATGATTATTCCTAAGCATTTCTTGGTGATGGCTGCTAGAAGGGCAGCACTAGGCATGAAAAAAAATGCTATTCCCCTTGGAACTACATATCCATATAACAGGAAAGCAAACATAATTCCACTGATGAATCCTAGCTATAAATGTCATGACCCTTCTTGGCATCACTTACTTTTCATGTTTTGGAGAAAAAGAGAAACTTGAAGACATCCGTATGCATCAGTCTGAAAGCAAAGTTGTATCTTTTACATAGCCACGTTTGTAGGGATTATTTAAAACAAGTCAACAGCATGGAAAGCATTGTCTCAGCTGGCCTGCATCTGATCTGTGGCATGTCACTATAGTCACACGTTTCAGCATGAAACACCTTCACCAGAAAAAAGTATTTGGGCTATTCTTCCGAATTGCTCCCTAGCTAGATGCACGCAGAAATACTGCTCTGTCTGCATCTGAAGACTTGTCAGGCATTACTATGTAGACAGTTTCCTAAACCAGTTCAGTCAAACCGTCTAGTGTGACATATGTGGTGTTAGCAGCTGGAAAAGGCAAAGGTTCAGCCACAACACTTTAACAACATCAGATCAAGGAGCTATTATGCACGTTATTTACAAAGACTGTGGACGACAGTAATGACCGTTTTAGGGTTACAGAAAAACCAGTAGCCCTTTTACCTTGCTCTGCTGAAATCAAAGCTGCGTGTCCAGGCACAGACAAGTATCTACTACTGGAATAAAAAGTTGTTGTTCTAATTCGATAAAGTTGCCAAACTACCAGTAAGACTTGAGAATCAAAATTTCATCTCAGTTATGTCACTGAAAGCTAGGATAACCCCACTGACTGCTGTGGAGTTGAGATTAAAACTAATGAGACTGTGGCAGGACCCTGATTCAAAGGCTATCTTTGCAAAGCAAAAGCATGTAACCCACTCATTTCAGAGGTATGAGTTAGCAAAGAGTTCAGTTAACCCAAAAGATTTAGAAAATGGAATTAGTTCCATTAATTTCAGTCATTCCTAAAGTTGACATAAATAGCAATATTTACTTCAGCAAAATCCTCCTCCAAATGCTACCAATAATGACAAAATACCAATGTCATTCCTGTCCCTCTGTGAAAAGGTCTCTCGCCAACCTAAATAACATATCTTAAAAATGCTCCTGCTCCTCACAGGGTTTTCCAGGCACACTCCAACACCTACTACTTTCTGCAAGAATTTGGAGAGTCATTTTATAGGCAGAAAACCTGGACCTGGAAGGCTGAATTGGACTGTTTTATGGTGGTTCAATTAACACTGTTAGAATGGGCAACTTACAGGGAAGTTACTTTCTGAAAAGGGCCAAAAATAGTGCCTTTGGCTCTACAAAATTTTCTGTAAATGAAAATTGCTCTAATTAGCAATGTCAGAAAATATCTTGATATACTTTGTAGTCTATGATATATAGATATAATGCAATGGATACACTACAGCATTTGTGAATTTCCTGATCTATTTGAACTTCAAAAGTGAGACTGTTTTTGTGATCGCTGAATTGAGCTGAATAAAAGTGAACTTTGATTGTTCACCCTTGCCCTACACAAACTAACATATCAAGTATCAGTGTAGTGTGAGTACAATACAGATGTTGGTATCATCTGACATTGGTTGCCAGGATTAATCTCCTCCTGATGAATGTGTGACATCATCAGCTAGGAGTCAGACAAATCTGAACATTCATGCCACAAAATCAAGGTGCATAAATATGTGTCAAATGCAGAAGCATTTTAAAATTTGTTTTGCTGGGTAATATTCATATTTTACAACTTACTGGGAGTCTTAATTTGGGACACTTTTTGTATTTTTAACAACCTGGTTCCAAATTTTGGGACTTACAGCAAGCATTGTTGTTTGTCTTTAAGAAATGTATCACAATAGCAGACCCATATTTTCGCTATCCAGGGCTTGACCCAAAATCCACTGAAGCAAAGAATTCCATTCACTACTGGCTTTCCTTTTAAATGGCTGTTCATGCTTTTCAAGTGTCTGCTTTTCTGAAAAGTCAGCCTTCTTTTCAATCATGCCATAATTGTACTCTGACTTTATTTTCTTTAAAAAAAGCCTATACTAATCCAGCAAAAGTCATGCAATGCCTATAAGTCATTTTTATATGATTTTTTTTGCCTTAAATACTCTTTTTTTCAGAATTTAAAATCTTCACAGGTGTTTAACTCAATTCTGCTGAGAAGGCCCAGGATAGCTACACAAAACACCCCTAAGCATATTAATCTAGTGGTGGTATATTAAATGCATGTATTGTAAAACTCTTTCACTGTTTATGTACAACTTTTGAGGAAGATGTGAATACAGAATTTACAGTTCAATAAACTGTCTTTTCTAATTGTGGCTGTTACAAAATCTGTTGATAAAAATCAATAAATGAATATACATTGTTATTTTAAATGATATGATTGTAAAGAGTTTAATTTGTTAGTTTTAGATGTACAGTATAAATCTTAAAAAGCAGACTACAAAAATTTAGTGTCATAAAGGTACAAAACATCATCCTTATATAACTTTTATGATCCTTGATTCATAAATATTCAGGAAGCAATGGTGGCCTCCTCACAGCAAGGGGCTGTGCCTTCTTTTAGTTAGTGAAACAATTTCACTGTTACCAAATGTTTTAGGACATGGCCTGTTGGAAAAGTAAGCCATAGATCATCTCACCATATATCGGGGAAATGGTCCAAGAACACGCTCAGCATTCCTGCATCTCTTCTCTGAAATTACAAGATGCTCCTCTACTCAACAAATGAGGGAATCTGTGCTCATACTCACAGCTGTGCTTTAACAAAATATCACAATTAAACAGGGTGTTAATCCAGCCCCTTGTGTCAGTCAGACCTCAACGAGCATGAAGGACTACACGATTAAACACATAGCACAGCAAAGCTGCGACTGACAGCAGATTGCATTCCAATAACTATTTCTGAACATTTTCAGGAACAGTGTCCTCTGCCCCAAAATATTCATTATAGGCCTTCTGGTGCTCCTCACTAGCAGTAGAAGAAAGCAGATCATCCTCAGTTTGTGCCAACAACATTGCAGAAACTAGTAGCCCGCATACAGTGCTCATGCCTTTATGTGCCTGCTGATGCAGCCCTGTAACAGTCTCCCGTCCTTAGTCCAGCCCTCAAGCCACATTCTTTACTTTTGCTGAGAGGTGAGTAAGTAAAATGGGCAGCAGCAGAGCTAGCTCCTTACCAGGGGTGGCAATAACAATGCTCTGAAACAGCTCAACTGCATTGGGAATCATCTTCAGATCCTAAAGATCATCCAAGACATGAGTCCTTCTTAGGGTTCCTACTACTTTATCCCAGGCTCACACTGCAGTCTGCCTCTAAAAGATTTATCTGATGAGAAGACTTGGTTGAAAAAACTTACCGAATCTCCCTGACTTGCCATTTTGCAGTGAGGTTCCTGCAGCATAGGACGGGTTTAAGTTTCACATCTCGTGAGACAGTATCTTCAATATCAGCTTTCTCTGTCATTCTTTTGACAGTGGTAACACCTGCCAAAAAAGTGAGAGCGCACTACACATAACCAAATTTAAACATAAATCTTAGAAATTCAGTTCATGAATAGAGATGTGCACTTTCTTTGTCACAAGTTTTCCATGTAAAAGTATGAAGTTGGGAGGAAAATGAACTCCAAGCACGCTCAAGATATTTATACAGGAAGTATTTAATAGATTGCAGCCTGTAGCTGTTTGGCAGTAATCCTTTGACAGCTGTCCTCACTGTCCACTTAGGTCTTCTTGTCAATATTAGGAGGCATTGGTAGAACTGCACTACATCAGCTGTCTGCAGCTTATTTATGTCTCCTAACTAAATGCATCCACTGACGAAGCTCATTAACCAATACTAATATGCATTTTTCAAAACAACAACAACATTAGCCTAGGGAAGGAAAGCCAAATGGAAACTTAAAAAGCTGTCTTTTTCAAATTTGCATAAAAATATTCAGGTGTGTTTTGGGCTTGGAAGTCTCTTTGGACACTGGTGAATTTCTTTGGCAGCAGTAAACAGGAGCTTCCTATTTCACTGATATAAATGTCAAATCCTGAGTTTATAGCAGCTCTTGTTCCTGTTGCATTTATTTCAAGACTTTTAAAGTTGCCCCAACTCGGGTAGAAATTCAAGTCTGCAATATTACTTCCTCTCATTCAAGATAAGATTTAAATTTAGAGTTACAATGACTATATGCTGTTTGTTAACACATACTTCTACATAATACTGCGAACAGATGCAGGCGATATTGCCTAGTAAACACCATCATTTACAAATTTTGGATGAGTTCCTCATATTAAATAATGCTTTCAGTTCAATTTAGCCCTTTTCTTGTTCATGAGCAAAATTAAAGAGGTTCTGTGTTCATTATTCATAATGATTTGTTGAGTGCAGTCAAGGATAATTCTTTAGCAGCCCATGAGCAGTTGCTGTGGGTATTTAAATTCAAACTGTTTCAGCTGGGTTCATATATCACATGGTATACTTTTATTACCTAATTGGATTGCTCTCTATAGAGCATTCCAGCCTCTCTCCCATCTGTAACACTCAAACATACATATTGGATTACAGCTGGAATCAGATCTCCCAAAGCAAATGGTTATATTTACAAATACCACATCTGCCTGTCAGGAATACTCTGTAACATAGCCTCCAGAGTCACTATTTCCAAGAGTTCCCGAACAGTAAGTTTTTCACTACAGTATTTGTGATGAAAACAAGCAGAGATGGCAACATCATTCACTTGAAGTGCATTTCTAAAGCCTAGTCACTTCAAAAACTCATTGTTGCCCAGCCTGTTCGGATTTAGGTGCTTTAGCTTATAAAGAAACTAATCATTTAGTCAATAGGCACTCACCAACCGAACACTACAAACCTGTTACACTTGAAATAATCACACAGCTCTCCTATAATATTGCCCACAATTTCATATGCAAATGAGAGTAATAACAGATCGCCTGTACAGATACTATACACATCAAGCCTTTGGGCAAGCTGCTTTCCAAATGCAAGGGAAAAGTTCCTGCAGTGTCTCACAGATGGGCAGAGGTTCTGCCAGATGGCATCTGGCAAACAGAGGGCATGGAAAGATTCCAGCATCAAAGGACTCGATAGAGCAGCCCAGCCAGCAGCCCTCTCCTGTCTACAATCCCACCCTTGGATGTTAACTGAAAACCTTAAGGCAGCCAGCAACATCTTAAAGATCAGAGGTATTGCATGCCGTTGGCCTGAAGCTCTACTCGGTGGGACCTTGCCTATACTAGAGAAATGAAGCTTCCTGTTAAGAAATATGTTCTAATAATCACAGTGTTCACTTGTTCTGCCAAAGTCTGGAAACTTTGACATATTTAGGCAGCAAGTGCCACCAAGCAGTGATGGGCCAGGATAGGCTACCCATCTGGAGTAGCTGTCCTATGGCTTGGTGACTGGAATGAGGAAGGAGAAAAAAAAAAAAAAAAAAAAAAAAAGTGATCTTCACTTCCCTTGCTGCTCCCTGTACCCCAGCACCCTCAAGGCTACTAACCAATGCCACTGCTGCCATCTACCTCCCTAATTATTGAGAGGCAGCAGCACTAGCACTAGCAGAAGTGAGAGGAAAGAGATAACAAGCCAGTTTGTCCTGAGGCCCAAAACAACTCTTAACACAATACAAACAACTCTTAGTCATGTAATCCTCTTTAAACTAACAGGATGTAAAAACACTTTTGAGTCAGCAGATGAGTTTAGGTACAAGCAATAGCCCAGCTGTGTCAGCACAGAGCTCTGTGAAGGCCAAAATTTACCTCAAAATTACCAAGGAGAGTAAACTAGTTCATGCTGCCAAGGCTAGACCATTTCCAGTATCCAGAATTGTACCCCTATTTTTCTCACAATGCCTTCTTTTAGACTTCTCCCCATCTAAGTGAAAAGCCTCCTCCTTCACCATCTCCAGGGCATCTTGAGCCCAAGAAGGTTCATATAAGGAAGATCACAGCAGTCAGGTCTCCATGTGACCACAAGACAAACATAACAAGAAAAAACCTCAAACTCTCCTTCTGAGCACAGCTAAATAGCTTCTCCTTGGCTGAACAACTTGAATAACCAGGAAAAGGCTAGGGGTTAGTTGTACCTAATTATTACAAACTTTTATCACAAAGAACAAACATTTATCCTTTTAAGAAACTTTTATAACTCTCTCCTTTTTTTTTTTTCCACTGAATCCTGTGGTTCACCATATTAACTAAGATCCTGGCTCTTACACCCTTCTTTTTGATCTGCTCCTGAGGTATAAACGGGAGGCACTGAGACAATGTGCTCTTTTTTAGGGTAACCCCCATTTGGTCCAAAATTTAGCCCAGCTGGCTCGACATCTGTCTCGCATACAGTGTGCTTGCTCACAGCAAGAGAATGTGTGATCAGAGCACTCTGCCTTCTGGTGATGTTGGATGGCCTCAGGAGACTGTGTATAGTCCCACCAGCACAAATCAGGTCAGCCCTCAAAACATGGTGGCTTGTGCCACTGATCAAACAGCCTCTTGACACTTCCTCACATTCACTGATTAGGCATCACAGAAATACGGATTAAGCTTTCACCAGACAAACTTCAGGCCAGTGGAGTCAGAGGATGATGCTTATTTGACTGTTTAGCCACCACAGCACCGCACCAAACTGCACCAAAAAGGTGTAACTAGTGGCATACCCATGATCAGTTTGGCTATGGGCTACAAGAGGGTTTACAGATGCTTAACATTCTGCAGGGAAGAGATCTAACTGCTTTACATCCCAGAGGAGAAAGACTAATATCTCACACTGGGACTGTAAATGAAAGTTCAGAAACAACCATTAAAACTATTAAAAATGGTTTTAACAAATATCATTTGCAAGTTTAGTTTTTCAGCTTGCTGATTTGTTTTGCAGTATCTTGGACTAATCGTCCAAGAACCGACAGACATTATCAAACAGCTACATAAACATTAAGTTTGAGTCTTCAGCCCTGAGAGACTAAAGAAACATTGGGAAGAAAACAAAGAAGCATAACACATTTTGTCTTTAGAAAATATATTGTCCTTGACACTCAAAGTAGCCAAAGACGAGTAACCCGAGATCAATAATTCTTTCTTCCAGTAGAAAAGGTCGACAGTTGGTAACATTTGTTCAATAGCCTTTAAATACACAGTATAAAAAAATTAATCACCGAGTATCAATTGAAGTGATATTTTAGTTGAACTATATCTCACACTTAGAAAAAAAGCAGCTGAAAATAAATTAATTTCCCTAGTGACAAAATCTTATTTGAACATGACAGATACCTAATAAAATTGTCCAGCTTCAGCATACAGATTTAGCACAGTTGTAAGTTAGATTGATAAACAGAATTTGTCAACTCTAAGTGTTCTGCTAACAATTTTGCGAATGTGGAAAAACAATTATCATATCTATCATCTGAACGTTGAATTCACAAACCACAGAAAGATCTAAATTTTGTCTTAAATTATTGTATGCCTGAAAGTTCATATCAGAAGCATGTTTCCATGCCCGTATCACGTAACAAACCAATCATAAACATCAAATACTGAACAGCTGAAATAGCTTAAAAACAAGAGCCTCCAAGTATTTTACATAATGTATTCGGAAAACATTTTAAAATAAATGCTTAAAAAACAGCATGAACAACTGAAGAAAAAAGGAAAATTCTTACCAGAAAGTCCAACAGCCTAAAAAAGCTTCCAATATTTCTGTTACCTCTGTAGTATCTCCTTTTCAAAAATTCTAAGCACTACCTGCTTTCTCTCCCCAACTCTCTGTTCCCAAGTACCAGACCGGCTGATTAGGAATGTATCTTTAATCAAGTGTTTGTAGCAAAGTTGTCTGCCCTACTGGACTAACATGATTAAGTTAGGCTAGTTTCTGCAGACAGTAGCATGCAAGGAAGTGATGCAGCTAACATCACACCTGGCTGTCTTCCTCTCCCAGACCATGTTATGTCACCAGATACAACAGAGGAATCAACAGCAAAGTCAACTTTTTACAGTTTTATACAAGGCGTAAGCTCAGATCTCAGCACAGGATGCTTTAACCAATTTGCTGCATAACCTAACTATATGCACTCATTCATTTATTGTTTTTAAAATCCTGTATAAGTATATTCCAAAAATGATGAGCATGAAGGTATGAATTACTCTACTATTATAGGATAAGTATTACAAGATACATAGGAGCTAGGAATTTTAGGATATTAATCACTATTTCACTGATATGCATTTACTTCTTCAGGGCATAGTCAGCAAAATGTTTTGTTCCTTCTTACAGAAGAGACATAGCATTCCACCGTGTGTTTTGTGGAAACGTGCCTGACTGGCTGCAACAGTAACTTTACAAAGCGGAGCAGTAGTGCATCTCCTGCTCTTTGTCTCACAAAATGCAATGTGGAAAAGTTCTCCATTAACACAAATCAAGTAAGAATGTTATCCATTTGGGTGCTAATGTTGGAAAAACGGGTCTTTTCCAGACTGAAATAGTTGACTAGGAATTAACAGGACCTTAAGTTGATTGAAAAGTAGCTGCCAGTAAACCAGAAACCTATTAAAGTTCTACTCTATGACTACAAAGGAAAAGAGTAAGGACTGTGAGAAAGGACTGGGCTGGTAAGAAAACAAGCCATACAACTGAAGATCAGGGGAAGCAGTTTCCTGTTCACATTACAAGAAGCTGACATAGCTCCAGACACTTGTTTTCTACCTAAACTTGCCATTTTGTCAGAACAGACATTGCTTTATAGCAATGTATCAATTTCGATGATTTTTTTTTAAATAGGAAAAACTGATTATATGCCAATTCAACTTCACATGTTGACTCATTTCGAATTATCTTTTATATTATGTTAGTATATCCTAATTAAAATGTTGTAGTAAAATATTTTATTATAGCGGCTCTGGCAAAAAAAAATTCCAAGGTTTTTAACCTAAGTTTTCACTTTGAAATGAGAGCTTTGTGCGCCAGTTCAGAATAAACTGGGCTTGGAACACTGGGGCATCCTGTGGAACCAACACTTTCTGAGCAAGCTATTTAGCTGCACTCAGAGCTCAAGCACCAAAAAAACGGGGAGGAACTGTGTGTAACAAATACCACTATTCTTGTCACTTTTTCCTCCGTTATCATTAGAAACAGTAGAAGGGCATAACTGAAGTGGAAATACCAAAGTAAGTGATAGTTTTTCCACTGCTCTGAGGATACGCCCATAGGCATCAATGGAAAGGCTAACTAATGAACAACAACACGATGAAAGTCAGCAAATGAAAGGGCAGTTATGGTCCAAGACAACGTAAGTTATCATTAAACTACTATACTAATTAAAAATATTTCTGTTTCAGAACCCTTTGGCTAAGCCTATTCTAAAGGAGACAGCAACACTTCTCACAGACTCCACCCACATCCCAACTCCTCTCCACAACAGGATCTTCAGGCATTCTATCTTTATTTTGATGCAAAACATACCTGGCACAGAGACCGGGAAGGAGCTGCAATGCAGTCAGAGAGCTTTCCCAGTGTGGCTGAGCCTTTTGCAAGCCCTGAGCAGAGCTCTCATTTTGATGCTGACCCACAGGCCTGAATGAGGCAGGAGCAACAGGCCCTAATTCTAATCAGGTTTCCCCAAGGAACTCCATTTGCCCTGTCACAGTGACATGCCAAGGTGTGTGTTACATAGAAATTGAGATAGAACAAGTAACACACACGCATACAAAAATTCAAAGAAGGAGAAAGACTTCAGAATGAAATCTATGAACTTCATGTGTGAACAATAACCACACAATTTTCCTAATGTGCCTTGGCCTCCAAGGTGTGCCTGCGGCACCTCTCCACATGTCTAAGATCCTTGCAAGAATTTTTGCATGATATAATAAGCATCTAACAGGAATTAAGAAATGAGATGATGGGACACCCGAAGAGTTGAATGCTAGTAACCTCCTCCCTCCCACACTGGCAGATGACTGTTTCAATTGAAATCCATGGGGAACTGTCAGAGATTAGTACTGACAGAGGTAAGTGTGCAAACCACATCATTTTGATGTACAGCTTCAAAGGGATCTAGGTCACCATTTTCTTAATCAATGCACATTCCTGTTTTGTTGGTTTTGTTTGGCTTACAGACTAAAAATTGCAGAAGAGCATTAATTATTGTGAGGCCTCTGAGGAGGTGACAAAGGAGCTTGCAGGTCACCAAAATAAACCAGAAGCCTTTGGCTTTAGGGGTAGTTGAATAAAGAAATAAAATTAATTTACCCTTACACAGGCCACCATGTGCTTGTGAATGTATTAGGGCAGGTCATGTGTTTTAAGCAACAAAGCACTGTGATCATTATTTTTGTCTTCCTAATTACAGCCAGAGCCACTGGGTACAGGAATTAAGGTGAAATGCTGAATGAACTTTGCTTAGAAGGTAGAGTATCTGTTGGGGCTGTCAACTTTTCAAGGCCCACAGCTTCTGCCTGGAGGTGAGGGCAGAGCAAAATGGAACAGAATGGATTGGAACAAGAACCTATCTTTTGCTCGCCAGCTGTGGATTTAAAATTTTGTAAAGAGATACCTCTGATGAACCCTGGAGAGATGCCCACTGCTGTAGGAGAACACCAAGAGCAGTAACTCTTAGGTTGTGCTCAGGCTGCAGCACAAGCAGCCTGCACACTGACATGCTGCAGAGTGCTCAATCACAAGGTGAGGAGCCAGACTCTGCCCCACAGCTGAACCTCAGCTGGAGCTGCTTGTCTCTCCCTGGCAGAGAGCCAGCAATCAAACTACTCCAGCAGTGCTATCAATTCTCAAGCCATTCTCTCAGTTTGTATAATGTCTTTCTCATTTTTTTTGATGCTGTATAGATCCTCCCCAAGCTAATAGGAAACTTCGTCTGCTATCTCTTCTTGGGGGATACTTAATCAGACTGAAGGGGAAGGCAGAGCATTCTGCTGTTGATGCTCTGACAAGCTCTTATGAGCCAGCCAAGCCCAGAACAAGCAGCGCCTCTGTCTTGAGAGCAGCTGACACTTGTAACAGCTGAGCACCAGCTGGATGCTTTTAAAAACCCAGGATTGTGCACACAAATTAAATTACCATAAGTAATAAACTCATTATCACAAATAAATGATGCACAGGGTCAGAGTTTGCCATGATATGAATAATCAAAACTGCATTTTACTGTTTTACGTACTTCCTCCCACAGGCTGTCTGGGTGGCCCACAAAAGTCACACTACCACAGTGTAAGATAAACCATGGAACCACAATCCCTTGCAAATATCTGAAATTGCCTGTCTTTCCCCAGTAAATGAAATTGTGTTAGAGCCATCAGTTTCATGTTTCTGTTCACATATGCAAGTTGCACACACACACACCCTTTTTTTAAAACTTCTTCTCCATACTAGCTATTATGTGAAGACTGTATTTGTAAAGCAGTTTGAAGATGGGCCTACTGAATTACCAGGACCTCCATGAGAAGCGTGCTTCACAGTCAGGCCACAGTTAGCAGAAATATTAGTCTCCAGTTCTTCCTTCTCCTTTGTGAGGAGCCTTCTTTCAAACTTTTTAGATGGAAAGGTGATGACTGGGTTTGTTGATACCTGGAAGACAAGGATTGTGGAAGAGGCTTTAGTACTCAACAAGCAAAAAAACCAACGTTATTCTAACACAGATGCAAAGCTGCCAACAGCAGCTGATGATTACAGTCAGGAATCTGTATTATGTTTCTCCCAAAGTGTATTGTGTCTTTAAGAACTCATGTAAATGGAACTTTTTTAAAAGAAATATCTGATTATTCATTTTATTTCAAAGACCTTTGAGGAAAAAAAAGAACAAATGTGGAAAAAGAAGATGCCATATGAAAGAGGATATTAATCTTGCTTACTCTGAAAGAAAGCACTCAGTCTCTGGGCTACAGAAATCATTAACTGCACATCTTAAAAGCTCCATATTTTCCTCAATGTACACATAAGAAGAGCTTTTACTGAAAACAAATAGAAACGAAATGGCATATATCAGGACCAAAGGTAATTGCTTTTTAACTTGCCTACCCACAAATGCCAATAAAGCTTTTAAGTCTTCTATGGCCTAATAGAAGGCCATAGATGGCCAAATACTTCCTTCTAGCCTAATACTACCAAAGTGCAAGCATGTCTGTATATTTCTAATATGGAAAACCAAGAGGAACCCCAAAAATGCATAACAGAGATGCTTCTTTTTATACATTAATCAAACTCTATGCCTGCAGAAGACACAGAATAAACAAGCCACAGAAAAGTGATGGGGATTTGATATGGCTTATCTCATAGATGGTAGTATGATAAAATATAAAAAAATAGATATTTATATTATATTAATAACATAGCACTGCTTAAGTTCTTGCCATGCAGCAAGATCCACTCTGCTGTGTATCTCACAGACATGACACAAAACAAAAGCATCTGCTACAAAGAACTTACAATGTAAACATAGCAAAGTTGTCACGGCTGATGAGAATAGGTATGCTAACAACATTAGCTAAATTGATCAGACAATGCTTTCATAATGCCACCTCATTCTCTCAGTGGAAAAAGTACAGTTCATCTGTTACCACTGTAAGGTTAACACTGAATTCCCAAGATCTATAAGAGTGTATTTGGGACCAAATACTGTATTCCTTTCAGTTCCATGCAACATGAAGTTCACTCAATTATGCAGCGTTTGCTCAGACGTAACTGAGCAAAATCTGCTCCTAAACTGAAGTCAAAGATAGCTATAGAAGATTCTGTGAAATAGAACCAAATCAGATGGAATGAGGAGGCACTGTTAGCATCCAGTCATTGCTCAGAGTTTAGGTATTTTCTCTAAGCTATTAAAATGATTTAATTTGAATACAAAAGGCAAGGCTTTTTATGATGTGCAAAAGTGGCAGTTTGTAGAGAAATCTTAGAGTTACCACAAATGTAACAGCCAGGCTCTGTTCTTCAAACCTTCTGACATTTTGGCAACATGCTGAGAGTTAAGGGTGACACTGAATACTTATCTCTGGACACTTCTTGTTGAAAGCCGCTTAACTCTTCTTGGTTACAGTTTTAGGAGAGTGTTTCTGAACTATTTAACAGTGAAAACTGACAGGCTTGCCTTGCAGCCTAAAGAACTCTTTATGGCTTTCAGGCATTCCTAGACCACTCAGGAACGACAGCTATGGATGTTAATAATTTACTAATTTCATACTATATATACTAAAAAACATATACAAAAGGTTATCAAATTAAAAGGCATCATTAACAAATAGATATGTAACCAGATGCTGACTAATGTCTGCTAAAATGGGTTCAGTATCTTTTTGAGAGTATACCTGATGGATTCTGCTTTAATCCTTGTTTGCAATTTGAAGTGAGCAATGTAGTCAAAGGGGCATAGGTCTTAGTTTTATGCCATTAAACTTGGCGAGTCATTTCCCTTTTACTGTCTTCTGTTATAAATCTTCCTGCTAGGTTTAAAAATTCCAGTGTAAAGACTGAAATGTGCTTTCTCTAAGTGTGACTTAAAATGAGATTAAAAGACTAAAATGTGTTTTCAGGTCTGGTACAATGGGAATGCAATCTCTGCTGCTCCCGTGAGATCCATTATAACACAAACAAGGAGTAAAACATGATAAACATGCCCTCAAATACATCCATTAATTATAATCCTTCAAATAACTTTGATCAGCAGTCCTTGTTATTTCACTTTCCTTTGCGATCAAAGACCACTACAGTTCCCATTGAACTGAACCAGGAGATCCTGCTTATTTCCTTGGGCCTTGCAATACCTTCCTGAGCCATTTGATACCAGCCTTCACTATTTGAAACCCTACCTGATTTGCCTGAATGCACAGTTCAGGCAGTACATTTCAGATCTAAGTTATAATTAATGTAATTCTTGGTTACAGACTCCCTCAGCACAGATTTTGCTTTGTTACAGAATCCACGATACAAAAATGACCCAGTGAGCTCCCTTTTCACAGATAAGAAGTGTCCCCCTCAGGACAAAAGGGACATGCTAGACTTCATCACATTCCAGCAACCTGCCCCGAGATGATGATCCATCTCTTTTAGTGCTACCTTTTTCTGTAGTCCATACCTTGCCTTTTGCACTACTCACTCAGAAACAGCATTCCCCCTGGAACCATGTTTTTTGTCATGAAATCCTGAATTCTGAGGTCAAAGAATTGCCCTGCCCAAGCCACTCCATGCCAGTTCTGTCTAAATCACCGACTGGAGCATCCCAGGAGCAGATTCTCTGGCTAGAGTTACTCTCCAGAGATTTCTCTGCTGCTAGTGTTTAAACTGCAACATTTGCACCATATATATAGCCTGTAGCTACTAGCAGGCACTTACCAGGAACAAAATGATTCAATATTTGGAAAGATAAAAATAGCTGGTGCCATACCTACTGGCCACACCTCTACCCATAAGCATCAAGTCATTTAGAGCCAATATTTCCACTCTTCAACTAGCATATATTGACTAGCATAAATATTGGATATTTGGGGCATAAATGCTACATGGAGACAGTACCATTGGCTCTAAAAATACAGGTAGCATGCCTTGGAAAAAAAAAATAAGTTTAAGGAGAAAAAACATGGTATTTTCCTGTAGCCAGAGAAGCTTCATGGTCTCTAGCCGTTTTGTATTATTTGAAACATTGCCAGAAACTCTGAAGATTTTTAGAAATTTTGTTTATGCTTGCCAGGGAAAGAACGACTCCTGCAGTTATGTTTGCACAAAGTGCCAGGACCTATTACTCAGCTGGTTCTCTGCTCCTAGATGGTACCTGTGATTTCTATGTAGATTCTATGAAATAACTCACAAGCATTTATACAGCACAGTTAGAAATGATTTTCCTTTAATCTCCAAACACCATCTCCAAAATTAACACAGTTAAGTTACTGCTTTCAATGATTTTTACCTACTAGAAGACTTCGGTTTTAGCCATGAAAGTATAGACAGAAGGAAGACAAGTTTTGTGGGCACAGACTATTATGTTTCACTGAACCAGCTGATACAGCAGTAAACACCTGACATGGTTTTTGGTCTGGCAAAATGTTTTGCAAGTTTGAAACATTACAAGAAGGAGTATCACATGGTGCAAAAGCAAACTGCTGTGTAAAAAAGTGAAAGAATGGACATTTCTATATCACAGAGCTGGGCATACTGCAGAGGTCACCAAGAGAGTACCAGCTTGCCCTCCTAATTTCCCACTGCACAGAACAGGGCTGCGCAGACTTAGTAGGATCAAGTCCAAATGCAAGACAGAGCTGTTCATAAGGAGGGAAACACTAGCTTCAGTTGCAAACCATCTGACCCATTCCATGCCAATGGCCCCAAAGTGACTTGCATGGAGAAAACACATACACATGCCTGTAGGACTCAGTGGTGTCACTAGGTATTAGTGGCTCCATGTCATTTGAAATACATTATTAAGTGACGGAGTTTTTTTCTTTGTTCTGGAAAAGATTTATGTTAGCCACTTCTGCTTACTCCCTTCTAAGCCCTTGCTTCAATCTGGTCCTCACTGGTTTATGCTCTATCTCTGCAATTCATTTATTTTGTCTCTCTCAGTATTTAAACTGCCAGAAAATTTTGTATTTTTTTTCATCCTGCAAAATATCTGGAACCAGTAGCTTTTAATGCAGTTGTTTATCTTATTGACAGAGGTTTCATGATCTTTTTCAAATGACTTTTGCTCTACAACTACCTGATGTTTGCATTTTTAGTACATACTAATGCTGGCATCATGCATGAAAATCTTGACAGGCAACACAGCCACAGTCCTCATATTTCAAAAAGAAACTCTGCTTTCTAGGTTCACAAAACATTAACTTTTAATAGGCAAAATCACTCAAGTAGACAAAATCATTCAAAAACTTGAATGTAACAGCAGGCAGTAGATCTGCTTTCCTACTTGCTCTAAAAGCCTTTCATGAGTATTATTCTGCAATTGGTCTAAAGTGTTTTGAATTCTACGTGTCTTTGATACTGGTAAGAATATACAGAGCTTCCCAGAGTACACCCTGTACAATAGCTGACATGACAGGGCAGTTTAGTGAGTTGAGCAATGTGGATTTACTACAGTTCAGAATTTAAACAGAAATCCTCACCATTACAACAGGTACTAAATAGCCTCTCCTCAACTGAGGAAAAAAGAGGCTCAAACAAACATCTCTGCTTGAGTCGTTCACACTGAGTAAGATCTTTTCACACTTCAGATGAGTTTCATTCTATGACATGCTAAGAAGCTCTAGTTCCTGACCAAGCCAAGGGAGATATTTGTAAAGCATCTTGCCAAAAATGTTCAATACTGCACAGCCTAGATCTTAAAGTGGTATATGTTTGAAATTATAAAATAAAGGAAAACATTTCAGATACATGTGTTTTTTTCCCATGGAGATATTTTGCAGTATGTGGCAAATGCACAGAAATAAAGCTATTACCTCAATGACTTGGCTATAGACTGGAAAGCCGTAACAAAGCTGCTTTAACCTCTGTAAAATTGGTCCCAGGTGTACGTGCCAGGAAACAGATTCAAGGGACCTTTCCTTATTTTCATCCATGCAGCTGTTCTTCTACAAACGTATCTCAATAGAAAGGGGACTTAGGGAGAGGTTTTCTTTAATTATGTATTAAAGCCTAAAAAATGTCTTATTTGAATGACGATCATCTAATTGGAATGTTTACTTTTAGAGAGGAAGAAAAAGAGCTACTAAATGTGATAAAACAACTAGTACCATGGTAAAAAATGAAGATAAACAACTTCTCCAATGCTACAGACCAGAAAAGGACTCTTATCGGAAGGGATTGAGGGTCTTTGTTTGCCTTATCAGTTATCCATGAAAGCCTCATAAAAATAAAATATATCCTAGACACAGCAAGAGAAATTCATTTAATTTAATACTCACTGAAACTCAGTGCCCAGATTATTCAGAAAGAAGAATATTTTTAGCTTTTCTGAGACAGAAAGGATGAGCTTCTGAAACAGAGGATTATTAATTTTTCCAGAGAACACTTCTGGGCGAGGAAGAAAATCAGCAATATTAACACCGGGAAAACTTGTTATTTCAGCCAAATATGAGAAAGGCAGAAGAACTATGTAAGTACATGGGAAGAAGTATAACGGTACTCAAAAAAGCTTTGAGATTTTTATTCACACCCCCCCACCCATTTCATTAAGTTGTCGATCTTATATCTTAGCAAGATAACACCTCCCCCCGCCCAAAAAGTGTTTAGAGCTGTTTGACTGAAAGGAAAAAAAAAAAAAAAAAAAAAAAAAAAAAAAAAAAAAAAAAAAAAAAAGAGCCTGTCTTGATAGCTTAGAATGTTCTTAATATTGCCTATCAGAAACTAGTATTTCTACGGGAAAAGTAATTTTGAACCAAAAAATTCCTTTTACAAAGAGCCTGTTTCACACATTTCACAACTCCTTTTCAATATTTTTATAATCAGGATGCTCACCAGAAATTAACGTTTTCTCAAAACATCTTTTCCATAAAACTTCTGACCAGCTCTAACGAGAAGAAAAAAGAATTTAATTTGCCATTCCTGTGACATCTCAAGTTTCAGCTGATGACACAAATTAAGCTTCTTAACCTCTGTAACTGGTTAAGGCTTCCCTTGTTTAAAAATTATTATTGCTCAAGAGGCACTTTAGCCATAGCAAGAAGCATGTAGCATTGAAGTTCATTAGTAGACAGAAAATTTGGCAGACTTCTAAAGGAATCCTTCTCTTTCACAAGGAAAGCTATGAGCACCTGGAAAACCTGTGTTCAGGAATGCCTGCAGAGGAATGAACTGGAAGTCAGTTGACTGAGCTGAAAAAAATCACCTGAATTTTTGCATAACCAAGCACTAAGTAATATACTAGGTAATATTAAAAAAAAAAAATTTAACAAGCAATAACAGTTACCTCTTTTTAGTCAGTTAAGTTTTAGGTTCCAACTCTTTTACTATACAAGGCTGCTTAAGGAGACATTGATTGATATGCCAGTCACCACAGCTGACAGAATGGTGTGTGTCTGGGTGCATGAGGTGACTTGTTGGAGAAGAGACAACACTGATAGCCTGACACACAGAGAAAGGGAAAGATTTGAGGCTAAATGTAGTTTAGGAAGAGCTTACTCTCCTGTTTGACTTCTTTAATCAAGATTACAGCACCTTGTACATTTTTTTTTTCCTGAAGATCCCATCATCAAATTGTCCCTGTAACATAAAAACCTGCGGAACCACAGCATTAGTTAACCACCTGGGACAGATGAGGTAATGAGACAATGAGACCCAGACACCTTATCTTAACACTAAAACTACTAAACCATCTAGTCTACCACTCCTTTTCCCTTACCCTAAAAGACTGAAGATAACTTTGTTTTACCCTGACCCTGCAGCTCAGGTGATATTACTATCCCTTGCCATATTATTATAAATGCTTGTTACATGATTATAACATCACCAGCCTTTTTACTGTTTTAAAATAGAGTCACTAAAATAAAAAGTGTTTACAAGATTAACAACCTGAAGCGTACAACCACATGCAGAGGTCACTCGAAATGCATGCCGGCCTAAAACCAAAACTCCAAAATTATTCAGAGAATCAGGAGACTCCCAGTAACAATTAAAGAATACATGAGAATGACTTTGATACTCTGATGACTTTCCACAGGACAGAAATGCAGACAGTAGTTGTAGAGTCACTATTTCATTGAGGAAAAAAATTCCCTTCCTAGTCTGTCAGATCATGCTTAGATTTCATCTTTCCTCACATTTACAACTTCTGCTTCATGTTCTCCTTAGTAGAGCTAGTGGAATTTCAGCACAGCCTCTGAGCTGGCAGTGATCAGTTCTCAACCAGTGACCAGCTCTGATGTTCCCCTGAGTGATGCTTCTGGTCAGATGGCTGAACTTCTGGATATCTTCTCATGAAAGTATCACAACTCAGTTAATAGGCCTCCTGTTTACTCTATCAAGGCACTAAACTGTGTGCATGATGAATACCCCTAATTTTTGTTCTTTGGTTAAGTAACTTATAGCTAAAAATATCACCTTATTTTTCCACTGGCTTAGTCTTGTTGATAAAAATCAAGGAAACACTGGTGAAAGAAGTCTTCTTTTTCTGTTAGATACATTAGGTACCAGCTCTTCGACAGCCATGACATGCAGTGTCAACCTCTGTAACACACAGAAAAGAACCCATTAAAACTACAGAGCTCTTATCCTGGTGACATTAAAAGTTAGCAATTCAGTATTTTCAGAAGGAGCTGTTAACTACAGGCTCTGTCAGGTTCTGTGAGACCCTGAGGATTCTCATCCCTTAATCACAGAGAGTTGCTAAAACAGAGCTGGGCCTTTTCTACAGTCTAAAGCATAGTTTGGCTAAAGGCATTCACAAATTTTCCATGTCTGCATAGCAGATATGAAGCTAAAGGATATTATGAAGAACCTAATATTTGTACCAGGGTACCCATTAAATACAAAGGTTTTATTATAAGTATTCTAGTATACTACACAGAGACAATATTCATTTTCCTGATAGCTTGTAACATGGATTAGCATATTGGTTTTTTTCCTTCTTTAAAGAAAATGGTTTGCAGAGCTTTTGCAACATATCAGAAACGAAGAGATCCTGTAACCATTCAGCAAAATATTGGGGAAGGTTATGGCATACTCTAGAAATGCATGCAGTGTGAGAGTGCTGTTGTTTCACAGCTTCAGAGGAGCATAATCCTGCTGTTTACCTAGTTCATTCAGGGATTTTTCTCCATCTCTGGTCAAGTAGCTAATTCTGTGACAAATAACATTACTGAAGACTGTTTTTGTAAGTCCATGTAATCCTTTCCTGTAAACCAAGGCCACCACACCTTGAGTATACCCTGTAAAACTATACATCCTCCTGAAAAGAAATAAATATCCTGCATTACTCACAGATGGGTTTAGAGATAACAGAAGAAAAGTCTAACTACCAGTGTTTAATCAAGGTAGCAGTTTCTACCGCAATAAGTCAGGATAAATCACCTCCCTGAAGAGCTGTGCTGTCTTGTCATCTAATCCATACATGTGACACTGCTAAACTGCCACCACTATCAGCTAAGCTGGTCATTCACATTCATCCTTTATGGTTCACTGCGTCAGGAAGGGAGGCCTTTGGAGAGCAATTTTACAAGCTCTAAGCAAAACACTGATGACATTCATCTCATGAAGTCCTACTGATGACACACATTGACCTTGTAAGACTCAAACAAATCTGGCTGTTACACACAAGAAACTTGACTTTAACTCATCTGGCAGACATTGACATTCATCCTTTAACTTCCATGGCCACAAACCCAAGCAACACAAATCCAGGGCAGTGAACACATAGAACAGTTATTAGAAAGAGATACAAGATTTCTTTTGTACTGTAGCAAAGGATGTGAAGAAAACATGCACCTCCTCTATCACAGGGATAGGAAGGTATCATCTGCAAAATTTCTGGTATATAAAAATTTCATTCAGATGAAGTATAGGGAGTTAGAAATCATTCGGGACAAGCAAGAGCAGAACCACGAGTCTCCCTCTCTCTGAAAAGGATGTTGGGATCTGGTCAGTTTGAAAAACATATCTTTGTATTGATGTCTGCGGGAGACTCGGCCACATAGTATATCACCATGATTTAAGTCTCTCCTGTTGCACTTCTGGTTCATAGAAGCAATTATCTGCACTCACTACACACTGAGACCTCTGGTAAGATGCTGTGTTCACCAGTTTCCTCTCACAGATCACACGTTTCTCATAGAATCCAGTAGGAAAACCACTACACTTGCATCCCAGTTGCAGCGTGTTTTTGACGCTGCCCATGCTAGCTTGCTGACAAACAGCACTTTTTCATAACATACAGAAGTGCCCAATTACATCTATGACGGATGTAAGAAGGCACGAGCTATTTCATTTTCTGGATGGAAGTAGCTATGTTTCAGAGACTATCATAGAAGAGGTTCTGTTCAAAGTGTCAATTGCTGCTGCTAAGCTCAGGCAGCACAGCTGAGAGTAATTTTTTTTTCTTATCCTCTATAAAACCTTTTAAAAAATGAATATAATGATGCCTGAGTCCCCAGAGCCCTCATGTTTGCAATAACTGCTTAATAGGTCCAAGGCATTTTAGATATGAAAATCTGGTCTTAGAATTATGCGCCCTGGGCCATTTCGGCATCCCTCCAGAAATACAGCATAAAATCTTAAATAAAATACAGCTTGTTACTTAAGTAATTTAAATAATCTTACATGAACATATAAAGAGAAAGCCTTGAAGAAGCGGTATCTGTGGCTTTACATATACGCAGCCCACTCAAAATGCTAGCTGGTGCTTTCAGTGGTGTAATCTGGACTACAAAATTCTGTCAACTTCATGGAGGAATGCCCAACAAAGTCAAGGTACAGCGACTGTCTCCCTTTTCCTCTAGCAACAGAAAAAAGTACTGGTAGATGGTTCTTCCACACCCATCTGTCTTCACTCATGGAAAGTATGAGGCATCTGTTCTCTCACCCCACATGTTCGATGTCTTTTTTCCCCCTTGGTGTTGCTCATTCACATACACAGAGTAGTGGAAACTTTACCATCCTCAACATGTTTATCACTCACAGTTCTGCTCCTTCTTGTGAAGTTTGAAGCCTGAGAAAAATCAGACATTTCAGAAATTCAGAGCTATTACTTCAGACTGTTTTCAAACATCGCTTACACATTTACAATTGTCTTACCGTTTAAAGGGGTTCTTCGTAATCAGGAGGGCTGGCATTTCTACAGGCAAGAAGGAGAAAATCTGAAATATGCTTGTATTTTTCATTAATGGAAAAAAAATATTCTTTAGTCCACTCACATTTCAGTGAAATGTTATGCATATATTTCATTGGCACTAGCAAGGGAATTGTTAAAAGCACATCCCTCTAAATTTCACAATATTTTTATAAAGCAGACTGTACAGCCAATAACCTAGATTGTTTTCAGGAGGTTTTAACAGCTCTAACTCTTCAGTCCAACCAATTCTTACGAGTAACTAGAGATAAGTATTTCCATCAGATATAACCGTGCATAATGCAGTGTAAGAGTAGATTCCCAATCTGCATTTTAATTTTTAATCAAGAATGCATTCCAGCTTTCTCTCATAAGACCACAGATAAAAAAAAGAACAAGTGACCTATACTTCTGTCTGTACCTAAAGGTTTTTGAGCAGCTCAAACACCACCATCTTCAAAGATCTTAAAAGTACATTTAATTGAAGCCATTATATCACACAAGACTACACAGAGAGCCACCCTAATCTAAACATGAAACCTCAGAAAAGCAGAACAGTATAATGCATATTCTTTGAGCAACTCAGGTACTGAAATGAATCGATTACAAGCACAAAGAAAAAGCTCTCAAATAACAAAGTATCACTGAAAAAAAAAATAAATTCTGGGCAAGCATCTTGCAAAATGCACACACGCCATCATATGAACAAGAAACACAGAAATCACTCACTTCCCTTACGTACCAAGTGCTATTAGTTAAAACCTGTACATCTAGGACATTCTTCTCTGCCTAATGAGCAAAGAAAGCTACTTATTCAGCCTCATCTATCTCCTTGTGATTGCTAGCATTCACCATTTAGGCCAGGGCATCATTTCACAAATAAACAAAAGCATGAGAATTCATCACCACAAAATATGATGTAGCAGAACACCTTATAATTACAATGCAACTAAAAGAACATGCAAAGCACATGGATCAAATCACTAACCAGACTAGAGAAGCATAAAATATCCCTGAGGAATCACAGATTCCATGTTTTTAAGTTTTCAACTCATCTTCCAACTTGCATAAGCATTAAAATGCAAATGCTTGTGCAGGCATTTGGGTGTGTAAGTAGGTGCTCTGAGACACAACAAAGAATCTAGATACCTAGCTAGAAGAATGTCTTCCTTCTTCCCATAGCAACCAGAATTTTTCACCCTCAGTACGTGTAGTGGCCTACCTGGAAGACCACTATATATTGAGAAGGTAGTATTCCAGCATTATATGTTGAGGAGGTAGTAATCCATGTGGTATTTAACCATGGCACGGGTCCCCTGTTTCAACCTAGAGCCAGTACGTGCATGAGAAGCACACTGCAATCAGCTATATGTGCCATCCCCTGAATGCTTAAATATTTAAGAATGTAAAGGTGATCTGCCCCAGAACCGTGGATTTACCTTCCACAGTCTGAGTGCTATTGACAATTAATAGTATTGTTTGTGTAACAAAATCATATAAAAATCACTTAATGAGCCCTGGTGTTGGTGAATCACACCACAGACAGAACCTGCACAGCAGGCACTCAATCAGTGCCCTGATTGAGACATCTGTCTGATGCTCTATCATCTCAGGACTCCCAGCACCAGAAGGGACATTAGATTTTAACTACTAATCTTGCATTCTGCTCCTATCTTTAAGTATTCTTATTAAACGTTGCATTATACTTAAAGATTCAAGTAAGCATTCTTTCTTAATGAGGTCTGGAAAAAGAACTGGCACTTACCTGGTGCACAGCAATTAAGATGAGGACAAAAGTTAGGATCAATTTGTAAAAGTCGATCCCTTTCCCCTTAAGACCTGGAGCAATATATTTCATCTTAAACTTACTGTTTTTAATTAAAATGACCTAGCTTTCGCAAATGGTGAAGCTCATGGGCTTTGGACCATAAACTTCAGTGGTACCCACTAAAACTATTAAAAGTTTTGTTGTAGTAAGTAAATTATTTTCCCATACCATATGATACAAGTAGTGTCGTGTATAAGGTATATCAGAAGCCAGAGAATTCTTCTGAAGCATACATTACTTTCACAGACATCTGTAAGTCAAAGCATACAAGAGGAAAAACCAAAAAACCATCACACAGTGATTCACAGAGCAAATAGAAATACAAAGCTTGTAGAAGAGGTAGAGTGCTATGTACCGCCCTTCTCAGCTACTTGATCACTCTCTGCATTTCATTTGTCCTCCTGCCACACCAATACTGCCATATTCCACTGGAGAGAAAGTGGCAGCGTCCCTAGCAATGACAAGTACTCTATCCTCTATGCATTGCAAGTGACAGTTGCTGGATTTCTACCGCAGAAATGTGTCTGCATCATGTAATATATAACAAATAAATCTTAATAATCACCTTTTAGATTCAGTTCTGTCCAGCTCTGTTTGTTTTACAGATTTTTTTTCTTTTTTGACACGTAAGTTTAAAAAAAAAAAAAAAAAAAAAAGCAGCAAGGGCTTTTCACACAATATATCAAAACAAGAAAAAGCAGCAGAATTAGTACTATAATGAAGAGCCACTAAGTAAAACCCTATGAATGTACAGGAATTATAGATCTTCCAGTCTATTGCTTTACTAATAAAAAGCCATTTCTTACAACTTTTACACTGCTGTTCATATCATCATTTCAAAAGTCAGAACCAATACACTTTCCTGCCTTTACTGTTAGAAATGTTTCAAACCTAGTCAAGCTATTGATCAGAAGGTTGTTAGTCAAAAATGTGCCTCTTCCTAAAGCAAATAAAACTAATCTTAGTTGTCACTCCCTCTATTCCATTTACATAAGACCTTGCAGTGGCTAATCCTTCTCCAAGCTATATGTAGTTCCCTCCTCCTTAAATAATTTCCACCAGGCTTTTTTTTTAATGTATTATTGCCACTTTCTTCCAGCTCCAGTTATGAGATGCCTAGAAGTGAATGTGGGGTTTGTAACTCAAGGTGAAGTTTACAAAGGTGCTCGACAACAAAAGGACGGTTACCTTTGTTGCGTCATATGATGCTTTTGTATAAGCTCTTACAGTTGGTCTACTCCATTACACCTCATATTCATACAGTCATTCACAGGGTGTTGCAACAATAGGCCTTCCTCTTCAAAAAAGTAATTCCATTTTTAAGGAATAAGTTCTTTTCTCCTTCAAATATGAACAACTAACTTTCAATTTTCTTCTTGTTCTTTAATTTCACTCCTCATATATTTGTAAAGGCCTTCACTCTCTCTCATTCCTTTAGCCAACAATAAATCACCGTGTTCTAGTTTTGCTCATCTCTACTAATTCAAAAAAAGAAAGAGTAATGGAACATAATGAATTCTACGCACTACTCCTCTGGAACACTACTGCTTCAGCACTAGTCATAAAATCTCTTTAAAATGGACAGGAATAGGTGACAAAGAACAGCAGTATCTTAGACAGGAGTTTCTGCAACAGTGAGCAAGGCCATAAGTTGTTCAGTTTGTGGCAAATTCAGTTTTCTAGTGTTTTCAGTGTAGAGTCTCCCAATAAAGGAGTCTGCTGTTTTACAGATTCTTTTGAAGGAACTGCTGAATATGGCATAAGTCAGGCAGACTTTAGGAAGTCTTACAGATAATTTATACCAACTATTTATTTCAGTTTCTAACAAAAATCTCAAGATTTAATTTTAACTCCCACAGAAAATGCATACCTATATAATTGCTTATTTACTAAAAAGTCAAGAACTATGCCTTTGTAAATTGAGAAATAGACTGCAAAAAGCAATATTTCTTTTTTATAATAATCAAATACATCAGATGATTAGGTAAGTCATCAAGCTGATACCATTATTTTGCAACAGGCAAACTAAACATGAGTAAATTTGACAATGGTTTACTTAGATGTATTTAACTGTTAACATGATAGGTTTCAAGCTGTCACTGACAGTTGCTAAAATACCATCATGCAGGAATCAGCATCAGGCACTAAACTTCAAACTGACCACTGCTGTTCACTGACTAAAAAAATTTCTGAAAATTTTCTATTTTTAGGTATTTATTCACCATTAAACATATCTTGCAGGAACTGAAAGTTTTGCTCGAGTCGCTGATCTCATTAATCCATAGACAGTGGCATCAGTAACACCCACTAGTGTAAAAAACAGTAATTACAATATCGGTGTCCAGAACTGTCCTTTTGCTGTGATAATCTTAAAATAAATAGTTGGTCCACACTGTGCACAGAGTATCAGGCAGAGTGTGAAGTGAAACAGTGTACCAGATGGATTATTAATGAGGAGGAATAATGCCCATGTCCCATTTCACATGCACGTAACTGTGAGGGTTCTGTGACAATGCAGTATAGAAGAAGTCAGGAGAGATGTTTGGGTTAAATGGCTCTAACAAAATAATTTTCATCCTGAAATTAAACTCTTTGCTTGCCCAGAGGAAACAGCTTAGTGGTCTATGGTTTTGGTTGGATACACATAGGATGAAACCTTCGGTCTGGTTCCCAAAGGTTTCCCTTATGATCTGACCTTGGCAAACAGCATGCCCAAATCTTCCACAGTTACACATATAGAATAAAAGCCATCTTTCTCATGGATTACAGAAACATCCGCTAGAAGAAGATTACCCTATTATAATTTTGTTTTCTTTCCCCAAAAGGTCTGATCCCATGTCATGCTCAATGTTTTCCGTTTGTATCAAGTGCCTGTCTCACTTTAATAGAAATTTCATTCTGTTTAGCCACTAAAAAAGCCATGTTCCAAGGCTATTGCAAAAAACATTAATGATCTTTCCAGTTATTGGAAAAAAATCAGTGTAATCTACATGTTAAGATGTTAATCTTTAAAAAAAATTCATAACAAAGATCTTTTTCAGCTTTCTCAATACTTGGATGAACGCACAGTTCAGTTTGCAAGAGAAGATCTTTTTTCTCCGAGTAAGTAATTGACAAGCATTTGTTCACTCTTCCCAGTCAGGCAAAGAGTAATAGGATTTGTTTATCTAGCTCTCAACTATTAAAACAAATGCAAAGAATATTTGTCAAACCATTTATTTTAAAATGGCAACATTTTATACTTGACTATTATTCTTGTTGCAGAAGATCACTCTGATGTTCTACCATAAAAAATCTCAAGCATTAGCTAATCCACAAAAATTTAGACATTAAAAATGCAGAAAAATTGGGGTTAGGGGGTTGGAACTCACTCATTGAAGAATTTTTCTGCTTAAATCTGAAGTGGGACATATGAGACACCAAAAATGGAAGATTTTCTCCACTGACCTTATCAAACACAGCTAACTAATCAAGAAACATCTTTTGATTTTTAAATTTAAAACTTCCTTTATTCCAATCATATCAAGGACAGCTACATAGCATTACCTAACACTGATAAACAGAGTAGCTGGCTAGTATAATTTATGAGCGAAGCATATCATTCAGCAGCAATAATGATTCTTCTACAAAACCAGCTTACCCAGTTTTTGTGTTGTCATAACTTTACTCCATTTTCCCCCCACACAAACAAGCAGAGATTCCTCCATATCACTGCTCCAACAATCTAATTCTTCTGACTTTCAGCTTTTCCATTCAACTATCTGCCTACCAGCTCCTCTCCTGAGTTATCCCAGAGTATTTTGTCTACCTTTTTATCATGACATCAGAGCTCATCTTTGCTGTGAAAGTGCTTTCCCCTTTTCCCCATCTGAAGAAGCACACTGTGCTTTCTTTCATGTTTCCCTTATGCATGAGAAAGATATCTCTATCCCCATGTAACTCCTCAAACTCACCACCTTCTTTAAACACTGCCTTCCATTTCGCGACGGTAACAGGGCTAAGTATGATGTGATTATTTGCTTATAGCCAGTCAGTATCTTTATGCTCCCTTCGCACCTCACCTGTTTTTCTTTTGTTTTGTTCACCTATCCCTTGCAGTTCTGCAAATTCCTTTAAGCAAGAACTGCAGTGCTGAGCAGATAATCTCAAACTAGCCTGTACACACAAGTCTTCTTTCCTTAGATGATATAACTGCAGAGTGATACTCCACTTCCATTAATTGGCAGGGGCTTTACTATGAATAGCCAAACACAACTGTAATACTGCTTGGACCAAGGTAGCACATTCAGAGCTAGTTAGCATATCTCTACAAAACCCTGAATTGTAACTTGGTGACATACCTCCACTTCCATTTTATGCAGTGCTTTGAATAGCGAAGTACTTGTCCCTAGATCAGAAATGAACAAAAATCCATTCTAGTATTCCACAATACAAGCCTTTCCTAAAGAATTTAGGTATGTTAATCCCTGTTCAATATCATCTTGTTACCTTTTGTTTACAGGTGTTCCTATGCTTATTCTTCACATAACTACTCATTTGTTTCTGCCTGATTTACACTGAAAAACAGAAACTGACTTGGACATTAAAACAAGTCCATGTCATTGTCACGACATATCATCCTTAAATCTTCCCTATCAGCTATGTTGAACGTGACATACTGCTAATGGTAAACAGATTAGCTGAATAATGAGTTTAAAGTATAACTACGCCAATAGGAAATGGTGTAAAGCTGATGTATGATAGCAATAGCCTGCCAGTTTTGACTCTGAATATGAAGCATCTGGACAGAACAGGACTCAGAATGACAGCAGTAACAGCAGAACAGAACTTCAGCCTGCATGAAGAGGCTGCGAAGGACACTGAAAGGGATTTCTATTAAATTCGCGGCTTGAGGAACTTACTGAGTTGCTGGGAAAAAAATCAGCATTTCCCTACCTCTCCAGAGGATGCATGCGCATGTGGAGATGTTTGTCAGGATCATTTTGTGAAGGACTGCAAAGCACTGGGAAGACACAAAGATGAAGACTGTGTAAGGACACAGACCGCAAGCGAGGGCAGGAGTTGATTAACTTCCCAGAACCATTTAAAGTTTGGTCGTCTGAAAAAGCTCTCAAGAGTTGACTTCACTCAACCTGGCTTCAGAATAACTATCCTCTTATAACTCATGCCTTTTGTGACATAGCTACAAGCCTGTGCCTGAGGTCTCGTTCTTGATTAAGAGAATTTGTCAGTTAAAAATTGGTTAAGTCATCTTTAGCCACTAGATAAGGACTGAACGTGGACATCACAAGTAAGGCATAACTGCCAGCAATGCCAAAGCCTAAGCTAGCACTACAGAGTTTGTCACAGAGTTTATTATTAAAACCATGAAGCAGGAGGTAAGCTTCCTGTGTTATGAAATGGATACACAGAACAACACGGTCTATATTTATCCAAACTATCATCATCGTTGTTCTTTAGGGCTATCACCTTCACTGCCTATGAAAGTCAAGAAAGCTACAGAATTTCTTACTTACAGATTTTCATATGTAACTACATACACACACTTCTGTTTTTGGCATTCAAGTCTGCCTGCTTCCAAAACCAGTATGAGACTAGGGAGACAGCACATTATCTCATATGACCATCTTCATGCTGCTGTATGGCAAACCAAGATGGATAATATTGGTTATTGTTATTATGGGTAGTAAGTGTACTTTCTCCCAGCATCACCACTTAAACTTTTCTTCTGCAAGAGCTGATTAAAAATTGAGATGTGTGTTCTAATTTTGGTACGTAAGAGTTGAATGTCTCTATTCAAACTGAACCAGATCAACATAAAGCATAAATAATACTTATGTTTGTCTACTGCTCCTACCTGAAATAACCACTTATTGCCACTTGTGACTTGCATGTTCACGATTACTGTGTATACTATACCTTCATCTGTGAGTCAGAGAAAATTAATTATGTTAAGCACTTCATAAGATTTGATTCACATTCTGCTTTCACCTTTGGGCAGCTGAACTCACTGCAGCCTTTCTCTATTGTGTGGCCATTTCTGTTAGCATTTACTAAATAAATGTATTAAGGTACAGTTCTAGTATCCTAGAAAATCTAGATAATGTGAGCGTTGTCTAATGAAACAGAAAGAAAAGTTGATGCATATATACTGCCACAGAAGTGTCTGAAACAAACTGCTCTGAAGAGTATTTTTACTACCAACCAAGAACACTTCAGAAGAGTTGCAAGAAAAAAAAATGTCCCTTTCCACCTCATTGCCTTACCATCGTCCACTCTCCCTGGTATGAATCCACATTCTGCAAATAAACAGAAAACAGTGGTTGTATGGGTAAGAGACCCATTCTGTCCTGTATGGCACTGGAAAACCGTATTTTGGCTTGCAAATGTACATAACAGTGAGATGTGCAAGACCTGACATTCCACAATCTGCATCCAAGAAGGGTGGAGAAAAAGATGGTGATGACGAAGTAGAAGCCACTTTTAATAGGACAAGCTCTTTCTCATAAATAGTAATAGTTATGGGACAGGAACCGAAAAATGGTGAATCCAGCAGATATTTCATCCTACTGTCCCAGAATACAGAAATATGTTTGCTAAGAAAGAGTGAGCAGCGTGTGAGAAGAAAATGAGGTAGCCTAAAAGAAAAATCAGTAGGATACCTTACAAATCCAGGGCACTGAGCTCTATTAACTTAGTCATAAAAGCCCAGTTTAGAGACAAGCTTTCTAAAACCTATCCTTTGGATTACCATAAAAGCACAGAAATTCTGCAGTAGGGCCACTGGCAATGTATTTTCTCTTCCACAGCCCAAAGAATCTTCACAATATGTAAATAACCTTACAAACAGCCTTTTTCTTGACTGGTATCTCTCAAGTTTGAACACACATGAACACCGTCTTCCTTAATATGCTGTCCCTAATGAGTCAGACTCCAACCAACAATGGTTTGATTTTAAAAATCTGCTTATTAGTTCCTCATACCTACAGACTTTGCTTTCTAAATGCATACAAGATTTGCCACTAAATGACAGTTGCTGGGGAAAAGAACCCATATTCTTATCACCAGAAAATGCAAATAAAGTTCTTAAAGTAAAGAAATATTTCACAAAGAA
Organism: Dromaius novaehollandiae; assembly: GCF_036370855.1. Taxonomy (NCBI): domain Eukaryota; kingdom Metazoa; phylum Chordata; class Aves; order Casuariiformes; family Dromaiidae; genus Dromaius; species Dromaius novaehollandiae. The sequence continues at coordinate 19,548,203 of NC_088101.1, read as the reverse complement.
GTATCATTTCCAACTTTGGTTTTATCTCAAAGGTAGAAAAAAGTACTTATAAGATTTCTCAATATCTCAGCATCCACCATCATTGGTTCACACTAAAATGTCACATTTAATGCATTTTCCCCACACAAAATCCAACAAACACCTTTCAGATAGGAGTGAGTCAACAGTAAAAATCTGAGTTAATACCTTGCTGAATGAATTCTATATACCATGCACTGATTGTCATGAAGTTAGATGAATATCTTTACAATAAACCTGAAATTAAGTTCATGGAATTTAGTTTATATATAAAAGTAATATTCTACTGCGTTACTTGGATTTTTTTCTTTGGAACTCATAAAAGCCATCTTTTCTCTTTTCTTATATTATTTATATTACAAAATCATTGCTGAGTCTGAGTGACATCTAGAATCAATAGCAAGAAAATGTTAAAATAGCCTTAGGGGTCTATGTTAAGGATTCAAGTCAGTCTTACAAACAGTTTTAATTAACAAGGATAAATTGACATCAGTGGAATTGCTCAGGGCAGTAAGCACTACCTATATAAATGAGGATTTCTAAATCAGAGGGGATCTCAAACTGAAGCAGGAATTTGGACTGACTAATCTTAATAGAAGCATATCTGCAAAATTTCTTTAAGGTGTTATCTTTAATTCCATGCATCTCTGGGCACACTTTTCCCAAAGTTTGGGTTTTAGGGGAGGGAGCATTTTATGCAAAGAACAAACCAATCTGCTACAAATACTCATTAATAAGTCATAAACAATTTCTCCCCACCGAAACTCAACTAAGTAGTACCTGGAACAGATAAACTTGCTATGTATTGCACACTACAAGCCAACTCACCAAGACCACAGGAAACCTGGAGTCTAGGATCTGCTAATGACTGATATCCAGTCTAAACTGACAGAAAGCTTGAGAGCTTTCAAAGGCTTAAGCCTCTAAACTGTGGTTCAAATTAAAGAACCATGACTTACGGATGATCTCTTCTTAGACTGCAGTTCTGAATTAAACTACACTGTTGTAACTATACTTCTATAGCTACACAGTTACAATTAGCTGGTCAATTCATTCATCTTTTTCATTGTGCAATGTGGGAAAATACTATAATGGAAGAGAAAATAGATTATGTTTTCAATGCCAAACCCTGAAAAATACTGATCACCCTCTAGTTTCACTAAATCAAAGATCAAATCCCAATCAAGATGTATCTTGTGACAGTCACACTAATAGTAAGGTTATAGCTTGACTCGCATTTAAGCTACCACTATTGCCAAGGTGATCCCTACCTCTAGACACAAAGTTTTGTATTGGGTCACTCCCTCCCTTCTGCTGGCTGGGACTTGAAAATCTACCCTATGTGCTTTTCCTTAAAAAGCTATTTGGAAGCTGCTGACACTCCTGGCTTGCTTTGAACAAATACATTCAATACATTTGAGCACTGAATTGGGCCTGTGCCCTTATCTTGGGTTTTTATTTCTTTACATAACATCAATAGCTACTACACATTTTAAGACTTGGCCTGCACTGTCTCTTGGCACATTCTGCCTGGACTTTTCTTCTCTGCTTCACAGCTTAGTTCCTGGATGAGTCCCTAGAGAATCCGAATGTTTCCTTACCTCCTATAACCTGACAGAAGTAATTACATTGCATAGTCATGCATGCTGAAGGAGCCAGTATTGCTATTCTGAGTGAATAAAGACACAGATAACAGGTAACAGCAGATATGTAAAAGACACGGATAACAGCTGTTCAGCAACTTGTCTGAAAAAAGATTCTCAGAAAGAAAAATAGAAATTCCTGCATCTGTCTCCTGCATACTGCACAGGCAAAAGTGTTCTAAAGCGGCGCCATGAGAATAAAAGTTTTCTATAATTTTATTAAGGTCATTTTATTGAGAAGACACATTCTCATAGACTAAAAGAGTAGCAAGTTCTTTCTTGCTCTTGCTCTAGAAGTCCCAGGCTGCCAACAATCCGAAAGAGGGAACAAACACATTAGCTTGACAAGTTTTTCCAAAACATGCCATCTTCCAAGCACAGCAGTAAAAAGGCTATTTAAGTGGCATGCTTTAGCATTTAAATGATGAAGAACTCAGAACCTTCAGCAGGCTGGTAAAGGAGATAAAACTCAAATATTCAAGACAAGATCCTTAAGACCGCTTCTATTAATTTGCATCAGCATCCAGCTGGTGAAAATTAATAGCATCTTCAATACAAGAAATCTGATTTCCAATCAGGCTGAGTGCTTACTGTTTTAAGTGAAGAAAGCATAAAAATATGGGTGCAAAATAGCAGTAAAAATGAGGCTCTAAGGTACAAGAGGGACATGGTTCATTTTCCAAACAAGAAATTATCAGTAACACCTGATATCGTATAATGAAGCCTGCCTCAAGACTCATCATGGCATAGAACAACTGCTAGAGGATCCTTACAAAATCAGCATACACAGAAACCTCACTTAAGGGTAATTTACAAAAAAAAGAAAAAAGAAAAATCCCACACACTCTTCCCTGGAGTTTACAGTAACAAGCTGTAAATTTAAAGCTATTGGCAGCAAATCTGTCAGAGTTTCATAGGTAATAGCTACATATAACAAAAACGAATTTAGAATACAAACATACCTTGAATGAGTCACCCCAGAGCAGTTTATATGATTAGTGAGAACAGTTCCTGTCTACATGTTGTAATATTTAAAAGCCCTCCTGTGAGAGATGGTTTTAATATGCTGTCTACTTTTCTTCTTTTCATCAGTAAGATCAAAGAAAAGTTAAAGACATGGGGAGAAAAAAAGAAACACCTAGTTTAATGTCCCTGTCTGTGCATCAGTATATTTATCAGTCTCTCATCAAATCTGGAATTTGGAAATGTGGCAAGCATCAGATAGAAAATAACTCTTGTACTATATCTTTTAAAGAAAAACTATTCAAATAATCATAAACTGACATCCTTTCCAGAGACTGACAGATTACTTGGGCTCAAGCCTATTTGAGCAATATAAAGATAAGGCTGCCTTAGAAAGTACCCCTTCCTGTGTTCTATCAGAACAATTGCTTATGTGTTATAGGTATTTGAAAGGACAAAATTGAATTAGTAAAGAAATAATTCAAATTTACAACCTATAGACATAATTTGGAGAAACAAATAATTTATTGGGACTCCTGTGAAACACACTGTAAATGCTTAACTATGGATGCCTTCTGTATTAAAAAAACATTCAGATTTTCTTAAACCAAGGTTAACGCTATTTTTGCCTAATAACTTCTTGCCTCCTCAGGGCTATTAATAAATGTGATCTGCTTGAGGCTGGGACACCTGACGCAATTTAGGAATGCTCAAGCAATACACTTAATATTTATCAGACATTTATTTTGTAATTGGAGTAACAATTACTATAATAGACCCCAAAATAAAGCAACGGTCCTTTTGTAGGAGTAAAAGCACAGATCAAAGTCTTCTCCTTGGGTTTTGTTCTAAAATGATCAATCTTGAGTGTCTGCATAAAAGCTTTACTACAGTATACAAAAATCATTGCCGATGAAGACTTTCCCCCTGAGCTGTAAATGCCAAAGAAAGCCTGTGAAAACAATAGTTTCCTGCTGCTTACTAAAAGCTTTTCCACAAACATCGTAAGAGTATTGCTATATGTAGTTGTTTTAATTACAAAGCTCTGAGATAACTACATTATGCGTATAAAAATTCTCCAGATAACTTCAAGCTGATTTATCACAAGCAGATGTTATGTTCAGTTCCAGAAATCTTCAAAAATATTCTTGGATTTGAAACTGAAATCCAAATTGTTCATTTCCTCCATCTCAGAGAATGTTGACCTATTGTATGAACATCATACTTGTGTGATCTTGGATAGCTCGTGGCCACAGTTTGACAACACTTGCAGCGCTCCAGCAGGGCTTTCCTTTGTATTTTCTCTATTAATAATTTTCTTCTGGTTTTCCCCTTCCCTTAAGCTAGATCAATTGATCTAGTAGACATATAACAATACACCCATATAATGCCAGCTTGCCTTGCTGCTGCAAGTGGTTTAGCAGGGCTTCTTTCCTCAGAGCTTTAGTCTCTTTCAATCAGTCTAATGTCTTATACGATGTTAACGATTTCCTCATAATAATGATTTCAGCAATACTGGTTGAAACAAGCTCATTCTGTTGATCAATGAAAAACTGGCAACAATGAAAACAGGGCACTGTCGTAGGAAGAGTTTCACCTTTCAAAACTATAGGTCATTTTATCTCTTGGTACACCACCCAAGAAGGGTAAATATCAAACCACTGCCAAAACAGAAATTAAGTTTAATCTTGCAGTTTCTGCTCTTGAGCTGCTGGAGCAAGTGATGGAGTTCTCTGTTAACCAGTCTCCAATACTGAGGCTGGTTCCCTGATAAGGGTTCATTAGGAATGCTTTCTCATTAGTCCTTACTTTATCTTCAGTCTGTATTCATATAAAGAACATTTTATAAGGGCTGTACTGCTTTATAGCAAGAGTGATTTTAGCCTTTTGGCTTTGTACTATATTTAAGAGTACCTATTGTACAAAGGCTGGAAATACAGACAGCTAAAAAGTTAGGAAAATCTATCGCAAGCCTTTCTCTTCTTTTGGTGACTGAAGCAGAACTATGAACAAAGCGTTTCTCAGATTCCATCAGCTATTCTCTAATCCACAGCCTTTCCTCTGAACATTCTCATATGTAAAGAAGACAGGTTTTGCACAACCCATCAGTGCAAGACCCTGCTTTCTTCTTGTATCTGAACCTTGCTGCAAAGTACTTTCAGCTCCTGGACTGTTTGGAACAGAATTCGGCAGTACAAAGATCCAGCCTTTGTTTAAGTTGAAAAGATACAGATGACTAAATGACAGTTTTGGATGTGCTGGCAGGTATCCTTGTAGATATTGGCAGATGGTAATTTACAGGTGTCATATACACATTTACATACTAGTCCTGAACTAGGGGCTTGAAATGCAGCTGGTTTACTCCCTGAGATTTTTCCAGCATTGCATTTAAGGTATCTGGCACTATATAGCAGACAAAAGCATCATGACCTTCATCAAAAGTAGCCTGCAAAACTAACACAAATATATAGCAAGATCTGTTTTCAGAGTTTCAGAAAGATAACCATTCAACATATATGTTTAAACAAAACAGCTAAACATGCTTCACTAGAGAAAAGCTGAATAGTCCTATGTCTGTCTTAGTGAAAGTTATGAATTGCTGAGGAAGAAGGGTGGAAACACATACTAATTGAAAACCAAAAAGAAATATATCTGAAGTACTGAAAATACCGAGACAAGGATTGACTTGAAAAGAAACAGGAAGACAAACACAAACAGTACAAATCTAGTTCCTAAGGGGCTTGATAAATTCTGAATCATTTATTGGCCCAGAAAACATTCAGTAACCAGACAAGAAGTCACATAGCATAGAGACTGAAACATTAGGCACACACACAAAAAAACCCCAAGTGATAGTACATAGACTATTACTTCTCTCCATACCCGTGTTTGTCTGCCTCTTTGCAGAGATTTCATCTCAAAAGATGGAACTTTTGACATATCTGGGAAAAAAAAAACAGAATGGGCACAGCAAATTTAACAAACTTTGAGAGGAATACTATTTAATGGATATTCTGATAAAAGTGACCAAGTGACCAACTTTCACAAACTTGTCACTTCACTTCCTGTTCTAAACAATTGATTTTATCTCGCTTCAGACTGATTTCTAAATGAATTCAACAATAACAAGTAAAAAACATTGAGTTAACCTACAGGTTTTTAAATGTCATTAGTGTTAATATTATAATTAGTCCTACAACATTCAAAGTGAAGCACTATTACTACAGTATCAAAACATGGAAAGCAGAAGAACATAACAGAATTGATGTTAGGAGATGATTTTTGAAGGATTCTACTAAAAATCACAACATGTCTAAAGCCAAATCCTGAGCAGATTAAATCCTAAATTAAGTGCTAGATCCAGTTCTGTTTCCATATTTCCACTCATACAGTGTACCAAGTTTCACAGTCTATTTTCCAGTAACTTAATTCAGCCTCTCCACTTCATCACTCAGCTGTCACTTCCATCAGTATTTATCTGCAAAAAAACCTTTCCCCACAAAGTAAGCCTAGCTGCTGATGCAGGCAATAAAAGGATCTCTCTTCTTTTTTGGTTTTATTACAATAGAAAAGCTGAGTTCAGAATCCAAAGGTCCTGGCTCATAACTTAGCTAGTGAAATTACACCCTACTAGACTAATCTAAATACTAAGACACTTGTTCAAGTTACCACGATGTAAAAAAGCTGCCATACATCAGATGGTCCATCTGTCTCTGTGCATGTGTTTAGCCTGCAGCAACAGTAAAAATGATATAAATTAGTTTCTCCTACAACAAAGGCTACAGCAGTTTGTGGGTGATTCCTACAACATTTATTAAATGTGAAGATAAAAAGTATTCCATTGTACAAGAAGTTCCAGCAGTTTTCTGAAAAGAAAACCTAATGAATTCTCCTTTCTTCTTTCCCATAGCTCCAGGATAGACATGAGTAACCATGAAGCCCTTACAAATTAAACACAATCAAAACTTTTTCCTTCATTTCTTACTTTAATTATCAACCATTACTTTTCCTTCAATTTGTTACATCTTTGTTTTCCAGAGACAACGGAGATTTGCAGTCCTCACTGAAGGCCATTAACATGGACTTGATGTCAGGAATGACATTTCTTCTTATTGCGGGACTTAAGATTCTTGGTGCTAAGCTGCTGCTGTTAGGTCCCCTATTTTCCTTTGTTCTTCCCCAACATCAGAATAAGCAGGAACAATCCAGAAAGAGGAAGACAGAACTTGCATCCTGTACTAATGCAGGAACTTCAAAAATTCACTGGTACTTGAACTGGTGCACAGCTGCATGCTACATGAGCATTTTAACTCAGATCAGGAGTGTGTTTTTGAAGCAAATCTTTTGATCATTCCATTCTAACTGACCACACTTTGGATCACACCTCAAAATGGTCTTATTTTCATCTTCTAGATGAAACTAAACCCAAAGATGTGCTTCAAACAATAACGGACACTCCATCAACAGGACTAGAACAGAGCTAGTCCAAAGTAGCTCTACACCCCTAGAAACACACAATGTGAATATCAGATCCTCAGCATCAGCAGTGTGTGCCCACTGATCTGCTTCTCTTGCTTCACACTATTTGCTAGTATAGATACAAGCAGTGCTTGCTGAATGGCAGTTTATTTCCTAAAAGTAGTGATGAGTATTACCTTACATTTCTTCTGCCTCCATAAAATTATGTATCACCTGACCTTTGTGTAACTTACACAACCAAGCATCACTCAATAGCATTTTGCTAATAAGTTGCAGATAAATTTGGACCTTTCAGGAAGAACTATGGTATAACACTCCTGTAAAAGGAATATTGAACAGTCATTTTACTCTTACTTGTGTAATGTTGCATCCAAATACAGTAATTCATATGCATGGACATCTTACTGCAGTTTTCTATGGCCTTGGTTAAGGTGTTTATGGAACCTAGACTGGATGGTGACAAATGAAGCAGAGTTAAGATTATAGAGACATTTCTAACCAGGCAGTCAGTTTTACAGTGGAAAGTAATACAGGGTTTGTATTTCTACAGACAAATAAGGCTGTGCAGAAGCTGCAATGAACAGCATATGTGACACAGATATCTGTTAAAGAAAAAGTAGCTTGTAGAGCAGCTAGACATAGTGCTTTAAAATATTTCACAGGTTAGAAAAAATAATGCCAGGGATTCAGGCAAACAGGCCATGAAGTCTTGAAAAAACTGTTAAAAAAGAAAAAAAGAGCTACGAAAAGTTTTCAGTGTGCATAGCAAGTAATGAGCTTCCTGGTCCAGTATATAAGTGTTAAGTATTAGCTTTTGGAAACTAATGATGAATCTTATCCCCCAAACTACTAACGTGAAATGTTTTACTATAGTGCACTGATCTGCCTTTAACTTCTAATATTAAAACGCCAAAACAAGTCATTTATCAAGATGACATGGATGATGATTTTAAGTACAGCATATTTTGCTGTAATGTCACTTGGTTTAGGCTTTTTTTTTTTTGGGGGGGGGGGGGTAAAACCAAACAGTGATAGCAAGTATTCTTTCAGAAAGAAAATACTATTGTTCTCTTTATCATCCAAGTATCTCATTTCATACCACAAGACCTACCTGATTAATAAAAACAAAATACCTTCTCCACATATGCTATTGCTTAGGATCCCCAGTCACTGTACAAAACTCAGTTGTGCTGGGCACTTTGGTAATAAATCACTGAGAAACTGAAGAAAAGGACAGGTAAAGCTAACATAACAAAGAATTTAGAGATTAAGATAACATCGAAATCTTACTATTAATACTGGCCAAGGGAGATACAACAGACAGAGGATTTCTACTCAGAGGACTGCTGAAGGAGAAAGGACAAGAGAACCCCAAGATTCACTCATGAAGCTTTCAGCCAAGGTCCCCTCCATTTACTGAGTCACAGGGGACCGCAGGATGTATGGGAGGAAGGATTCAAACATTACAAATCATGAGGCACAGATAGAACCTACCATGGCTGGAGCCATTGCTATAAACGGCACTCTTCTACCCTAAGAAGCAATGCAGTTTCTTCACAAGCATTCACTCAGGAATTGTTATAGTATCACTATACAAACTAGAACAACTTCAGAAAGAAAATCAGAGGAGCTCTCCAGAACCTTTTCTTTCTGCATGGAGAAGGGCTGGGGAGGGAAAAGATTTTCTATGATGGTATCACACAAATTTCTTCTCCATGAGGTTGGAAAGATCCACAAGCAAAATATCCTATTCTATTCTATGTTTAGAGGAACGCATGGTTCATTTTTCCTCTTAGCTTAGCTAATGGAAACCCACCATTTGGGATCCAAAAGACCATCTTCTAACAACTCTTTTACAAATGTGAGTAGTTCCACCTTCTCCTGATAAAAAACAGGTAAAAGCTAGAGCAAGGAAGAGAACACAGAGGTTGTGCTGACTGCCTGATTCATAACTCAGCTAACAGAAAAATTCTGGAGTGGAGCATCTACTTGTTGCCTTCCACCCACCGTAAACACAGATGTTTGATGAACGAACACACAATATAAGGCACATTGACTTAAAAAACAAGAAGGAAACCTCACACCCCTCCTCCATTTATTTTATGGCCATAAAGTTCACTTTGCCTTTCACACATCCATACTTTTGTTTCCTTACTCATCGTGTCACACCTGCAGTAAGATCATCCATCAACTGAGGCAGAAACTAAGTTCACTTCTTCTTTGTTGTCAGCTTCCTATCTCATTCAAAGCTCAAAAATTATAACATTATCTGAAAAGAGCTGCCCTCAGGATTACAGAAGATGAGCAATCAGTTGTAAAGAGAATTGTAATGGCGTCTCCATGGAAGAATTTTTATAAGGATTTAAGTTTAACAAGCAGAGGAAAGAGTCAAACCACTAGAACTTGGAGGTTTATTTTCCCTTTGAAGCCATACAAAAGAATTAAATCTGCCTCTGACTGAAAGAGACAAAACCTACTACACATCCACGATTCGCATGAAGTTTCAGATTTACTTCTGTGAGTCAGAAAACGATAAACTCGCTCACATGATTCTGAGTAGTTATTTCCCCACCTGAAACTATTCCACTGGAACACACAGCTATTAATAAAGGCAATCTCTTCAAAACTGCAAAACTATAAATTTGTTCATCCCACTGTTAAGCAGCAGGTGATGTGCAGGTATTTGAGTCTGAGTCTGTCATCAAATACCTTCTATGGGGGCTTCCCCTCCCTCCTCTTCTAGAAATATCACCTCAGAATAAAATTGACATTTGAGGGAGAATGATAGCCAGAGGATCATTTCTATCCCCTTCTCCGCTACAATCTCTTTTGTCTCCCTTGCTCCAAGGTAGCACTCATTAGAATAAAACGCAAAAGAGAAGCACAAGGCCAACATTATTATTCTTTTTCATTAACCCAGACCTCAGGTCTTCATTCTAGCAGTGGGATTTTGACAAAATTCATTCCTGCCTATCTCAAAAGTAGCAGATATTAAACTAGTCATGCATTTAATCCATGCAGGAAGTTTCCTGATAATGTGCTGGCTGTTCTCAGTATCTCCACAAGGAGTGGAGCATTCTCAACTCCGATTTCAGTGGAAATTGAAGATGGAACAGAAGTATTAAAAGAAGTGTTTATTTGGAATTTCTCAACTGTCACAGCTGCAGACGCGTATGAGCCTTGAAATTGCCTCAGTGTTCGTTCGTCTACAGAGAAGGACTGAAACAGCGACAGCCAAATCTCAGACTTGCCATAGCACTCACAGGACACTGAAGATCAGGAGAACTGCAAGTTTAATCTAAGTAACTAGAGCAGGTTTAGGATAGACATCTCCTATATCTTCTGGGAAATATGTAGCACCACAGTGGTATTCTTACACAGGTATTAACAAATCAGAGAGATTATCAGGATTGGCATTCAGCTTCTGCTCTCATCCAATCAACTGCCTTTAATAGGCATGTAATAAAACAGAGTAGCCTAGCTGAACATCTGATCTCCCTTGGATCCTCACTCCACTTACATACCTAAACAGTGAAAACGTCTGACAGATACCAGTCCTATTCAGTGTATAACACCTGAAAGGTAGCACATTCTCGGCTTCCAACAACCTAAAAATTATGTTCCAAGAACTGTTTTCCTGCCTCCCCCAAAGCAGTCGTTGGCAGGAAGTTCATCTCTGTCTCTGTTCTGTTGGAAACACACCCACCTCCCAGGCCAGGTGATCTGCTCTCATACCTTCCAATGGAACACCCACTGTTACAAAACTGCTTCAGTCTCATCAAAATAGAGATCACATTCAATTAGCACATCTTAACAATCACATCTTCTTACTGCAAAAACATCTTTACATCACCCTCAGAAATAAAAAAAAATAAATTAAAAAAAAAAGCTCTGTACATGCACTTTCATAGGAGTGAATGTGCAATCTGGCCACAAAGCAGATGCATCTGTCTCACATTTACAAGATGTTTGGTACAATAAATATAGCATAACTTCTTACTCAGAGCATGCTAAAACTCCAGCAAATTTCCACTTAGTTGTAATCAAGCCAACATAGCAATGTGCCCTTTCTCTTCTTACACACAAAATCAATCTTAATCAAAAGAAATCTGTTGTTGGACTGTGTTACCAATAATTATCTCATGGCCACAAAGTAGGAGTATTTGTATAACCTAATAAGAGATTATGTCCACATTAAGACTGCATTTCTCTTACAGCCTCCTCTGCATTCTCAAATATTATGACTGTGCTTAACACCACCCACCTCAAATATTTGTGGTAACATTCCTATCAGCCAAGGTACCAGCACCAAACCATTGCTACTGACCAGCAACCATCTGGTAGTCTGCTTCCAGGATATAATTGCTTTGATTTGCTTTCTCTTTATGAAATTTAACCTTTTGAAAATAAAAAAAAAGAGCTTCATAACCATCCATACTTCAGATTAGAATTTCTTAAGCATTTTCCTCTTCCCTTTCTCATATGCGTGATAATCTCAGTAAATATGCTCATCCTTTAAATATTTAACTGAAATTGTATATTCTTTGAAATTGAAGAGTTACCACTTTTAGACTGTTTTAAGATTTCACGGAAAACACCTGATGCAAGAGCTATCCTGGCCTTTCTTGTCAGCATCTTTTGTACACAGATTTTCTTAGTAACTTTTGGGTTTGTCCATTTCAAGACAAAGCAAAGACTGAATCCACCTGTTCAAAAGTGAGTAAGGAAGACTGGCAAGTACTGTCCTTAAGAATGCAAGTTGATCAAATATCTTCATATATTGAAGTGTGCAGGCAGATATAAGAGATAAAGAGTTGTCTTATTTAATGCTGATACTGCATCCAAGAAAAAAATTCCTCATGTAGTGACAATTTGACCATTTAGCCAAAATTTTAAACCTGGAAGAACGCAAACTCATCTAATCTAATGCAAAATCATCTATTATTCCTGCAACTTACATTCATTCATATTACTAGATTACACAGGATGTTCTAACCTGCCATTAAAAACATAGCATCTGTTTCAGATTAAATAATTTTCTCACAAATGAAGTTAAACACAGGAAGTGTCAGTCTCCAAGTTGCAGAGAGATAAAAGCTTTTAGGTTTCAAAGGTAAAGGTTTGCTTTTTTTTTTGGTTTTGTTTAAATCATTAAAAGCTTGAGGCAGTCACTGAAGGATGTTCATTCTATTGCTGATCTCCCTCTACTCAATGAATTCCTGTGGGAATTCTGTCCTGTCTTAACACTATCTTATGCTCAAGGTGACAGACTCCTATGTGGATATATGCTGCCAAAATAAATTTTCATTCCATCAGCTATGCAAATGGCCGGTCAGAGCAGGCCTCTGATGAGAGAAACACTAATGCTGTCAATTTTCAATTGCTATTGCTGCTGTTAAGGACTAGCAACTTTGCACGTTCCACACAGAGAATGCTTAAAAATTTAGTACTTGTAAGAGGTGCCAAACTCCTCCAACTAAAAGCTAAGAAACCTTCTTTCTGCAGAACACAACAGCAAAAACAATGCAGAATTTAACACATTGTTAGGTTCTAAACTAGAGTATTATTAAGCACAGAAAAGTAATAACAACGTAATACTTCTCCATTTAATTCCAGAACAGATTCAACGAGTCTAATTATATGAAGTAGCATTACCAGGTGTAGCTGCACTTGCAATGATCAGCATATTTTCTGATGTGTTCTAATCCAGTTGTACAAGATCTGCCTTTGTACTAGTCATCATTTGTACCATGAAGAGTTTTACAAAGTGAAATCAGACTACAAGTGATCTTTATATGAAAGCATTCTTTACGTAAGTGTTCTGCTTCTAAACTGCCTTCTGTCAAACAAATTTCACAATACTTGCACCTCACGAATCTATCCATTGGAATAGAATATCTGAAAATCAAAACAGGGTCTGATGATGGCCATTTCTGGACTGCTTCATGATATGTGCCATGTATGAATCAGTTCTTTAAGGCATCAATTTTAACTCTTTGAAAACTTCACTTCATGCTAGCTTCCTTAAAATGTATCCACATAGTAATGTTTTATTTTCATTTTATTTCAAGAGCCAAACCACTCCACAGTATTCAGTGGTCTCAGATTAGGTTAATCCAGAGCTCTCACTTGTTGCAAAATTGGGGGGGGGGGGGGGAACGGGACACTGCTCTTTTAAACAGCAGGTGTTAGGTTATGCTAGATACTAGTTTTTAAACCCTCTATTTCAACTGGTTAAACTGCCACCTTTCCTCATCACTGCTACTGTAAGCATTTGTGCATTTTTGCAGTCTTTCCAGACAGGCAGCTGAGTCATCTACCAAGCTATCAGGAAAGTCAGTTTTCCCAAGCAAGCTTTTTAACCCTTTTTTTCTAGCTTAAGGCAGCTCTAAGTGCTGCAGCTAACAGCTTTAATTTATTAATTCTCTATTCTATTGTATTACTGGACAAAAAGGCTGCTGTTACTGCTGCTTACATCTTTGCTCTTCATATAGCATCAGGAATAGGGGTAACCTATGCTGAGAGCTGGATTCCAAGGAACTGAGTTTACTAGCTATATTCAATATACAAGACATAGCTATACATAATATCGCCCTTGTGGGGTTGTGATGGCTTCTTCAGCAGAAGACAGAACCCTCTATAAAGCTCATAGCTGTTAAACGGGATCTAATTTCAAGTCACTATGAATTTATACTAAATCCACAAGTGAACTCTCCTCCAGGCACTAGAGGTGTTCTGTGCCTTTAACTCCAGTCAAATTGCTATAGTACCTACCATTTTGTTTAGCTATTTACACACTAATGTCCGAGTAATGTATTTGTCCACAGCAGGTTTGGGTTGATTTATTTTCTTGGTCACTTTTACTATACAGCTGATATTTACAGTTCACACTACGTTTTTGACTGCAGCTTTTAAAGTAGACATGGTGTGGATTTTAGGCTGGTGATGTACTGAACTTCTACATATTTATGTGATAAACCTGAGGGTTTAAACCATAAACACAACTTCATCCTTTATGTATAGCTTGGATTAGATTCAGGTATTATTTACAGCACACTGAGAAAAAGTAATTCCATTGATTTAAATTATTTGGTTTTATACCAAATTGGATAGGATGATAATCTAATCATAATCTAGTCCCTTCCCTGCTGGCAAGAAAAACTACTAAAAAAAGCATAACCAAGGGCGACCATGGACATCCAAGGGCTTCATGTTCAATTGTCTACATAGGAAAAGGGCTCCAATTTTATTAGTCAGTAGTAATGATATAACACTCAGTTTACAAGCAGTAGCACAGTGCTGTTAGGTAGCATGCTATAATATGATTCCAGTCAGAGAGAGAAGTATTGTTATAGCCATCTTACAAAGCTGATAAGCAATATGGTAAGAGGGATCACTGACAATCATAGGTAGGGCTAGGATTTCCGATTTTCCTGCTCTAATTCCCAGGACACAGACCTTTCTGACGGCTGTAGTTCAGTAACTTTCAAGCCATAATATAGAAGAGAGAGTAATTTTAAATAAGTCCATAAGTAACACAAAACTTCTGTTTTATCTATTCCACTAATTGATTACAGATAAAAGAGGATTTTATCTGTAACATAGGGTGGGATATTCATCTCACTGTTCCCCAAAAACTTATGTATTTTCTACAGGAAATATCAGCTTTCAAAACAAACTATCACTTCTATCTCTTCTCCCTGGAAGCCAGTTCTCTGTAGATACAGTTTTATGTTAGCATGAAAAAAGGTCAGAGAAAACTTTACTTGAGAATCTCAGTGCCAATAAGTACAGAAAAGCGCACTGTCTTCTGGAATATAAAAGCTCATGCCCCTCTCAGGAGAGTTTTTAGATTCACATTAAATGAGGTCAGTCAGTAACTGAGTTATTTTAATTATTCTGTATTCTGATTCACTCATTCATTCTGATAAGATTTGAATTACTTTCTTTGGACACCTGTATTTTTGAGTAATTGCCTTTGAAAAATGCTCAGCACAGCTGTCTATGAATGCATTCAATTATAACCTTCAGTCCATCATCTGAAATATTATCATTTAAAAATCTCTGCTTTAAGCCTTATGATTCATCTGCTGTCAAGCTTGATTATTACTATCCCAAAACATAATTTCTAGCTTTGATAGATTAGTGACTAAAGGCTAAAGTGTTATATTACTGTTCAAAGATATTCAAAAAAAATTTTTTTCCCCTCAAAGAACTATAGGGCTGTTGCTATTACACTATCCAAACTCTGCAGCCTGCTACTTAGCTTTACGAGTTAAGGTTCTTTTACATTCCCACTTTGTGTTGCTCAACCTTTTTCAGATACTATAACACTGTAACTTTTCAGACAAACACTATATTTGAAAAGTCAGTTTTCAGACATATGTTCCCAAACTGGGAGCTCTGCTCTATGTACATTGAGTTCCACTCAACACAATGAAACCACCTTGGCAACAGGGAAGGGCGGTGGACTTAAGAAAAGCAGTAATTCAGAAGAGCTTCTAGAGAGAATGCAGCATATTACTATGCACCAAAACCACTGCTCCCTCTACCTAAGCTACCATAAGTGTTTCACAGCTATTAGTAGACCCAGCACATTTCATTCTCCACTGCTACGGAAGATGGTTTCAACTCTACTTCCCCCCCAAAGGGAAACACCATAAGCCCAAAAATCAGTTTCCAAAGTTCTTTGAGAATAAATGATGTAGGGAAGCCTCAAGCTATCAGTAAGTGTAAAGAACAGATATGATCTGGACATTTATTTTGTTAATACTTTCAAAGGTCTCCATCCTTCTTTCTATAGCGATTCAAATACTGAAGAAGATTTCAAATACTGAAGAAAAGTCTGTGTAGGCCTGGGAAGTAAAACACTTTTCAATTATGGTAGCTTTTGATTTGCAGTATCATTCTAAAATGTTAAGAAGAGAGTAGAGCAGCAGGAGCTAAGAAAGCAGAATCTTCCTACTACAATTTATCTTACATTAACAACAAGGCTCCTTTTCTATGTGGTGTTTCCACCTGCAGCAGACATGTTACGCTGTTGTTGCTGCTTTAATTTAAAGTTTGCTGCATAATAAAAGTCACATCAAAAAAACACAACAAAAGAGATTGCATGAAAGAGCATAGCATAAATTGGCAAGACTGAAATATCTTTATTGCTTTATGTAATATGTTTCGATTACAGAAATTCAGCCTAATACTCCAGCTCTTGGCTCCCTGAAGAAACCCTGAGGAGAGCAGCAGTTTGATTTTCCCTCTCTCACAACTATTACATCATTTTAGCATTAACTTTTATACCTTGCAGCTAGGAGCAGCTCTGCAGAAGAGCTGAGGTGTACTTTTTTGGGAAAGCTTCCATGGGTTTTGATCTACAAGATCCCAGAAGTATTTATACCATCTTTTTATTCCACTATGCTGAGTACCTGTTTCCAGAGCTTCTAAGGAAAGGAAATTCCTGTGGTCCTCTAATCCTGTTTATTGAACAGGAAAACCCATGGAATTTTACACAGCAGTTACTGTAGTGGGTGAACTATCCTTTCCAGTAACATAAGTGATTTTTAAATTTATACCCCATGGCAATTTAAAGATTGCAGTTTTAGTCTTAAAAACTATGCATATTAAATGTCAGGCTGTAGAAAAGGAATTTATGCAGTTAAAAATTTCTCTTCTCATACCCTTCATTATGCTTATATGCAAAGATCTCTCCAACCCACCTGAAGGAGGAGGCCTGGTAGATGAAAGGAAACCTGCAGGATGGGTCAATTTTCAGTAAATTTGACTCAGAGTTAGAAAATCATCAGATTGTTTCTCGAAATAAAAATCAGGGACATAATTAGGAAATAGAATTAAGCTATTACATGTAATGAAATATTTGGCAGTATGTGTCTCTTACTAGCTTATGCACTGATTTGAAACTATTCCTGATATACGCTGATGTAAATTCTCAGAAGTATTCTTTTGGTAGTTTCAACTTGTTTCAACTGCTGCCATTCCAGTTATTAGTTTATGCAGTCACACATCTCTGATATAATAATTATCCTGTAGGGCCACCATTGAGATTTATACAATACCTTGGCATAAATGACGACAAATTCTTATAGAAATAGTTTTTTTGTTATGTCCTGGCCATCTCCAAATAAAATCAAGTCATTCCATCTGCTAAACATGTTTTCAGTTCACTCTGACAAAGCTTTTAACTAATTATTCTTAGAACTATTTCTGTTGAATGTCTACAACATATCATCAGTAAGTGATAAACAAAAAAATAATGTTCTATGCTGACTCTCTTTTTTGTGAGAAAGTCGCAAAAACTTATCAGGAGTACTAGGAATTGCCTAAATATTTGTATAGAAAGGACAGCAAATCAAATTCAAGTTTTGAAGTCATCAATTCACTAGTATTTAGGGAAGGGGGGAGTTGTTTGTTTTACTAATAAAATGCATTAGGATATTATTTCACTGAAGGGCTGAATCTTGTGCACAATTGTACATGAATGTGTGTTTGCTTCTCAGCAGACTCCCCGTCCCATTTGACTCCCTGTCAAAAGCTATTTTATCCATGTTTTAGGGTTGAAGGACAGAAACTACAAAAATATTCATTCTCTTTCATTCCCAGATTGATTTTACACTCTAAAAGCTAAAATAAGTTTCTGGATCCCTCAAACTAATAGGAACTAGAACAGAGCTCCACTTACAGAGCCAAAGAGGAACAATCAGAGAGCATTTGTAATTAGTTTTATATCATCAGCTACTAAGTTGGGTTTGAAACTCTGATATGCATTTTCTAATACAACTTGCTGAAATATGGGCAAGACCGGTTCTGACCCTTGATCCATCACTATTTACAGATGCAAAGCCAATAGGATAAAAGGATGAAAATAAAAGAACTCACCCCAACAATTTCTTAAGCAAAATTTCCTGATTTTCATAGGAAGTGACTGCTTGGAAATTATGGCATTACCAGCACAGAGTAAAAAGGCTAAACCACATTCTCTTGTATGCTGGTGAAATATACCGAAAACAAAAATTAAAGGAAGGTGGAGGGACTAAAGCCAGTACCAGATAAATGCTACTAAAAGGAAAAAGACAAAAAGAAAAGTACCCAGTAAAGGACCTATAACTGCCTATTAGGTGGCATCCTAGCACCCATTCAAAGTCCTATTGACAGCAACCTGATCACAGAGGCAGGCATTGTAGGATCAAAGTGCTGCTTTGTAGTGCTGCAATGTTTTTTTTCTCCTAAAGAAATATAACCTAGTGCATGTTAAACATAGTTACACTCTGATTATCTTTGAGACAGCTAATGTGTATATGATAATTTATTCTTCAAATTTAAAGTGAACTAAACCAGAAATCTTAGAACAGGTTAGTTCTGAAGCTTTTCACGCAAGCACATCATTTCTAGTTGCAAATACTGCAAAACTACTGTCTGGACAAAAACATATAAAGAGGTTATTTCTCTCTTCAGTCACAATACAGGCTTCATGTATAAGTGCTTCCATAGATCCAAACTTCCACAGGTATTTTGCTCAAGTTTTACCTTAAGTTTAGGTCCTTCTGCCTTATACCAAGAAATCCAGTCCTGTCTTAATATCTTGATTATCAATTCTGATGCTGCCAAGCCATTACATGCACCATCATGTTTTCTTCAGTACACAGATATAAAGTAGAAAACAAAATAAAGAAAAGACATAGGGATCAGTTATTACACTTATTATTTTCTTTGCCTGTATTTGATAGGAGGGTGAGATTTCAGCATGCATTAGTCTACATGAAGCCTGGTATTACTGTTAGAGGTAGGCATTTAACTACTTTCCTTGGTCACCAGGACTCTGGACAATTGTTTTGTTGTTGTCCATCCCTCCCTCTCCCCTTTCCTCCCTGAATTCACACCTGATAAAGGACATCTGTACTCTAAGGGCCTGTGGAAGCACCAAGCAGCAGCTCAGAAGTGGCTCCATTTGATGTAGAGACTAGCACAGCAGGATTCATTTTTCCCCAGCAGGATTCATTTTCTAATGATAACAGTAATGATAAGAAGTAGAGATAGCCTTTTACCAGACAGTGTTGTTTTGAGTCTGAAAGGTCTTATTTAGACGAAACTGAGATGAGCCACTTTGGACTTGTAATTCCTTACTTACTTCCCAAACTTCCCCTTGTGTTCTCTTTGTGAAGAATCTTCTCCTTCAGTTATAGCAATCTTCTTTGAAAAAGATAACAATCTTTTTAATCTATGAACTTGAGACTCATTTCTAGATTAACAACTCTGTCAGGAGACTTGCTACCCATGAGCCCTTAGGCTCCATGTTTGAGCCTCTGGGTTTTGTGTTGTCTTCCAGCATATTGACTGAACTCTAATTTTGAAGCAATTTTTATATTAAGATACTTTTGAATACTGAGCTACATTTCAGTTTACATTGAGTAAACCCGGTGACTTCAAAATGTGAGTGTGCTCTATAGTAATTAAAAAGTGTGCAGACCACATGCCTTATGTTTGGATCTACATGCTGGCATAAGCTCCCTTTATACCTAGGGGCTGGAGTTAATCTACTACCCTTTCCCTATACTAATAGAGACAGGTGAATTATTTTCAGAGATTAAATTTATTGTTGGTTTGAAGCATTTCTGCTCATACTACCAAGAACACTCTGCTTGTTCACGTAGACAGCAACAAAAAAAGTCACAGAGCACAACTCCATTCATAATCATTAAGCTCTGAAGGGAAAGCTCATATGCAATGTGAAAACTGGTGCTGTTTCTGACTTCAGCTAAGCCATTGTAGCTTCCATCAGCTTAACATCTGCTCTAGTACCACTAGATCAAAATGCTAGAAGGAACAAACAATAGTGTATAGTCACCTGTTGGGGGGGTGGGGGGGGAAATTTGACATGACTAGGTATATCCTATTTTATCAAAATGTTCTCACACATATTTACCAATAAGTAGTCCTTATGACACCATGATTTGTTTTGAACAGGTGCTCAAATTTCTTTATTAATCAGCAGGGTTTTTTTAGCTTCTGAGGACTGGAATAACTGGGCTGGAAATCATGGAACAATCATCATCTTTTGTGTTTTAGTGACTGCTATTTGTAGACCTGGTAACAAACAAAAGGTCTATCCCATCACAAGTATTTCAAACAAGAGTTAATACAGAGAAGATGACTTCAGACCTCACCACTTGAGCTGACAAATTAAGAACTACTTAGATTCGTGTATCTGTTATGAGCTCTCAAGAACAAAAGCCAAGAACAGTGGAGCATTCCTAAGTCTCTCACAGTTAATACTTCAGCACCAGCTCTTTTTTCATCACCAGGTGGAAATATGAAGTTGTAGTGCTCACAACTTCATCTGGAGTGCTGCAAGAAAACACTCCTCAGGTATTTTGTAGATCCTCTGTAACATGATCAGTCTGCTACTTTCATATAAGTTATCAGCAAATTAAACAGTCACACTGATACTAAAGTTGGACATGTTGATTTATAGTCTTAATGGTATCTGCTATCATGAAACTATTATTCATATTATCTACAGATTGCAGGCAGAACATGTTACATCAGTGACTCACATTTTGAAGATTTATTCATAGTCTTAAGGATCATATCGCCATATTTTCATTCCTCCCTGAGCCCCAGAAAAGAAAAGCACCTTGACAGTCGTAAAATTTCTCCTAGGCACACAGTCACTTAAGCTGCCTCGTCTATCAGCAACATAAGAAAACGTTCAGAAGAGGAACAAGAAAGGAAATAATTTATGTCTACAGCATCAACAAATATGAGAAGGAAGGAAAGGAAATTGAACCTTTTGTGGGATAACCAAAACAAAAAGATTTCAGCATTCCCAAATATCTTTAAGTTCATGGCCTTTTAACCACCCCCTAAAAACAGCTGGGGGCAGAGGGGAGAAACACACTCACTTTCCCCACTTTTTCAAAATAATTTGATGGTAATAATAAATGTGCACTTTCAAGTTTTAATGCTGGGAGGATATATGTGCTAAAGGTGTTTCCTCGTGAATGAGGGAGGAGGAACAAAAAAACAGATAGGAACACAAACTATCAGGCAACCATATCATTTGGTAGACATTAATGCACCTGTACTTGGTGCCATGCTAGTGCATCTACTCACGGGGGTTTCCTGCCCCACTTTAAAGTTGACACTAATAATAGTTCAGAATTGGACCAAGGCTAAGCCTTTATTCAGAACTGAGGCAAAGCCGTTATTGTAAGATATTCGGGCATAAAAAAAAAAAATCAGCATTTCTCATTTTAATTTTATGTTCTTCTAAAATACCCATTTAAAAAAAAAAAAAAAAAAAAGCCTACCTCAAACTGTCAGCATTACACTGCAACAGACTTAGTAATACATTATCTTTTAAATTCCAGAATCAGACAGAAGAGCTAAAAAGTACTACTGAATGTTATCATATCCAGTCCCCTTCTGCAACAGTAGTTCAGACTTCTCAGCTAACGAATTACCATCTCACTTCTATCTATTCATTAACCAATCCATGACTCTTTCATATTATTTCATATATGTGAGGAAAAAGTCTATCAAGGGATAATAAGCAAAATCATTTCAAAGTTATATCACAAGGCACAAAACTGTATAGAGAATGAAGATAAACAGGAATTGGGCAAGAATAAAAGATCAGGAATCAAAATATATATGCAAAAAGTCAGAAAATCAGATTTCAACTCCAAATCAAAGTGACAAATCAGTATGTTACCTCTGTGTTGATATCAACTTTGGCTACTGAATCTTAGTATTTAAATGGAAGCATAATAAAACATTAACTTCAACTGTATATTATTGCTGGTTAGAATAAGCAGTTCCATGTAGTCAGTAGTGAAATGAACAACAGAAAACTTCATTTTGCAAGTGTTTTGCTAGGTAGTTAGCTACAGTTTGTCTTTTGCATATGTAACTTTTTATAGGTTACATGTAGAGTATTTGAGAAAAGGGATGAGACAGGTTCACAACATTTTAAAAACATAAGTTAATAGTAGGAGCAGGTCTGGACTAAAACTAGTTTTTTTTACGGCCTTCATACAACTTACAAATTTCCCAACTACTCATTATGTAACTCAAAGAAACTCCTCTTGTGCTCAGTCTCATAAAGGGCTTCAGGTCTTCACTTGTGAAAACTGTTTGTTTGCCAATTTTGCACGTGATAGCAAAGCTCCCGGTATGTCCATAATTGCAAGAACTTTAGTTGCCTCATTACCCAGCTGGACCTTTTGGATGGAGGCACTTATCACTCCGCCCAGAGTTTTAATTACTGTGGTACTGCTAATTGAATTACTGAATCCCTAGACATTCCACAAAACCAAGCTCAGTTCTCACCACTGTATTCCATTTAATCTTCAGGTAATTTCTCTATCTGGAATATTATTTCAGTTTCAGTGTTCCCGTGTTATCTTACTCCCCCCCCCAGCCATTTTTAGCCTATTGTCAGTACTAATATTACTACTTCCATTTACAAATATTACAGAAATAAAATACATTCCTTATCAATCTCCCACTAAGATAGTTGCTTATTTCCCAGTACTAATTACCAATACAGTGGAAAGACATCTTGAGCAGATAGCAGTCAGATAACTAGGCCTTCCTGTGAAAATGAGTTGTCTAGAAGTCTTATCACAACTGATTGTTGAACTGTATGCAGGTATAACCAGTTGAAGTGGTAATGAGCTAATCAAACACAAAAGCAGATTGTTAGCAGAGGCTAAGTAAGGGGAAAAAAAAGAAATCTCAGTTGCCTCCACAAACCATAAAGTCCAGCATTATACAGCAGCTGATTACCTTTTGACTTTCTTCGGCAGCTGGGCGCAGCTTCCTTCCTTTCCTACTTATCATCTAATTCCCATACTGGTGAAGTTCTGATCTTTCTTTTTGAATAAGCATTGGCATCCCATAGACTACAGCAGTAGTTCAAGACTCAGATTTACCTTTCAATCCAACACAAAATGAGCTAACTTAGTATCTGATAAAGTAAACAATCACCTGGAAAATACTTTTTCTTCAGACTTCAGGAAGCCTTAGCTCAAACAGGTAGTCTCTGTATTATCTCAGAACTGCTTTTCCATAGTCACCCTGAAAGTAAAACCAAGGACGCTAGTTTTACCAAGTTTACATTCATCGTATGTTTCTCCACAGATATGAGAACACAAAGTGAATCCATCTGTACAGTACCCACCATCCCAACTGAATTAAAATTCTTCTCTGTGACACAAAAATAAGAGAGAATAGCAGGGCTGAGCAACACAGTCCTAAATAACTACTTCCTCTAAAAAGAAAAAAAAAATTAATGCTCTTAAGCACAAGTAATACGCAGTTTAAGTCTTCAAAGTAAGGTCTGCACAGAATTCAAGTTGCAGTGGAGTCTTGTATCAACTTTCTGCTCCAAAGCAATGTTTGTGCTGATTCTGTATGTATAAGGTGTATTCTGTCCTTCCTGAACAAAATGCAACAGATAAACCTTCTCTACTATAATACCCTCTCTACTAAATAGTGTGTACTTGGCCCAAACACACATTCAACATCATCTTCTAAAAGATTATACCAAAATAAACCAGATACTGTTTTTTTCCATTTCATGAGAACATTACCTCCAGTAAGATATTTGCTTGCACTCAACAAGTAAAAATATAAATGCAAGCTTCTAGAACATATCATTGACTGAATCATTACTTCAATCATCAGCTTAGTTCACAGGTCTCACAGCTTCTGGCTAAGACTTCCTCTTCACTACAGCTCCTTGTCTGTAATTTAATTCAGTCAATATTTATTGCTGTACTTCCACAAGGGAAATTACTTTAATATACTACATCAACAAAATTTGTTGCAAGTAACTTTATTAACATGGATTGGGACTGGACTTAGTAAATTGTCTTGGCAACCTTTCCCACAAAAAAAATTTTTCAGTGAAGAGAAAGAACATTCTTTAGCTTTAGTTACTAATTCATGGGGTTCAATTGCTACCTGTTTTCCTGTTGGCCCAGTGAAGCATAAGCTTTAGACAGAAGAAGGAAAAAAAAAAGAGAAAGATATCACCTTCACTCAGATGAAGTCACAGGACAAGCCTGTCAGCATCTTTGCACACTTCTATAGATTTAGAGTACAGCAGCAGCCCAGTGTATTTCAGAGTCATTTCTCACAACAATTTGGGAGGTCTCTAAGAAAAATGAGTATGTTGGCACTCCAGGAACTGAGAGGTTTGATGTATAGAGGCTTTTGTCACTAAGAATCTGTTCCCCTCAGAATGCATGCATATATATTTATAAATGCATATAAAAATGAATTTTGGGTCTTAGATACATTAACAGCAAACAGAAGAAATAGTGATTAAAGCTTTAGTGTGAAAAACTGTAGACAGAAATAAGAATCTGGTTCCTGCCTTAAAGAATTCACAATACTAGGTGCTGATCCTACAATTATTTATGCACCATCATAACTAAGAAAGTAGTCCACTGACCAAATTATGATTCCGATGAGTGTTTCCACAATCAAACCTTAACGATATGATGACAGACAAGTGGATATACCAGACAGGGCAAGAATAACTCTGAATCATGTCTAAACTGAAGCACGTTAAGAAAATCCTCTTTAAAACACTTTCATGATTATTATCCAAGAGACTACAAAGTGTTTATGCACCCAAAATTTGATTTCAAACAATTCTGCTAGCACTCTTCCAAGTGTATCACTGGATTTTTTTTTAGCACAGTGAAAGTCAATCATCCAAATTATTGCTAATTGTGATTCTTGATTAATTTTGCTACTGCTTGTTAAGAGAAGTTCTGCTTAATTCATATTTCACTGAAATCTGCCTGCACACAAGCAAAGAAGGAAAAAAGAAGCCTTGTTACATGAATGAGTATGAAGGGAGAACCAGGGCATCCTCAGCTATATCCAAGACAAGCTCTGCTTTTCAGGAGATGACGCTTCAGACAGATGTCTGCTGACACTTTGTTGATACCAATTAAGTCTTTCCATAGCTGTAACCTTTATGCTCTGTAACTGATATTCCTCTGTTGAAGCCTACCAAGTCTTAGCTTCTCTGAAGAAAGAGGCTTTTCAGAGACACTTTTTGGTATGTACCCTTTGAGCTACACACACACACACACACACACACACACACACACACACACACACAAAAAAAAAAAAAAAGCTTCTGACACTTATCATGGGGAATTGTATTAGTTGACCAGTTCTGTGCCTGATGATGCTTCAGAGAAAAAGCAAGAAATTCCATCATTGACAATTATCAGGTGGTAACCTCCACCTACAGAAAATTCATGCTTACTCCTGACCTACATCTTGGTTTATTACCTCAGGCAGAAGGGTTTGAATTTGAGCTAAGTTCCTCCAACTCTTCATCATCAACCCCATACCCCCTTGCCTTCTTCATTCTTCCAAAACACAGCTTACACAAGGCTCTAACTCAAGCTATCACTTCCAGGCACTTCCTTGTTCTCCCTCCTCCAAGTAAGCAACCTCAAATGTGCAAGTTGCTTTCCTATATTTTCACCCCAACTCATTCAAAATTCCTTTTTTTGCCCCAGTGAACACAAAATAAAACCACCTGAGAAATAAGACTTCCAGACCTCCATCTTCAAATGTGAAATACAAGCTAACAGCTTGAGTGGCAAGATGAAACTATTTGTGTATGTGAGTTTTTTTAATTTTGTCTTCATGTACTATTAAGGACTGTTTGAAGATTTCTTTCTTATTCTTTATACTCATTCTGCTCTAATAGATCATCCATCTGCTACTATTAATTGTGTTCCAAATTGCCTATTTTCAATTTAAAAAATTATAAAAGAAAGGTAAGGAATCAGGGATGCAGCATTATCATACACCAAGATATCATCTTAAAGGCACACTTTGGTACAGTAGAATAATCAGATCTGAAAAGAAAAAAAAGTGTCAATTTCTAATTCATCAAAAATTTTATACAGTTTACAAAACTTAACCTTTATAAATTGTTTATCTCTTCAGAGCTGCAAAGTGCCATGATAACACAGGAGCACCAGCTCTTCCCCTTGCTGTGCCTTATAGCTCCCTATTTGCAAACTCTACAGACTAGTGCAGAACTGCAGCAACGTGCAGCCACTGTAGTGACTGCTTAGGTCAGTAGAGAGGACCCCAGAACCATGAATTCCCTGCAGGACTCTGAGATGCTTCTGAGCTCCAGGGAGCTTTGTCTCTTCTTAGGACTTCTCCTGGCTCACAACCCACAACTGGATGAATCCAGCCTATGCATTACATACAGTCACAAAGCTTGCCTTTAGGCTGCAGTTGCCTCGGAAAGCCAGGATAGCTCAATGTTATGCTTATCCAAACCTTGCTGGGGACTGACAGGCTTGCTTTCTTAAACACCTCAGAAACAAGGTGCACTCTGTTTTGATGTACCAAGAGAGTCAAGGAGCAGGCTCTGGCTTAGAAGACATCACGTTGAGGGATTAATTTTGCTTTTACTTCAAAGCCTGATAAGTCTGATAATAAATTATGCAATTTCCACATCCAACACAAAGCACAATTAGCTCTGAAAATCAGAAGCAAATTTTTTTCATATTCTTAACTTTCTGTTCAAGCACAACACAAGCTGAAGTTGACAATTCTTACCTGACTTAACACATGTTGAAAGGCGGAGAGAAAGCTAAAATCAGTGCATTGCTTTTTCAAAATGTGCTATATACCCACCCGCTCTAAGTGACACCTGATAGGTTACAGTTCTCTATGGCCATGGAAAACAGGGCTCTACCCTATCTCTACACACCCCAGGGTACTCCATAGGAGATAACACGCAGTTAAAGATGACTAACTTTTCATGAGTCCAGATCAAAGTTTAGGAAGCTCTCAAAATTGAGAGCCCTATACTTACTACCATCATTGGACATCAATTCAGCACCAAGAGAGATGAGAAAGCAGCTAGTATCTAAACACCAAAGCTATCTTGCAGCACTTCCATGTTTCCAAGTAATCCAACATCACTAACGTGCTCAGTAACACTTTCTAACTTGTGTTGAATCCAAACCCACATAGCTATGGGAAAGTAGCAAGCAATGAAATTAATGTTTTTACTTAGCTGTATGTATGAATAGGCATAGCAAAAAGTACTAATAAACTACAAAGCTGGTTTTCTGGAAAGCAGAGAATCTAGCCCATGGACAAAAAAGACTCGTTAGGTTTACATGTGTTCTTTCAATAAACTGAATATGTAAATCTGCAGATTTGAACCAACATCCTGACGCCTTTATACAAGGTGATTTGGCAAACACAGATGACCTGAAAGCAGACAGCAGATAAAGTGCATTAGCATTATTTGGCGTTTTACTACTCTACTGAGAAAGCTCATCTTGAATCTTCCTTACCTTTTGCTAACATCCCATTTTATTCTTTGTCTGCAAACTAACAAAGACCACTAGGTCTCTCCAGGAGAGATCCTAGAAAACAAAGCATGCCTTTCATAACTTTAAGTCTAAAACAAAATGAAACTGGATGATATGCATGTTTCTAACCATGACCTGCCTAAGGTCCAGCCAAGAATAAATTCCAATTTGCCAGTCACTAGGAAGCTGCTGAAATTATCCTCTCCTTGCCCACCCCTGCTTGCAATGCTCTGCGGCTGATTTTCTTTATTTCTCCACTTCTCCCACTAAGTGGTTATTCTCAGCTAGATAAACTGCACACACATTGTATGCATCTCAAGAGCAGTAAGGTGACCTCTTTCCTGTCCTACAGAAAAAGGAGCGTGTGTAATGGGTAACGAGCACATCTTTTTCCCTAGAGCATTTCCATCTCAGCATAAAAACAATGAACAAATACTGAGCAAGATTCCTGATAACATAGGATTAGGGAACTTTATTTGTACAGGTAGACCAACAACCAGGTATTGATCACACATTCACTGCATCTGTTCTTTTGATGAATATCCATTTTCTGCAAAGAAGCTGATTTATTTACAAAGGGGAAGGAAAGAATAAAATCTACAAGTAAAACAAAATAAGGTAAAGTCACTGCAGAATGACTCTTAGGTCCAGTGTTCTTCATGACCACACTAATGAAATACTCAAACACTATCTTCATAGCAGTACACTCTGCCTTCACAGCAGTACGCTACTTCAGTGGTATTATCGTTATGGTTAAATTTAAGCAAGTGAGGAAATGTCTAACTGCTCTCTTACAGGCTGACAGAAGCATATTCTATTTGCTTTCCAAGCAACTCTGGATTACACTCAGTGGATTGTAATATATGTAGCTGCATGGGTGCAGCTTTTAGCCAAAGGCAGCAGACTCCTGAGCAAGGGTTACTGTTTCAAGCTTAGGGTCACGCTCACTGAAGCACATGGTTTTGCACAGCTCAAAGTTATGCGCCAAGTGAGACTGCATCTCAAGGCACAAAATGCCACAGACTATTTTATTAGATTAAGACCAGAGCATTTAGCAGCTGGCAGATCTGAACTTGAGCTCCCCAGCCAAAACTATACATAAACCATGCAGACCTTATAGATGCAAAGCCTTCCTTAAGAGCCTTGAAGACAAATAATCCACTTGTCACTCCTGAGACAGTTTGTAACTCCAGGTAGTGACACATTACATGCTTAGGTTTCTTGCCTGGCATTCAAAACTACTAATAATTCCTGCGCCTTAAAAATACATTTTTACAGCTGCTATCTACAGAGAACTCTTCAGTGCTCTTCTGCACTATTAGAAATCAAGTTAGATGATTCTGCACTGCCCCATGAGGAGCATTAGAAGTGCATCTCTTTCATATTCATGGAGAGCAACCAGAAGGAAGACAGGGAAGATAATGAACAAAATAAGCTGTTTTAACTATTGAGTCACCATGACCTACCACCACTAGAAGCCTGTTCACATGGTTTGGGGTGAATTTGAGCAGTGGAAAAATCTATTACTATGACAGTTTCACAAAACTAAGGGAACAACAGAATTGACAAAGTAAGATTTCAAGATTAAAAAAAGGTTTAAATTATCAAAAACCTCCAAATCAACACAACAGGTAAAAGAATGAGGAAGCTGAAAGTTTGCATTAGCTAATCATGGGAGAATTTAAGATGAATCGGCTTCCTTTCCACCTAAGGCCCACCAGCATTTTAACAAATCCATTGATGAAGGATGTCAGAATCCATAATACCAAAAGAGCAGATCTAAGAGAAGTACTCAGAGCTAAAGGGCACATTAGACAATTTAAATTGCAAATGAGGGGGAAAGGGGAAAAAAGAAAAAGAAAAAAGATCACAGCAGATACCTGATCCTGCTAGTGCCAATTTTTCAGTGTGATTTTCAGATTCCCTGGCCACCATGTGTTACTGCTCTGTACACGCAGAGAATAGAGCAAAGAGCTCAGTGTACCTTATACCAAGCCTTAATCAGGTTCCAATAACTGGACTTTTTCCTCGAAAGTCCTCCATGAAGACTCACTGAATAGATACCCTCAAAATACATTTGAAACATATTGACTGAACTGAGTTCTCTACAAAATAAAAAATTTCTCTATGCTAAAATGTGGTAGCTTTTTATTCAAGAGCTTGTTATAGAAGGGGGAGCCAAGTTCAGTGTCCCTTCTTGCCTAATAATACTCCAAACCGAGAACTCCGAGCTTCCTAGAACATGTTCTTTTCCGCTTTCACTGGGGGAAGCATCGGACTTTTAATACAAGAACATCTTCCTGCCTTAAGACTTCTCCTTAAGGGATCCAAAATACCGTCCAAAGAGAGGACTGTGGTCATCACAAAAACCCCTGCATTTTTAAGTATAATGTAGAACAAATATAATGAGTATTTAAAAATTTAATTTGAGCCATTGTAGTTTTGGGAATGACCCTTTATATTGTGAGATATTAAGTTTGAACATATAATATTATAATTTCCCAGCACAAGAGTCACCTTACTTCAGGATAAGATTCAGTAAACTAGCTGAAGATATAGAACCAAAATGATAAAGCATCATTACAGTTAATTGCTTGTATACAGTGTATCATATAAACATTTTTTTTCTAAACAAATGAAAGCCATCATACCTACAGATGATTTTTTTGTTTGGTTTTACCTTCCTCCCTCCACCCATCATCACTTGTTCAGACCCTGGCATACTAAGAGCAAATTTCATGAACTCAGACCATCCCTCCAGAGGCTATATAAGCACACAATCTTTCTTCTTATGCAGCCTGCATTTCTCAGAGATGTCAAAGCTGAGTTGTAACTCCAAAAAGAACAGAGTTGATTTCTATGGAAATACTGGCTAGAGGTGTGCTAGTTTTAAACTGTACATGTTAATGAGTTGTTAACCACACATAGCAGTCCTCATCTTCCCAATGATTTGCCAACATTATTCATGAGATAAAGAAAACCAGACTGGGTAAAGTGTGAAAGAAAAAAACCACAATGTATACAAAATCTGATTAAAAAAAAAAAAAAAGAGATAGGAAGAGGGTACATTCTTCTCCTAGACTGGTTGTCAGTCTTCTTGTATTCTAATTTAGAATCAGAATCTGTTCTTTGCTATGCCAGAGCCAAGTATAATGAAGCTGCATTAAACTCACTGCACAAATGCATAGCCAAAGACGGGCCTGACATTCTGTAAGCAAAACAAAAGATACGGCTCTTCAGATACACAGTTCAAAGAGACCCCTGCACTGTCCCTCAAATCCATCATAAGCAAAAACAGGAAAATCATAGACAAACTCTCCTCAATATTTGACACAAATAGAAAAAGAAATTCAGGGCACATCCCTAGCGACACATGCAGACTAACTTTGCAATGGAAACACTCCCTGCATTCCATCACTCTCGGGGTAAAGAACCGCCCTCTACTATACGGAGCACATGGATGCCGAAGTAAGAGTAAGATATCTAACATACAACCAGTTCTCTCTTTTTTTAACACACCAGTTTCATACTGATGTCACTCCAGTGACTCATATTCAATAGAATTATTCTAGATTAACATCGGGACAGTTGAGGGCAGAACTGGACTTTAATACTATACGATCATCACGTGGTTGACAAAGCTACTCCCAACTCTGCTCCTCAGGTATATGAATATTGAGTGCCAAAATTATTTGAGTTCCCTTCCTCTTCCTCCCCCAACAAAGTTTATATACATGCTGGGCTGCATCAACCTATATTTAGCACAATTCAAAAAAAGAATAAGAACAGACAACTTTGAGTCAACCTCTCTGTTCCTTCAGTACAGACTGCAAGCTTCTATTCCCAGTGAAGGCAAAACGAGTTTTATCACTGGCACCAGCACAGCCAGGATTTAATGCCCACTTTTTTAAGTGTTAGCAAAAGGCACTTTGACCTAAATAAAGGATAAATATTTCAGAATTGTTTGGCTGGCTTACTGAATTCATTTAGGGGCTCTACTCTTTTTTTCATGGTTTTACCTTACCTCAACTCACTAGTTTTCTCATAGCATCTTCTAACATAAGGAGAGCAGACAAGTTTTCTTTAGGGCAACAATGTGAAAAATCTGCCTCACAAATTGACTTTTTAACCTCAACAAGATTTCCTTCCTCACCCCTTCTCTCCTAGCCTCAGCTCCTATGCAGAATTTCTTATGCTGAAAGACTATAACCAATTTATGCAAAAGAAGGGTTAAAAACAAAACAAAACAAAAATCAGATCATCCTAATTCAAAACCCAAACCAAATATTTATATTACAAGACAGACATTATCTAACCAAAGAACAGCTGTGTGACAAAGAAAGGGAGACTAAGATGGAATCAAATAAATTTTCATTTCACAATTGCACAAATACTAGATGTTTCTCTAAAGTGGAAATCCCAAATGACCATCCACACCTCAGACTTTTATAAAAAGGAAAATATTTTTTCCCCACATACTCTTCCCAAAAAGGACAGTGCTTATCTCTTGTTTAATGCTGAACAGTTTCTTTTATGTACTTGGAAAGGACTCAGTATCTGTACAGATAAACCCCTGGATCCTTAATACCGGCTTAAGAGATTACATGCAGTGGGATTTGCAGCCACTCTCATTTTCTCTTTCCTATCCCTCCAGTGCTTACCAAGTTGAAGCATGCTGGAGGAAAGCTCAATTTCCATCTCTGCTCAGGGGAGTGATTAAATTCAGCAGATTCTGAGAGCAAGAAATTCAGTGTGATGAACCTGACTGCCAGGTCTATGACAAAGCATTGGTAGCAGAAGCAAAGTTGGGCCACCAAAAGAAAGCATTAACACCTATTAAAAAAAAAAAAAAAAAACTTAGAGAAAAAGGAAAAAAAATAGGAAGGAAATGGACATTTAATCTCCTTTTCTAAAGAGCAAAACCAAGACACTCAGCACAGAACGTTATTGCATTAAACAATTATATATTTCAAAACCAAAGGGCTTTCTTATAGCACAATTTTAGATTAATTAGAATAAGCCATAATTTTGAGAGAGGCTGGAACATGATTTGGGATTTGGATTTTATAGGTAGTATGCATCTTTGCTACAGGACTGAAATGAAATCTGAAATTCAAGTTTCTCTGACATTTGGAGCCAATTCAAATTTTGAAGTATTTGCTTATCTCTAATAATAAAACAGCAAATGGTGACACTGTTGGAAAGAACCATCAGCCTATTCTTTTGGCCAAATGGGGTTACTGTTTCTATAAGCTGAAACTTCCCTACGAACTGAAAGCGTCATCTCTGCTCAAGAACATCACTAAACACTTCAAAATTAACTGCTGCATGTAAAGGAGGTAAAATCTGCTTGTATGGTAGACTGAACACTTTGTTTGGTGTTACACGCAAGTCCAATTCTTTTTCCCTGTAACTTAATGAGGTTTAACTGACAGCACTGCCTTTTCAGGACTGGGAAAGAAATGTATTAATTCAGCTCAACCACAT
The DNA here is from genome assembly GCF_036370855.1 of Dromaius novaehollandiae. NCBI lineage: Eukaryota > Metazoa > Chordata > Aves > Casuariiformes > Dromaiidae > Dromaius > Dromaius novaehollandiae. The sequence continues at coordinate 19,515,220 of NC_088101.1, read as the reverse complement.
TTCAAAATTTTCTGCTTATTTGTCATTCACAAAGCACATGGTGTCATCTGAAAGGCAATGGTATCATCTCTTTTCTCAGAATGAGAGATTAACACGTGGTTTCCAGGACTGACAGAGACAGAAGATATACAAAAGAAGGGATTTTTTTAAGTCCTACTTTTTTTCTCCAAGGAGGAACTAACTCAGGAAGGGTGGAAAAAGACAAGGATTTTTATTTTATTATAAAAGAAATGAAGCAGGTCCTCTAAAAGTGCAGCTTGCTAACTGGAGTAAACCTGGGGAAGAGAACAGACCAGAAATTACAAAATCACCATTTTGTAAAAGTGGGATAAGTGTTTCCATTTTGGAGTCAGGATTAAAAATAAAAATAAATGATCTAAGTTGAATTACTCATAACATCTATGTCAGACCCAACCATATCAATATGAAAAAGCGGTTCATGATATAAATTGCACAGGATCATTTATTTTAAACCATCTCAGTTTGATAAATTACCATCCACAGTATGTATGTAGCTTAATGTCTAAAGAACGATTTCATACACACAATAAATTTGCCATTATGTCTGAGCACCTGGAAACCCTGGAGCTGATACATAGAAGCTTTGGCTTTAATAAGGCCTGATGGATAAAACCCTATACTCCCAAGCATGCTATCCACACTGGCTCCTTTCAGAAGCTTTGAATGGTGAAGACTACTACATCACATCACTGACATCCCACATGCCTTGAAAACTTAACAGGTGAGAATCTTCCCATGTCCTGTGCTAAGTGGTTTATATCAAGTTGTTTTGCCTGAAGATTATGGCCAAAATAACAGCGATGACCAGCCATTTACATGATAATCCAAGAACCAGTGATGCATGGCTTGTAGCAGAAAACCATTTCTCACTTGATACCCAGGAAACTGGCAAGCTGCAGGCAACAGCTGTTTTTTCACTGGCAGAAGTGCACTGCTAGGGGAAATCAGTGCAGTTCTTGCCTCATATTTACACAAGCTTTTCTACAGAAACGAAATCACTGTCAACATTAGTTTTTCCTAGTAAAACCTAGTTTCCTAGTTTTCCTAGTCTCCTATTGCTTGGCCCGCCAGTCTGAAGGAGCATCTATGAATCATGGAACGTCTTTTTATTTAACTATATTCACACGAGTATAAAAAGGACAACCAGAAGTAATTAGCAGGGTCTAGCTGGACTAGAGACCAGTCCAGTTGCCCCTTCCAAATGCTCAGTGCTAACATTGGCATAAGAATACAAAGATGTGAGTCCTCTGAGCATTGTGGCACTTTTTAAAATTTATATCCAGAGATGTTTATAAAACCTGCCTATACTTTTATCTCCTTAAACAGCATTGCTGCATCTGTGTTTCAATATATCCAAGCAGCTTTGCATTAGCATAACTGTACAGGCAGTTGTTTAATTGCTTATCCATTGAGGCAAAGAATCTTCATTAAGAGATACCAAAACATCTGGAGGCAGAATTCAAAAGCCTCACAAGAGAAGGGAAGTTGGCTCTGTTCCTATGCTAACTTTCTAGTACCATTGCGCATTTCCTTTTGCTCACAACTGGCCCGTTAGTGAGGGTTATTAGGGCAGATCAGTGTTTTATAGAATGTCCTCAGTAGGATTTACTGTTTTACCATTGTAAATTTAATCAATAAAATGACATCTCATTCCATCAGAGCCACTATCACCACGTTAAGGTGATGAACCCAAAATAAATTTGAAATTATATTAATATGAAGAGGAGTAGGGATACTCCTAGAAGCTGAGATAGTCAATGAAGTTTTCTGAAGGTGAAATGATTTAAAGATTCCATGTTTACTTTGTGAGTTTTAAAAGGCAAAAGAAGTCTTTTAAAGCTGGAAAACAAAGACTTGACTTTTTCCACTTATTAAAAAAAAAAAAAAAAAAGAGTTGGGAAGATTCGGTTGGGACATTGCTATTATATCCTCAGTAGAAAGACTAAAAATACAGAATACGACAACCAAAAACCAATTCCCTTGCTTGGGAAAGCCCAGCATGAGATCTATGCCTTTTTTTTTTTTTTTTTAAACCATGCAAGTCATACCTGGCTTAAGCCCATGCTAAAAGTGTAACCATTGGAGTCAGTGCAACAGCATTCAATGCTACACTAACTTTTGTAATCTTTCATTAGTTCAGTCTGAGTTATCTTAAAAAAACAAAAACTTAACACACTTCTAACTTCAGAAGTTCAGTACATCAAAGATGGGTAGCAATCTAGTCTTCCTGTAAGGCTACAGTAGCTCAACAGCTAGATCTGAAGATAATTGAAACATGTTGACCATCTCACCTATGAGTTGCTTGCTACTTTCATGATAACGTTCCACTCCCAAGATTAAGGTCAGTTGATTTGAAACATTCAGACAAGTGACTGAAAAAAATATATATTTCAAATACAAAATCCCTTTTAAAAAAGAAAGTTTATCAGAATATTTATGCTCTTTCATTCTGCCAAAATTACATAAGCGTGATGTAAGAAGCCTCCACATGCTGACACAGATACCAGTCACAAGAGCAGGTGTTGCAAGCAAGACTTCCTGCCCTCTGTAAGCCATGGGCTAGTGATCCCATTTGCTTGCAAACTAGCATCCAAATATAAAACCATTATACCTGCAAGCTGCAATCGCCTAATGACAAAGGCAAAAGAGCTCTTTGATTTTTCACACAGAGCCACTTCAGAAATACTGCTTGTTCTCCCAGCTTCCCAGAGAGCTACAGGAGTCCTAACTGTTCACTACATGAAGTTCTTAAGTACATCTTTGCAGAAATGTTACTACCTTACCCCACAATTCAGCTTGCTAGAAAAAACAAACAGTGGATTCTTTAATGACAAAGATGTTTTTCCCCCACCCCCACTGATCTTTCTCTCCTCTTTCTTACCTGTCTCTTATCAAATGCCATATAGATTACATGTCATAGATGTGTAAGTGTCAAGTTATGTGCTTAATTGGTGAGAGAATCTTATCTACGCTTTCCAGGAGGTTGATTGAACAACTGTCTGCTGATGAGGCTTTCACAGCATCAACATTTATGACACATCCAATCAGCTCATGAGCAACTGCTCCTACTGGTGTACATTATTTGTAAGAGGATAAAGTACACAGCTTACATTTGTTTAGTTTTAAACTTGTTTTCTAATTAAATTCATTCATCCATAATAGAATCGCTGCACATTATAAAATGTAGGACTATCATTAACCTTCTAGAAAACCTCACCATTTTTAGGAGATTCAAATCTTCCATGTAAATAACACAAGATTTGCTGCCCTAGACAGAACTCCTTCACATAAAGCAAACGGGCATGCCTCATGTGAGATAAACAAAGATAATGAATAAACACCATGAAGTCATGCACACAGTATAGGCAAGCATTCTAATTTGCCACACACACAAAAAAACCCAGTTTGAATTAAAACTATACATAAAATTAAAATAAAGGCTGCTATACATTCCATAACAAGCCAAAGATTCTTATAAAACTATTCTCCATTGTATTTATTGTTGAGTATATTAAGGGAAAACTACATACTTCAGACAGGCAGATCTGTGGTGTTTCAGTTTTGAGGGTCGTATGATTTACTCACTAAACATTTGTTAAATTTTTACTCTATACCCCAAAGGGGCTAGTAGAAAAAACTTTTATAAAAGTATTTTAAAGGTCTTCCTTACATATGAGAATTAAAAAGCTCCATCAGTACAAGTATTTGATAAATAAGAACTAATGAGCTAGTATTTAACATCATCACAAATCTCAGAGACCTAAAATAATAATGCTCCACTGAGACAATGTGTGTTCTAAGACCTCTCCCAGGAAAATGGTGAATCACATACAGCACATTCCCTTCATCACCAACTATATTCAGAATTATAAGAACACATCTGTTAAAAATGTATGAGTGGCATGAAATCTCCTGCTGTTAATTCAGACTGATTACTTGTTAAACATAATTAAATGAAGCAGGAGGGAAGTTAACTGATGTTTATAGCAGGATATGTAAATTAATGGAAAATAAGCAGTTGTGGTGTTTAAAGAGAGACTGAGTTATTGTTTGAACAGCAAAGTTCATGCATTTCGGATGAAAAGAGTGACATATCTGTACGAAAACTAATGTTTCCCTTTTTTCACTGTTGTGTAGCTATTGATTTCAGTGCCTGAATAATATAGAACAGATGGACCCTTTTATTAATTACAACAGATAAATTATGTTTTCCCATCAAGCAAAGATTGTTTTCCAACAGTTTCTCTTCACTTTACTGCTTGTTTACAGAAACAAACACATTACTAGAAGAAATTCACACTCCTCAGTGTATTGTACTTAGAGAAATAGTCTCTACAAATTGACTCGTATATATGTTGCCCCTCCTCTGAAACTCAGAGCCAGAAGAAACCTGGCCAGCTCAAAATGAAAAGATATAAATCTGAAATAAGGTCAAACTAGGTCTTTTCTTTCCATCTATTAAACTCGCTATGTTATTATCTGTTAAACAACTGTACATCTTTCTAGACAAGACCTCAGAAGCCTACCCAGAAAATCTCAACTTTCTCACCTGAATCTTTGCTTAACCATAAAGCTCTCCTTCAGGAAATCAGTTTTAGGAACAAAGTTCTTCCTACTGTAACTCCAACCCCTTAAGAGTGGTACCTCTAGAAGTGGAATGAATCTTACCTTTAACTGCTGGATTTTAGGCCTGTAATTTCCTTTCTTCTGTCATATTATTGGCTAAATCCGTTTGCCCTTTCTTAGACTTAACTTGTTCATTAACAGAACAAGCTAATTGTCTAAGAGCTTGTTAACAATTCCTAAATCAATTTTACTCATCTCAAAATAAGTTCCTTCACTTTGAAATTAGAACAGGTAGAGAAAGTGGGAAGGGAAAAAGAAAGTAAGATACTAGCTAGACATACCAAGAGAGACAGACAGACCACAAGAGATTTTCAGCTAACAAAAGCTTAGAGCTTCACAGATTGCAATACAACTATTCTAATTCAAACCAGTTGAGAACAGCCTTACAATTAAAGTTGCATCCATTTAGAAATTGCCAGCATATGGATATTCCTCTTCCTCTCACAGTCTGTATCAAAACTAAAAAATTACCTTTATAGTAATGAAAGAGATTCAATTAAACACAAGACCTTCAAATGCTGACATCTTTAGAAGTGTTGCTTGCTAAAATGTGGTATTTTCTTTATGCCATAGGTAAAGCAGTAATTTCTATATAATTGAAAGAGACAGACTAAAAACTGGCAAGCTATCAGAACAATTGTTCTGTTAACACTGGAGAAGTGTTAAAAATCCCAGACTTGATTTTATGTCTCAAACCAGGGCAAAAGCTAATTTGTGACCTTAGTTCACTTCTTGCAGGTTTGGGGCACATTCATGAGAAAGAGGTAAAGAAGGGATGGTAAGTGAAGGAAGTTATAGCACATGTTTAAAGGAAATGACTAGAGTATCAAGTGCATATACAACACGTGCCTGTGCCTACAGGCATCCTATGCCTCTCCAAATCTAAAAAAGGGAACAGATAAGGCTTAGGAAAGAAATCCAGCTTCTGGAAGAGATCGAGAAATTTAGAACCTACACTCTTTCTCAGAAAGATTTCAAACTTCTACATCTCTTAGGTACTTGTGAGCTTTACTGTTGCTATTTTTTGACTCCTAATATATTTGGACTGTGTGTTTCATAATACAGACTGAAGCCCTGGAAGTATTTTAAGATTAAGAGATTGAAAACTCATCAAGAATGAAGACTCTTACTTATAGGTATTTTTCCTCATTTTTGTGGTACTTTAGTATTAAGCAAGTAAAAAGAGGCAGGTAAAACTTACACTGTTTAAAACCTCACCTGAATAAATATTTTACAACAATTCAGCAGGTTCATTTTTGGCTTTAGTTATTCAAGGTTAATGCTCTGCAAACAAACTTATTGAATAAATAGCCAGAATTAAAGGCTGTCTAAGAATACACAGCAAGGAATGCTGCACTCATGATTGCACAGAAGTCAATACAAGGTTGATACATCACTTCAAGATTAATCTCTGGATCATGGGCTTGCAGAAGTTGAGTGAAATTTATCGTAAGGGCTGAAGTTCAGGAAATATCACTTTTTAGTAGATACAGCATTCAAGACAAAGCAGTGATACAAACCGAGCATTACTGCAATATCCAGGGAAAGAAGAATGTTAACAAGATGTGTCTTAAGGCTCATGGGAGCAAATCCAAAGTCAAACAATGCATAATTAAATCTGTTAATTAGCTTGGAATTCCACAGCCATGATATTCTTTTGAATACCAATAACATAACTAAATTTATTCACTAAAGTTTTTGTTGCTTGTTTCAAAACAGCAGCTAAACCACTACCTCACAGCAACACTGAGCAGTATTTAATAAATCTCTAGCTAAGTTACTGATAAATCTCTAGATAAAATACTGATTCCCAGTGAGTTTTCAAGGAGAGTCCTGGTCCAATGCATGAACCATCATGTCTTTTTAAATTAATTCCCAAACATTTTATTGTTCCTACACATTTTAAGCTACACAAAAACCATTCTCAGTCTCACTCTAGGCAGCTGAAAGTAGTATTTCGTAGCCCCTAACTTCTAGGTACCTAAGGGCACCTTTTAAAATGCCTGCCAAGTTTCTTAATATAGACACAACATTTTGTCATATATTGACCAAAAAATACAAAAAAACATAGCACTGACAGCTAAAGAAGTTTTCATCAACACGGCAAAAAAGAGGGAAGCAAATTCAAAGGAAGGTAAGACATCTGCAATGGTTATACAAATATTTTGCAAGAAAACACAAACTTTAACAGAATCCATTCTACTACCTGAATTCACCATGTATTTTCCATGGAAAACTCATTTGTACGCAAAATAAGATGGAAATCATTGTACCAGAAATCTACTGGTAGCTGCAAAGTTACTAACATATAACAACACTGGGAAACAAATCTCCAACACTTCTTACATACTCCTGATTTCTTCACTCAAATACAGTCTTTTGATTGCCGATGTAAATTTTTGCCTTGTTTTTTGTTGTATTTGTCATACATAGGAAAAAAAGGATGTGAAAACTAACTAAACTGAAAATAGAAACACTAGCCGCAAAAATAAAAATAAAAAAAAGGAAAAATTTGTTTTCAAGTAAATATGCTTGTTTCTAGAATAAGGTGGTTTATGGGAATTTCTACATCTTTGGAAAAAGAAAAAGGGACAGCAAAGTTATCCGCAACAACGCAAAATGAGTGTGCAATTTACAGTGAAAGGGTCTTTGCATCCACAGAAATCATTTCCAGAGAAAATGATTGATGCAAAGATATTCCATGAAACAAGAGTGATAAAAACAGATTTCTCTTCATTGGAAATCATTAAAAAGTGAACTTCATAGATTTGTTTCCTCATTATGCTTTGAGTGATATTTCAAATCTAGAGTACAACTGCATTATAAATTCAGCAGATACAAATTAAACATACTCTTTCTGAACATACTGTTATCAAACAAGTCAATTATCACATACCAGTCAAAATAGCATAATATATGACACCTTGCTTGGACACTGCTGAAGAACATGGCATGAGAAGTTGTATTTTTGAAAAAAATTTGGTATCAAAAAAATGTTTCAAAACTTTTGTGATAACACTGGGTTTGATCCAAAGCTTGCAAAGTCAGCACAACTCATTTTTTGATAGGACCACAATATAAACATGAAGTTTTAAGCAGAAATTCCTATTTAATTTTTAACCTGACACTGCAAGCTCCTCCTGTAAAGAATTTAGGTATGAGCTTAATTATATCTACGAGTAAACCTAGTGAACGCAGCGAAACCTCTTCTGTTTATCCTTAATACCTCAAGCCTCCTGTTCATTTCCAGAGTCCACAGTGAGGACAATGGCATCTACACTTCTGAAGGAATTTGATTTTTGGAGTATTATTTTCTAAGAATTTAGACAAACAGCAAAGAGTATGCTCAAATAGTCCTTCTCTTAACCATTTCAAAGGACAAAGATGCCAGGCCTGGTTTTTCATCTCATCATATTCCATATAGTTATGTAAAACACTGCTGAATCAATGGTTGCATTATATAGTGTTTTACATTGCTGCTACAGACAGAGGGTTTACTGTAGCTGCAAAAAAAAATTTGAACCGATTCTCCCTACAATGAGAAGTGCTACAACCAAAAACAACTGGGAGAAAGCAAAACAGGAATTGATTGATAAGCCTCTCAAAGCATAGAACAGAAGCTGAGCCGGCCCTACACAGATGCAGCACAGGTCTACTTGAGCTCCATGTCACAGCTGTGATGCGCTAGCAAGGGCTGCCACACTTGTGGGATACTGCTTTTCATCTTGCCCTAGAAACATCGCACCAGGTACAGCCACAAAATTTTCAGCTGTTGTGATCTAACAGACTTGTAGAAAATGAACAATTCTGAGCACTGGGAAGAAGTATCTAGGCTGACACTGGAAAGACCCAGCACATATTGAAAAGATGTAAAACTACAAAAAACTTGTTTGCCAGAAAACTACGCTTTCTCATAAATAACAGCACAGCTCTTTGGTGGTATTCAAAGGCAAGAAATGACGTACCCACATCAATGAAAATTCTAGTGGATGACAGACGCAGTGCATAGAAAGCCCTAATTGTCGTGTCCTCTGCCATTTCTACTCAGTCACATAGTGACCAAAACAGGGCAATACCATTACCTTCAGTAAATCGAAGACATTAAATTCCAGTATGTGAAAAATTATTAACTTCAGTGTCCTGCATTTTTCAGAGTAAGTCTTCACCATACCATTGTATAGCATAGTTTGAAGTATGCAGTCTAGCTTTAGCACTCAGGTTATCAAACAAAATAAAATTTTTAACCCTTTGAAGATGTGCTGGCCTATACTAGCATTGTTGCCATAGCGTAACAATAGTTAAATGCATCTGTCTTGAACATTTTGCTGTAATTCACAGTGCTCTTTTGAACTCTGAGGATGCAAAACACGGAATTCACAACTCTGGATGCAAGCTGATTCTCAGCCTTAAACACAGCAAACCTCTGCTGTAAGTCAGTACTAAAACCACTTTGTCACCAGATACATGTGGAAAAATGCTGATGAAATGACAAAGGACCTAATCTTACTTTCATTGAAGTCTGTACAAAACTTCCGCTGACTTCAGTAAGAGCAAAAGCCAGCATTAGATCTCAAAGGATGATTATTATTCCCTTCAAAGCACCAGACACACTTCCTATCAGCCCCCTGCAGAAAGACAACAGTCTCTCAGCTTCTTAATAATATTGCCTTGTAGAAACGCACCTCTGACTGCCAGCACTAATCTAACCTCCTATGGCCACTTGAGCATTCAAGTTACAGTTGTATAACCTGAAGAAGAGAAACATATCTGTACAGAATCTGTATGGAAGGAGGAACACAAGAACATCAACAGTGATGGCTCAATGATGTAGTTGCAACTACACATGACTTACAAAAAAAATTCTATGCTGTACTTTAAGGAGAGGTTGTATGAGCACTTTCTTCTTTTTGCATAATATACATATAAGATTCACAGGATAATACTTGCTTATAAATATATGCAATCATTTACTTAGATATCTAACAGGAAATTGCTATTAAAAATGACAGAGACTTTCAATCAGATGGAAAATTATACTGTTAAAATGATACTAAAATATGTTTTGATTCTCTCCAAGTTATAAAGAGAGTTGAAGATAAAACTATTAAAATTTGCATGCAGGTTTTTGGAACTACATGAGAAACAAACATTACTGGCTTCTGAACAGAGAAAAATAGGTGAAAAATAGTTATGTACTTGGTAGCCTTTTCAAGAGAATTAACAAAAGTACCAAGAAAGAACCTGCACTTGAAGTACCTCTCTCTTGACCATGGTATGCAATCTGAAACCTATGCCACACCAAATCCAATTGGAATCCAATAACTAGGCTTTCCTCTTGCGTGACTTGACAGACAGCACACCTGGCAGCTGCTTGCAGGAACAAGCTGATCCCTAGGCTACAGGCTGGATTTCAGTTAAAGTCGCCTTGCCTTCTACACAAGAAGCACTCTTCATGTAGCTTTGCTACAGTGGTTGCTGGTGCTACCTTTCAGTCTGGTGCTTAGTGCATTCTTCTAGCACAACACACCTGTGGGACCTGAATCCAAGCCTTCCCATCCAATTATTGTTTGCATGGAAACTGAGAGAGCACAGAAGGACTCCCTTGAAATGGAAAACTCTATTCAGATTGCTGCAGTCATTCCCTTGCCAGTGGAAGCATGTTCAAAATTCAACAGTGAAACCATATAAAAATGCAACAGATGTCCAGCTCTGAATGTGACCTTTTATACCATCTCCAGATCTGTAACTGGAAAGCAGCAACAGGCAAGAGTTCAGTAAAAACACATGCTACTGCCAAAACTGGTTTGAATACATGGCACAAAAGAGATCATTTCTACCTGATCACAGCAGAGACAATACATTCACATATCTCCTCCGGAAATAGAAAACCTTACAAAATACTTCTGCTACTGTTCAGTTAATTAACATGTGCTACTGACAAACAGTGCTCGTCAGAGCAAGACAGTGAAGCAATATTGCAAATAACCATTTTCTACTTTTCTGTATCAACAAGAAACGATCACATCTTGCTCAAACTCTACACACACTGAGGTTCTCGGCACCCTGAACCATAGTACATCTCACACATGTACTCTAAGTAACCTATATAATTGCAAAGGCAGAAGGAAACATTATAGCAAAAATACAGGTGCCCCTAGTTTCCTCCTTCTTTGCTGAACAAGATTGAAAAGATAAAGCAATTGCCCTTTCTTGAGCAGCTGCTTCACAGAACATGTATAAAGATGACTTAATTTTATACTATTTTTATAGAAGTGAATTACTGAACAACAAATCAAGTTTTTCTCCAACTATGAAATATGGAAAACAAATAGAAAACTGAAGTAATTTGCAAGTAAGTTGCAAGTACTGTACCGCCCTCTGCAGTTGATGTGCAAGTTCTGCAAATACATCTTCCACAAAATAATGAACTTGTACACATTCACTGCATAGATCAATAAATCAATAATAGAAGGCTGCAAGCTGAAACTCAGTTAAACAAAGTAACTCTGAAAATAGTATTAAAAAAATGTTTAAATGCTCCAGGAAAGACATTGCATTAATACCAGCAAAATTAACATTTTTATGGTGTTATGTTACTTGTTGGAATAAGCGAAACATGATACAATAATTCTTTAATTCTTCATAGAAATGCTTTGCTATTAAACAATGTGGAAACATTATCTTTTGTTGCTGTTATTCAGAATGGGTCAGTTTCCTCAATGATATTTCTGCTCTTTACTCTTAGAACTTGAAAGATTTTGCAGTGTCTAATCTGAGAATTGTTCCTGGTTACCGCTACCAAAAAAAAACAAAAACAAAGACTGCATTCATTAGGAGTTACATTAACTTATTCATTCATGACAGAGTATATTTTAAAATCCTGATATTTTCACTACTTTGAGTTGTAAGATTAAAACGGTGTTTTGCTGAGATGTGTACAGCACCAATCCCTCCACATTGATACCCCTAAGACAGTACTATTTTCTACTGCTAGACTGTTAGAGAACAGTGTTATCCATTCAGCTCTAGATACGTTCCAAAACACGCTTCCCTAAAAGGCCTTTTGTTTTACCTCACCTGACCCATTTTTATTTGTTCCAAAACCTCCTTGTTGAAAACTGGGCATGTCCTTAACTTTATCAGCATACTAAAAGTTTTTCACTGAATTAATTACGAGCATTAATGAGACTATTCACATGAGCAGATTTTATGCACGTGACGAGGGCTCTGGATTTTAACATAACTTGCCACAAAATAAGAGGCCTCTCCGTTTTAAAGCTCTGTGTATTATTGAATAATAGCAACAATAACATAGACCACTGCTTACCCACAACTGATTATAGTAAAACTATTATTTAACTTAACACACAGTACATGCATCATATACTAGGTCATGCCCCGTTCAGTAAATCACTTAAGCACAAGATTAGGTGTATTGGATTAATTGGGAATTAGCATCTTTAAAAACTTTCCTAAAAACAAAATGGGGTCATAATAAGAGTCCGATCTACACCTGCTGAATTAAAGTTGATTACATTAAGACCAGTCTTCCCACTAATACAAAGCACTTCTTAAATTCACTAAGAAGCTCAAACATAGTCATGTTTGCAACTATCTTTCCAATTTATCTATTTTTCACCTTTTATAGTGGCAGGAAAAGAAAACAGCATCAGTAATAAAGTGATTCATTACTAAAATATCCTGCGTCACTTATTTAAATATGTCTGAAGCATTATCAACTCATTATAGTTTCTTGTTAAATGGGATTCCTAGCTCATTTTTTAAATAATTTTCAAATTTGTTATTCTTTGACTATCTATTTGAGCATATAGCACTGATGATACCTGATGGGGCTACAAAAATACACCACTACATCACCATATTTGGGGGGGGGGGGGGGAATCTTGAGTAATCAGATTAGCAGAACTCAGGAGATTCTTCCACTGTATTGTGATGTGTCCTTTGCATTTCAGTGTTTGAATCCTGCTGCAGAAAGAAATTACTCACATTAAGGCCATCTGTCTCATTAACACTGAGAGCTTCAAATGACGAAGCCTTTTTCTACCAGACCACCTTCATTCTGAAGTAATTTACATCTGTTTTTTTTCCTGGATCTGTGAATAAAATTTTTAAAAATCATCATCAGATTTAGGATTTCTCCTCCTCAAAGAAAAAACTTTGTAACTAACGGCACCAACATGATAAATCCCCTGCTAAAAGGCAGAATATTAAACTGTATTTTCTACTACATTCAATTAAAGGAGCAACAGAAAACAAATGTCTCACACTTATTAAATCAAAATTAAACTATTGACGATTTATTCCTCTGCTCTCAGCAGAAATTAAGATTTCTGCATCACAACATTCAAGATACTGAATATCAATAGCACTTTGTAATTTGTGGGTCAATATGAAAGGAAATAAGCAGGGTTTGAAAAAAGCACGAGGAAAAACAAAAGCAACAGCTTGAGAAGCTGGTTGGGATTTCCTTTCTTGCAAACACACCAAACCTTTTAGGCAGCAACATGCCAGCCAAGCAGGAGTGTCCCCCAGAGGGAGGGCCCTGGGGCACCCCCCGGGAGCCGCCATGCCGCAGGCTCAGTGGTCAGGAAAGCTCAAGGAAATGGCGACACCCTCAGAAATTACGTTCTTCAGCCAGCAAACTGCTCTTTCTCAGCGTGTTGTGACACTGAAGCCCACAGCGTGAGCCTGCGCCACTACCTGCCCTCCAGGCAACGGCGGGCGCCGGACAGACACCCGGGCAAGGCTATAACGGCGCCCTCTAACGGCTCCCCCAGCCCCGCGAGGAGGCCCCGCGAGGCGCCCCTCAACGGTCTCAACGGCTCCCCCAGCCCCGCGAGGCGCCTCCCAACGGTCACAACGGCCCCTCCTGCCCCACGTCACCCCCTCGCGCAGGGCGCCCCCAACGGTCTCAACGGCTCCCGCGGCCCCGCGAGGCGCCCCGCAACGGTCTCCGCGGGGCGCCGCACGACCGACCCCCCGGCACGGGCGCCCGGGGCGGCTGGCGTGCCGGGGCAAGCTGCTGCCCCCTTCCCGCGCGCGGGGGGCACCTAGGGCGGCAGCGCCGAGACAACGCGCGGCCCGCCCAGCCCCTCCGCCCCCGCGGCCCGCCTAGCAACGGCGGCGGGTTTACCGTGGCGACGCTCCTCCCCGCCGGCGGAGCTCGCTGCCGGGCGACGAGCGGCCTGGGGGCGGCTCGGTGAGCCCCGCGCGGCCCGCTGCCGCCGGGCCAGGCCATGGCGGAGCCTCCCGGGGAGCCGCGGCCCGAGGCGCGGGCCGGCCCGGCAGCAGGCCGGGACCGCGGTGCCCAGGAGCAGTCGTGGCCTGAGGAGGGCCCCGAGCAGCCGCCTTACGAGGGCTTTGAACCCGAAGAGGTCCCTCCTTGGCCTCGGCAGCCGGGGCTGGGACCAGCTGCCTATGAGTACCAGGGGGTAAGGCAAGCGTCTGGTCAGCCGCAAGAGCTGAGACGCAGCGTCTATCAGCCTCCCGCACCCAGCCAGGACCCCTACCGAGCACAAGACCAAAGAGGGAGTTTCTATCAGCCTCACGCACCGGGACAAGCACCCTATCAGTCAGAGACCCCCGAGCAGTACCTCTGTCAGCCACACGGAACAGAACAAGGCCCATATGAGCCAGAGGTATCAGAAATAGCCGTCAGTGAGAGGTACGCGCTGGGACAAGACTCTTACCGGACAGAGGAGCCAAGGCAAAGCGCATATGAGTCATATGCAGCAGGATTAGACCCTTATCAAACACATGAACCGAGAAGTGTCTATGAGACGTACACACTACAAGAGGATCCCTATCAAGCCTATGAACCTGGGCATGGCCCCTATCAACCACATGAACCAGGTTATGGTCTCTATCAGCCGGGCTACAGTACGTATGATGAGCAGGTACCAGATCCTAACCCCCGGATGCTGGCAATGCAGAATGCAAAAGCCTATTTGCTGAAGAGCAGCACAACGTCTGGCCTGAACTTGTGAGTCCAAAAACGGGACAAGGTTGAAAGGGGTAGGAAGTATGAGTGGAAAGAAAAATACTGTAGATGAAAGGGCAAAGGGTTACTTTAAGAAATGGAGGGATACCAGGGGATGTAGGAAGAGAGAATACCTTATAAATGCAGTGATTCATCTTTATGTGATAGCTGTGTGTGCCCAGCATCTTTCAGAATAAAAATTCACAAGGGAATTTAGAGAGTTAAAAATTTGATTAACAGCACGTTTAAATTCAGCTTCAGCTCCTGAGTCAGGTGTGGAATAAACCAAAAATGGAAGATAGGATTGCTCTTAAATATATTACAATCATACTAGTTTCAAATTTAATTTACCATAATGCTGCATGATCTCTTTATATCTAATTATTCCAGTGATTTCTGCAAAGCTCTAGGTGACCGGCTTCTACTTTTTATGTTAAAATCGTTAGGCCAATAATATTTGTATTTGTATGACAGATATGATCATCTTGCTAACATGCTAACAAAGATCCTGGATGAACAGCCCACAAATGCGGTAGACATAATTGAGAATATCAGCAAGGATGTGAAGTGGGCCCAGTTTCGGAAAAAAATGGATACTCTCCGTGATGAGCATGAGATTCTTCCAACATTTGAAGTTGCAGAAAAGCGTAAAGCTTTATTCCTTAAGGTGCATGGAGAAGGAGACGAAGAGCTGGAAGACGAGATAGTGAGTTATTATCAAAGAAAAATAGATATCAAATATACCAGGGAGATGGGTGGGAGGATGGTGGGAAAGGAAGGGAGGAAGGGACAAAGTTGCGGTCTCGCTAGTAGTATTGCCTCTTATGGTCATATGACACAGTTGCAGCTATACTACCATACCAGGCACCCCCTTCATAGTCAACTTGGTGCCAGGTCCAGTTGTGAAGAAGAAAAACCATCCACTTATTCAGTTAGGATTTTTTCCTATGGTATAATCTAACATTCTGAGCCTTTAAAATCGTAAACATTCTAGAGGTAAGGAATAAAAAATAAAGATTACAATATATCCCACATGCCAGTGCAACCTGGAATACTGCATCTAAATTATATTCTTTATCCAAAAGTGACAGTTCTTTACCTAAAGTGACCATACAGTATGGACATCAGTTTGAGAATACTGTGCACAGCAACTACTGTAAAATAGAGGATGGAGAATTTTGTGATCCTTCCCATTCCAGTTGTGGTTCCCGCTCTTCCTTGTCCAACTAGCAAAAAATTGTGGTGATCATGAAGAACTACTAGAACTAAAAAGCCACATCATAAAACAGAGAATTTTTCCTATCCAGCTGCTTATATGCAGAATACAAATACTAAAATTAGAAGAGAGGTTCTTTCATCTTGTCCAAGTACTATTACTCATTTTACAATAACAGTAAAAAATGGTAAAAATGGAGAAAAGCAGGGTATTTCAGAAAGAAATTTTGAATTTTTCATATTCCTGTCTAGCTTGTTTTGATATAAGAAATCTGGAAGGGCCAAGGAAATTCCAAATGAAACTAGCACTTTTCCTCCAAATTCCCTACCTCCCTCTTTACAACTTCTAGTATTTCTTTTTGTCTATGTTATATAATCACCTACCTCCATGAAATGATGAAATGGTGATAAAGCACATAGAATACTTTCTGAAATCCTCATTATTGACCAAATTCCACTCCCACTTAAGCCAGCTGGAGTCTCGCTATTGACTTCAGTAAGAACAGGGGCCAATATTTTATATTAGCTATAAAAGACTCCATCTTAAATAAAGCAGGGAGCTCTATGCTAAGGTATCCAAAAGAACAGCGTTCATATTGTTGGCCTTGTGTATGAATGTATAAAATATGTATTCTGTTTTCTCCAAATGAATTTGCCACAAACGCAAGGAAATGCAGCCACATGTTTCTGGGCACCATGGCTTCTTACCTAGCTGACGTGCCCTAGCACTGAAGTTCTTTGTAGATAGTGATCACTTATAGGAATTCTGACTTTCCTTATTTTGCAGTAGTTAAAAATGAATTGGAAATTTGAAATCTCATATTCTAAAAGCTGCAAGGCATCTGTGTTCTCTTCTTTATCCTTAAAATGGCACTTTTAATTTTTGTAAATGATGTTGGAAGATGTAGTGAATGAATGCCTGTAAAGCCCTTTGAGAAGATGAATGGCACTATAAGAAAGTGAAGTATGACTTTCAGTAGATGACATGTTTAATCTTTCAAAGATATAATTTTATTATTCTTCACCTCTAACTCAGGATTTTCTTTCCTAGGCAGAGACTCCTCTACCCAATGTGATGGAAACAGCCTTTTATTTTGAACAGGCTGGAATTGGCTTGAGCAAAGATGAAACCTACCACATACTCCTTGCCCTTAAACAACTAATTAGTGTTCAGCCAATCCAGACCTGTCGCTTTTGGGGCAAGATTTTAGGCCTGGAGATGAACTATATTATAGCTGAAGTACAGTACAATGATAGGGCAGAGGAGGAGGAAGCAGAAGATGAAGAAGATAATGAGGAAGGAGGGAAAGCGATGAGTGAGGACAAAGGAGGAGATGAAGATGAAGAGAAACAAGAAGATGATGAACCACCACAGTCCACCTACAGGCCCCCACCTGTCATCCCAAAAGAAGACAACGGGACTGGGACTAATAAGTATGTCTACTTTGTCTGTAATGAGCCAGGCAAACCCTGGGTGAAGTTGCCTCCAGTGACTCCGGCACAGATTGTCTGTGCCAGGAAAATCAAGAAGTTCTTCACTGGTAGGCTGGATGCTCCTGTTGTGAGCTTTCCCCCTTTCCCTGGAAATGAGGCCAATTACCTGCGTGCACAGATAGCTCGGATCTCAGCAGGAACCCAGATCTGTCCCATTGGATTTTACCAATTTGGAGAGGAGGAAGGAGATGAAGAGGAAGAGGGGGGAGGAGGAAGAGATACATATGAAGAAAACCCCGATTTTCAGCCTCTTTCTGTGGTTGAAATGGTGGATTCTCTCTCCACATGGGTACACCATACACAGAATATTCTAAAGCAGGTACGTTTCTGCGTAGCTCACATTGAGCTCAGATAGCATTTACACCATAGTACCAGTAGTGTTTCAGGATGTAAATTAAACTCACCTGCACAGAGTTGAACTGTTCAGCAGAAATAGTATTGGGCTGAAATATTTTTTTACAGAAAACTATCACATATGCTATGTTATATATAAATATATTAAATGTATTCATACATCATGTAGAATATATAAAATATACACATATATGTAAATATATATATTGTTAGGAACCTTTTAGATTTCTGTATGGGGTTAGGCATTGATAGATACCAGTTATTTCTGGTTATTTTCTATGTTAGGTTTTCTCTTGTGAAGTCCTCACTTGACAAAAATATTTTTAATTCTGTTTTCTTGGATAGGGTGCTAAAATGCAGACAGCTTATGATTGTATGTTAAATGGAAATTGTTTGGTGTTTTCTTGTGGTTTAATTTTTGTTGCTTACTTTTTACTGTGAAACATGCAAATGAAAAAGATTAAAAACAAAACATGGTAAATAAAATAGTAGCATAAAACATTTTTGATGTCAGTCAAGTGCTGGAAAGAGGTATTAGTAATTTGATCTTCCTTGTTAGATGACTTGCTGACTAGTCTACCAACTCAAGAAAGAGTGCAAGGTAACAGCAGGTAGCAGGAAATGAGATGGAATTATGATCAGCAAAGCAACACTTGTAAAAATGAAATCTATATGCATTTAGAATCTTAAAAACATTGTGTAATGTTCCTCTGACTGGTAGCTAAACAACAAAGCAGCCTTTAAAAGGAGGCGCAGATTCTTAAGGGTTAGCTTCCCAGTTGGCAATAACCATACCCTAGCAAGGATATGAACTGAACTGGCAAGGACTGAACTAACTTCCCACTCTTTGGAGGCAGCCCCTTCAGCCCAAATGTAAGGATACTTTGGCATAATAACATGTGATGTAGCTGTCTTTCTTGTGTTTTCTCTGTTCTGTAAGGGTTGAACT
The DNA here is from genome assembly GCF_036370855.1 of Dromaius novaehollandiae. Classification (NCBI taxonomy): domain Eukaryota; kingdom Metazoa; phylum Chordata; class Aves; order Casuariiformes; family Dromaiidae; genus Dromaius; species Dromaius novaehollandiae. Next base: position 19,496,561 of record NC_088101.1, on the reverse strand, counting down.
GAGATACAGAGTACAAGTCTGCACAGGGAGAATGGATAAATAAGAATTTTGCGCGTACCTTTCAAGAACCTGTTTGGACCTGGGCCCAGGTGTGCAGGGACAGGATGTTCTGTGTGTCTTCTGTGCATACTCACACTCTGTGCCTGACAAGGAAGAGATGGATAATGCCAGCAGAATTGCCAACGTTTGTGACTGATAAAGGCTAGCAACAAATTATTATCTCTTCACCAGATGAGTATTGAAATCAGTGCGTGTCTAAAGACATAATCCCAAATAATAAGTATAGGATTTTGGTCTTTTCACTGAAGTCTAGCATCTATCACCAGCACGGATTGTGCTTAAAAGAGCTGAAATCTGCAAAATAACAAAAAGCTGATGACAGAGTTATGACATTATTCTGAAATAGTAAAATAGGAATGAAGGATAAATGAGGCAGATAGGGAACACTCTGCCAAGAGGATACAATGCTGCCAACAGTATACCAATTATGGAATATATATTTTTTCTTTTCTGTCTTTTCCCCCTCAATTATGTCTGCACTGATTGTTTTAACTGGCTTGCATTCCTTCAGTGATTGCTACATGTATTTATTATGCTTCCATATCGATTATAGGGTCGCTGTGTTTGGCTTAATCCTTTTCAAAAATCAGAGGAAGAAGAAGAAGGTGAAGAAGAGGAGAAAGCAGAGGAGACAGATGAAGTACAGCAAGAAATAGGACCTCCTCTTCTCACTCCAGTCTCTGAAGATGAAGGTACTCTTCGGGGAATACTAAGTTTTTGATAGGCACTGGGAATGTTGACATTTGTGTCGTAAACATTTGAAGTTATAGGCCTCAGACGCTTCATGGAACAATGACTTTGGTGGTGTAGGGTAAGCACATTCTTTCACAAAATCGATCAAAAGTGAAATGGTTGACAGTGTTGACATTAAAACAGAAATTGTTAGGTTTACCAGTTAACAATTTCTTTGAGAATAAATGCAAAAAAAATGCCTCAGAGTTATCAGGCTACTGCAAGTTCAGGACAGCTCACTACATGAGTTACATGCAGCTATTTTTCCATCATCTTTTTTAGACAAAAAAGTGTGTGTGCATGTGTAAATAAATACATAAATGTGTACATACATGCACCTATACTTATATAAATAAGAATTTAGATCCTGTAGTGTATTACCACAGCAAATCATGAGAATTCAGGAACCTGAATATCAGATTACATCAATGTTAAATTAATTTCCTACTCTCCGTTCTTAGATTAAGATGAAATATTTATATAATTTATGCATAAGTGATCAACAGTCCTTGACAAAAAAACAACAGTGAGTACTACTGAATTTCAGGAGCATGAGCTTCTTTTCACATGGCTGTGCAACATTCCTGTGATGCCCACCCATACATCCAAATCACCTGTTAGAATACAATGCCTACATTTATTGTTTCTGAATTTTGGCTCTTCTAACATGCATCTTAATATAACCGTTGCTTGAATTCTGCAAAAGTCTTGTAGTTAAGTCTTAAATATTCGGTAGCTGCTCATAAGTCAGTTTCTTCATATAGTGTGTTTTTGGCTCACTGCAGGAATTCAAAATGTCCCTGCTTGGACAGCTCAGTATTCTACAAACCTGGTCCCTCAATATGCTGTTGCGATCCTTCAGTCTAATCGATGGCCTGGAGCATATGCCTTTGCATCTGGCAGGTAAGTAGCCAGTTTACATGGTTACGCAGACTGTATATGCTAAACACAGATACCTGTTTAATGAAGTCAACGTCTGTTTATTGTTAATTCATTGACTGAAGTGTAACTACACCTGGGATTGATGGAGAAGGCCACTTATATGTGCACAGCAAGAGCGAACACATGTTCAAGACAGAAAATGAAGAATCATTGGAAATGATAGTATAATCCAAGTCAATAGAATATAAATGTCCAGGCAGTATTTGGCCACAATCCCTGATTTAAAATCCATATTCCTGAGTCTGTGGTGCTTTTTACAAAAGTAGCTACATTCTGTGGTTCTAATTTATATATGCTACAGTCACTGTGTGCTTTTAAACGGTCACTGGATTTTCTATCAGAAGTGGCTCCAGGTTAGTAATGTGAAGTTGCAGCCATAATTCAATATAATATAATGCCAGAGTTTAGCATTCATAAATATGGTATTTGGAGATTTTAAGTAGAAGATACATTCATCAATACTTACCATAGTTAAAAAAGATGCCATCTTTTAAATACATCAGTTATAGGTAACCTGAACCACAAAGGTTTTTTGCTCAGCGGATTGAGGAAGTCTGAGAATATTTCCACTGGTATTTTTCTTGGGGAGATTTTGTGATCTTTTGCTTTTCTTTCTCAGGAGATTTGATAATATCTACTTAGGCTGGGGTCACAAATACAGTCCAGAAAACCATACGCCCTCACTGCCTCCACCAGTGCAAACAGAATACCCCAGTGGGCCAGAAATCACTGAGACAAATGACCCTACTGTGGAAGAGGAACAAGCTCTCAAGGCTGCACAAGAAGAAGCCTTAGCTGCAGCTGGGGAAGAGGAAGAGGAGGAAGAAGATGAGGATGAGGACGAGGATGATTGAAATACAAGGAGAATCTTTAATTTTGAAAGTTTAAACATTAATAGTATTTTAAGAAATTAATCATAAATAGTTGATCTTAAAATAAGATTATTTATTATAATAATAATTTGATTTTCAGTTTCTCTAGGCTCCTCTACAGACTACCTCCCTTTCCTTCCTTGTTCCCTAAGTCCACCTGTGCTGGCAGGAAGACTGAATTCCTTTAACTGGAAGACAACATATAAAAGTAGCCTTTTTTAGAACACTAGACAAATATATTCTGTCTCTGTTTCCTAAAATAATATCCCTTTGAATTAAATAACACTTCTATCCACTTAATTTTCATGGCTTTTTTTACAAACCTGCACTTCCATACCAATATATATAATATTTTAACAAAAAATTATAGATGTAAACACCAATAACTCAATTACATAACAATGTAACTTTTATATAACATCTGCTTGCCTTTAGCATGTACGTCATCTGTATTTCCCGTAAAGTAGCTGTCGAACGACAGGTATTTGACATTCGTGTATGTGTGAAAGCATACACGCATATTATTTAAATTCCGTAGTTGGCGTAGCCTTAGAGGAGAAACCACATAATTTACTGGACGATATGTCAAACTCTCTGCTCTTTGAGACACCCCGAAACCCACATTTCCCAGATTGTGAAACAGATTCTAAGCAGCCATCACTTGGCTGCTGTATGCTTTTCTTTCTCATCACATTTTCATTAAGAACACCTTTTTGGAAAGCGCCTCTCCGTTCGCCGTGGTGCTGTGTTGCTAATTCCTCAGCTGAACGGGAACGCTGCCGGCCTGAGTGTTTACTGCGGGCTGGTTTAAAAGGACGCGATTTCTTCTGCCGCCGATTGCCCGGGCATCTTCCCGGCACGGCGCGCTCGCACCACAGCGCCGCGCCACGGCCGGCTTCCCGCCAGCAGCTCCAGCTGGCCGCTACCATCCCAGGGATACCGCAAAGCCGGGGGTGCGGCGCGGCACAGCCCCTGCTAACCGGCGGCTGCTCCGCTGTGTGCCTCGCGCGACTCTTTCCTTCACCTCCCCCGCCAGCTCTTGGCGAGTGGTACGCTCCGCGGCGGCGTCTCCACCGCGCGGGCCAATAGGAAGCGACCTCGGGAGAAGTTCAAACTGAGGTGGCGGTTGGGCTGTGAGCTGTGCTGCTGGTCGGGCTGCGGGCGGCTTTTCTGTGGCAGGCGGCGCCGCCTGCCCAACGGCTGCGGGGATGGCGGACGAGGGAGCCGTAACGGTCTGCGTGCGCGTGCGGCCGCTCATCGCCAGGTGAGGTCTGAGAAATGATGAGTATTTCCTCTGAGTTTGGTCAGAGAAATGATGAGTATTTCCTCTGAGTTTGGTCAGTTATGTGCGGATTTTGGGTAGGGTGGGTTTTTTTTCGGTTCTTGAATAAGAAGGTTGCTCTCAAACCTAGCACCTCCCTGCTTTTGGTTTGCCTGTCCTTGGTTGAAAAGGCTGAAGAGGCGAATACTGCAGCCCATATCTGTGCCTTTATTAATAAGCTGAATATCTTCAGTTAATATGAGGCAAAGTTTCTTTTCTAAAAAAGAAAACAAGTGTAAAAAACAAATGGAGTAATGCTAGTAGTTGTTGCCTGATAAGATTAAGAGGACAACTTTTCCTCCTTTTAGAGAAAATGCCCTAGAAGATAAGTTGTCACTCTATTGGAAAAGTGAAAATAATACTATTGCAGAAGTGAATGGTACAAAAGTCTTCAGTTATGGTAAGAATATGAGATCAAATTTTTATCTTTTTTTTTAGTGCTTGCAGGGACTTTCATTACCATACTATATGAATATGTGCTGGCAACAGTAAACTTAGCATTTACAGCATCTCTATGCTTCCTTCCCCCCTCTCCCCCCCCAACTTCCTGATTTTTAAGGAGTGCTGCTGGGGCATACAGAACTAGTGTTTTAGTTTGGATCAGGAGTGTGCCTTTGAAGTCAGTCTCCTGATTGTTCTGGCTTTCTGTGTTCTGGTCCACGGTGTAGAATGGTCTCGGAGCATGTGAGTTCCAGTTTACTTTCATGTAAAAGTGAGTTGAAGATGCTTTCTGAGGTGTGCTAATGCATTTTAGCTACAAACGCCCCAGACCAGGGCTAGTCCAGAGCACTGGGGGGGGGGGAGATGGCCCTTGTCACCCAGAACTGGTAAGTGCTTAGAGTACATATTAGATCCTTATAACTATTTAACTCTGTGAGTTCCTTCCTACTGATCCATTCTACTTGCTACTATAAACGTAGCTATCATAAAGTTGTCTCCCCTCTCTCCCTTCTCCTCCTCCCCTCCCCCCCAAAAAAACCCCGATAGATCCAGTGAATATAGGTCTTAAGCTAGCAATTTAACAAGTAGCCTGTATTTTCTGGCTTGCAATCCTAAAAGATAAATCAGCCATAGCAATTTTTAGGGCTATATGGAATGACCATTTAACTGTTTAGATCATATTCTTAAGGTTTTAACTAGTCTGTTGTCTGTTTGTCATACCTCTTTTGGTTTGTATTTTAACTTTTTTTTTTTCTTAAAGTACTGCTTAGTAGTATCACAAATATGTTCTATGTTTGAATAATCCTGCAAAAGGTCTGATTTTTATTATACTGCTTTGAAGTCACCAATACTAAGATGACAGCTTATTTTTGACTGTTCCTATAACTGACTTGCACGCTTTACTTTTTCTTGAGATCGTGTCTTTCACTCAAGTGACAACACTCAACAGTTGTATGAAGGTGTAGCCGTTCCAATTATACAATCAGCAGTGCAGGGATACAATGGTAAGTTTCAAAATTGTTTTTAAATCCTTTTTGTCATGTATCTCATAAATCATCAATAATATTTAATCATTTTTCCAGGCACAATTTTTGCCTATGGACAGACAGCCTCAGGGAAGACATATACAATGATGGGAAATGATGATTTTGTGGGCATTATCCCTAAGGCAATTCAGCATGTTTTCAAAATTATTTGTGAGGTGAGTAATTCCGTTAAATTGATTTGAAGTGACTGAAAGTGTTAGTAAGGTTTGCAAATATCAGAGGAAAAACTAATTTCCTTCATGAATTCCTTGCTACAAAAACAAACTATATGTGAGGATATGCTGCAGTTGCTTTGCTAGCCTTGCAAAGATGTCAGTAGTAACTATGATAATGGGGCTCTAATAGTTTGAATCAGATCAGTATAAACCTCAGGGGTTTTTGTTTCAAAACCTTCTTTTGTGAATATACTTAACTTTGATTACAAGCATAAATAGATGATCACTCTCGATGTGTGGTAGATAAAGTAATAGGAAGCTTTGTCTGTGTTCTGTATTGTTATTTAAAACTTACCTTTAAAGAAATTAACTATATTTAAAAGACTTCTTTTTTAAAGTGGGAAGAGTATGAAACTAAACATATTTCAGGCTTTCAAAAGAATCAGTTGATTGTTCACTGCTATTGGTAGCAGTTGTGTGGAATAACTCACTGCTCTTTTAAGGTGCAGAGAGCCTTAGGGTCTGTAAGAGCAACTGAAACCAAGAATATATATATAGCACTCTGTGGTGCTATAGTCCTTGTGCAGAAGCAGCAGTAAAGTAAATCCAAGCAAGCAGAAGAAAAGACTAGGTACCTAGAGAGAAAAGAACCTAAGCAGGAGGAAATTGGATATGGAAAGGACAGTTAAGTGGGAAATCCATTATTACACGTCTGTAGAGAAGTTACCTCACTCTTACAATCTACTAAAACTGATATACCACTAGCAGAGCAAGAGGGAGAGAGGGAAAAAAAATGGAAGAAAAAGGTGTTCTGGTGATAATATCCTAGTTCTTGGTAGATACCAAAGTGCAAAGAGGATGGCGGAAAAAATCTACGGAACAGTATCCGCGCATGTAGTTTTGAGTTCAGAATACTTGCAATAAAAAAAAGTTTGGCTTTAGTCTTATCTGTGGGCTGCTTTCCCCCCCCCCTTCTTCTTCAATTCCATCTTTAGATTCCAGACAGGGAATTCTTGCTGAGAGTTTCTTACATGGAAATCTACAATGAAACCATTACAGATCTGCTTTGTGATATCAGGAAAAAGAAGCCTCTAGGAATTCGTGAGGATGTTAATGTAAGTGGCATAACCTATGACAAGGTGGTCTTTATTGCGTCAGCTTGGGGTTTAAAAAAAAAAAATGCCTTCAGAGGCATCTAGCCTAAAACTCTTCCTTGTCAAATTGCATAATTTTTATCTTCAAAAAGCTGAAAGATATTTAAATAGTAGGACATCAACAGTGAAGCTGGGCTCATTGTTACTGATTCATCTTTGTGTGGAGACTTTTGCTCTTAAAATGTCATCTCGGACAATTTAACTTTAGCAGTGAACGCCTTGGAGTTGTCTAGCTAACAGAACTTCTATAAACATGATGTTAATCCCATAGCTCAATGTGTTGGAAGTTTCTTCAACAGATGTACAAAGCAGTATCAGCTACAAAGTGGATACGCTTTTCCACTATATTCATTGCATAACTATCTAACTAGAATTACATTCAGTATGTAATCAGTAGGGAAAAATAAATCTGTATTAATGCTATCTTCAATTTCTTTTATATAAAGTTTTGTCATTAATAATAGAAATTGGAACTTTCTTCTTCCAACAACTTATATCATAAATGCTTCTGGAACTTGAGAAGAAGGGTGACTGGTTCTGTGATTATGATCTTAGAAATATATTTCTCTGTAGATGTTATGGATTCCCTCAGAAAAGGTCCAGAAGGATAGCTACTTTTACTGGTTTTATATTTGTGAAACTTTCTAGATCGCTTGCATGATTCTGTTGCCTTCAGGTTACAATCCTGATGTAGATGTAGATTTTTCCTAATTCTCTGTTTGGAGGAAAATACACACAAAAAGACATTCCAGTAGTGTTGCTTCCTTTTAAGAAGGAAGTAAACTGAAATAAATGTGTGCAATAGTACTTTCTAATGATGTTAACTTCATGCATTCAAGTGAATTTTAGAGTTCAGTAAAATAAACAAAAATATTATTGTTTTTTCTCTTATTTTAAGAGAAATACATATGTAGAAGATCTGATTGAAGAGGTGGTAGTTGCCCCAGAGCAAGTTATGGAATGGATCAGAAAAGGAGAAAGTAAGTTATTTAGTCAATATCAGCTGATACTTTTGAAGAGCATTAAATCAGTTATCTCTAAAATCATGGCTGTCACTTTGAGGTTATATTTGGAAATCAGTGCATTTCCAATAGCTTTAAAAACTGCTTTTGTCTATTATCTCCAGTTTATCAGAATGTAAACAGAAGTATTCTAATACTGCTTTTTGACAGAGAACCGACATTATGGAGAAACAAAAATGAATGAACACAGCAGCCGTTCTCACACTATCTTCAGAATGGTAAAACTGTGTTTCGTTATGAGAGGTTTTTGTTATTTTCTAGCCCATCACAAAAACTTTATGGCACACTTTTCTTCTAGATCATTGAAAGCAGAGAAAGAAGTGACCCTGCAAATGCAAGCTGTGATGGAGCAGTAATGGTATCTCATTTGGTAAGTTATACTTCAAAAAAATTATTGGATATGCATTTAAGTAGAGAATTTACTACTTTAGCTTGTTTGAAAGAAGAATGCCATTTTTTAACTACATTGCAAGTACATTTTGTTGCTGATTTCTATCAGACACTACTTAGAAGTCATATTTCTGATTATCTGTATGAGACACTCCTGGGGTGTTATGTAGAGGATATTCTCCCACTGAAAGAAATTCCCCTGTGGCTGTAGTTCTTATACAATCCATGCTGGATTGGGGAGTGTTATGCCCTGATGGAAAGGAAGGGGCTATTGTAAGGGTGCTCCTGCATTTTTGTTAAGCACAGTTTCTCTTGTGATTGTTCCTGACCCACTGACAAGCCAAGTGAACTAACCTTTTAAAGCAGATAACGTAATGCTTCTCTGAACTGTTCCCAAATTAAGCTGTTAATGACAACGTTAACTGTTAGATGGTGTCGTTACCACAACAGAAGTGGCCTACAGCTGCAATGGCCGGATTTGTTTTCCGAAAGTAATCCCAGCTAACATCTGTTTAGAATCTGTTTAGAATGAATTATCCTAGACTGGGGGGGGGGGGGGGGGGGGAATATATCACTGCTCACCAGGCGAATGTATCCTCGGTGCTCAGAAAAGAATCTGGATCAACTGGAGAAATTAATATGAAAGCACTGAAACTTGCTAAAGTCTGCATGAGCACTCTTATTTTAGTATCAGGAATAGCATCGTCAATCACACATGCTAGTGAAGAGAACTCCTGTTCTGGCTTGACGTGAGGAAACCTCATATCTGAATGTAAACTCTGCTCATTTAATAGGTGAGCAAAGTATTGCTCACTCTTCATTTTTGTTTTTGTTCTTCATAGCTGGTTATACCTATTCTTCCACCCTTCTCTCCCCACCTTTCCCTCCTGCCTCCCTGCTCCATCTGACTACATGGACACTCTATCACTAGAGATTACTCTTTGGCCTTGGTAGGAGGACCCACTCTGCTGCTCCTCAGTGGAGTTAATAGAGGATTTTACCGTCCTGAAATAGAAAAGCAAAATCCTTCTGGGATGCTGTAAAGTTCTAGTTGACTTTTACTGGGATTCTGAGCTAACTTTTCCTCTGGTATTTAATTCCTTCCTTCTACTGTCCTCATAGTGGCAGGGAAGGAGACATACAGCTGATACAGATTCAAGCCATAGAAAGCTAAATTTAACACTTCCATATTGAGAAACAATCTTTGCCTTTTTTCTTACTGAGGATAAAAGCGAATTGCACTGCAAGTTTGAAATACCATTTGGGATAGTATTAGTAGAGTTCCATGTTCTTATGCACCTTGAAAATATTTCCTGATGTGTTGCGTAGATATGGATTACTTCCAAAAAATGACACAGCTTTTGGCTGACTTTTGTTTTATCATTCAAGCTTATTGGAACTTTTGAAATTCTTAGCACAGAGAATTTAGCATTAAGATAATTGAAAATTAAATTGCCTTGACACTAACCAGTGAAATATTTAATGAATTTGCAGAACTTGGTAGATCTGGCAGGGAGTGAAAGAGCTAGTCAAACAGGATCTGAAGGTGAGTGAATGTCATCTTATGTGAAATGAGGTTTTGGTAGGGAACACTTCTGTAAGTTATGTCTTATGAGATTCTATGATGCAGAGGAAATGACTTGGACTATGTGCTGTTGGGTTACATGTTAACTATACAGTATAGAATCCAAAATAGAAACACCTATGAAATCTCCTCTAAACTGTTGGAGGGAAGTGTATGTAATTATTTCTTAAAAATCTTTTCTTTGGTAGATCTGCTCAGGGATATACTGAAAATGTTGCAGGGTGCAAACTACTAGGTTAGTAATATGGCTTTCTAGAGTAATAGGTCAAATAAGTCATGCAATGGACTCATAAAATGAATAGTATCAGCTGTAGTTAAATCATTAGAAGCACTTCTGTCTGGCCAGGAGGAAACTTGATAGTCAGCAATGACAACTTGAAGCTGGACAAAAATGCCCGTATGACAAAAAAGATTATATATTCACTTAAAGGAATAACTAATCTGTAAATTGTATCTAAGGCCAGCTTGGTACTTTTAGACATGTAGATAACATGGGCATTTGCAAAAAGATTTGGCAGAATCCAATATATAGCTTAAAAAAAATCAAGTTCATATGACCCCAGCTGCCTACTGAGTAAAGATTATTAATGCTTATTCATAACAGATGACTGTCTATTATGATGCGTTTGCCTGTTCTTTTGATACTAGTGGCTGATGGTCATGGTGCATCATGGCAGTTAAGACTTGACTTTTTCTTGGGCAATGCCTCGGGGAATAAATAGCACAAAAATATGGCCAGCTGAAAATGTCTATTGTTGTGTTCAAGGAAAAAAAAAAAGTGTGTCATATGTAGGTCTCCGACTGAAAGAAGGCTGCAATATAAACCGAAGCTTGTTCATTCTGGGTCAAGTAATCAAAAAACTCTGTGATGACCCTTCTGGGTAAGTACTCGTATTTGCATTCCTGTTTTAAGACAAGTAATTAATCAAGTAAGAAATTAAAATCCTTTACCATATTTTTTATAAATAACTACTTCAGATAACCTTTACTAGGTCAGTTTGTTACCTTTAAGAAAGATATATTCTTGTATGCAAAATACAGTAAATGAATCCTTTCTTCATTGTTTCTTCTCCCCCCTTTCCCATCAGTTTCATAAATTACAGAGACAGCAAGCTGACTCGAATTCTGCAGAACTCTCTGGGTGGAAATGCCAAGACAGTTATTATTTGTACAATTACTCCTGTTTCTTTTGATGAAACACTCAGTACTCTTCAGGTAAAATTTCTCACCTGTTCTCAAGAATTACTCTGTCCTAAGGCCTTAATGTAGACAGGTTGAAAAAAAGCAATAAAATGGGCAGGGGGTTTTTGTTCTGCAGTCATTTGTTCTAAAGATCCTTTGTGGACTTGGGACTTGAAATGTTTGGTGGGGGGGTTGTTTTTTGTTTTTTAAATACCCTATGTCTCTTCCCCAGACCTCTTCTTGTACTAGGTTATATAGCTAAAGCTTTGTGCCAGTTAGAACAGCTTCTTTTCTCACCTCATATACAGTAGATAACTTTTTTTTCCCTCTCACTTGCCATTTCGAAACATGGTTAGGACTACAAGTCTTTGCAATTTGTTAGACAGCTCCTACAGGAAAGGAATTTAATGGAACTATTGCTGAACTGTTTTCTTTAGGTAGGATTGTCTTCCTTTTGGTACGCACTCATACTTTTTCTTTATTATTAAAATATAACTTGGTATACTTTTGCTTAAATGTTAGGCTTCACTTTTTTGTGTTGGTGTGAAGCACTGAAAACTTTCCTCCTCAAAATTAAGAATATATGAAAAATAGGCAGACATAAATGTGTCCTTCATTAAATATTGATCTTTTATCTAAAACTGTCCTTTTAATTCTACTGGGAAATATGAGAGAGAATAAATCTTCCTATGTATTTATTCTTAACTTTTACCTCTGAGAGAATATGATCATTCTTCCAGTTTGCCAATACAGCCAAAAGAATGAAAAATACTCCAAAAGTCAATGAAGTACTTGATGATGATGCCCTCTTGAAGAGATATCGCAAAGAAATTCTGGATTTGAAAAAGCAGCTGGAGGAAGTATGTCAAAATATATATTTAAGTAAACTTTTGTATTTAGTGCTCATAGCTATCTGGAACCATTTTATTTCAAACCCAAACCAGTCAAATCTAGAGGGGCAAGGAAATTGTGTTTAAAGTGATTTCTGTCATGAGTCTTAAAAGTTGAAAGGTGATGCCAAGTTTAGAATGATTGATCAGGATGATCAGCTTTTCTGTGTGAAAGCTAATGCTGAATGGGAGCCACTGACTAAAGTGAATTGTTTTCTTTCTGTGGGTGAAAGAATTCAGCTGGGAAATAAAGTTGTTGTGCCTCTTGGGACACTTAAAATATCTGCCTTTCACTTGTGGCAATATTAAAATGACATTCAGTAACTTATATTGTATTCAACAATTCCAACTTAATTCATGCTTTTTCCCTTCACTGATGTCTATTTTAAGTTTGAGTTGTGATGAGTTATAACTGTGAAAGATCAGTGCCAAAACTTATGTCATGTATAAGTAGAAGATAAGTTTAGAAAATAGACAATAAGAACTCCTCCTCTCCCATCCCCAGCAGTGTAGTCTCTCATATTCATCTTTCCAAAAATATATGGTGTTGAACAACCTTGCAAATCTTTTAAAGAATATAGAATGAAGTAATGGGGGTAAACTTTCTTAAGGGAAAAACTAATTAAAAACTAATTCTTTCTTTAAAAAGAATTAAATTGCAGTATAAACTTGCATGTGACCCTGTGCCTGCTGTCTTCTGAGACACTAGATGGTCAGGAAAGTACTTATGTTGTTTATAGAAAAGTGTGTTGGAATATCCCATGCAAACTCCAAGTTTATTTCTAGATTTTAAATTATTGCAAGCTTGTGATTAAGTTGCCAAATAACAATTAGCTACTGAAATGCAGTTGGTCTACAACAGATGAAATTTTCAGTACTTCAAATTTTAAGAGACCATATGCATTACAACAGCTTGTGAGTTATTTGAGAACTGAATTATAGCTCTAACAGCTGCAGGCTTCCAGCACTGTGGGGCATTCACCTTGAGTGATGTTAAACTTAGAAGGCTATTCCTGAAATCCTTAGACAAATCTTGAGCTGGCAATATTTTTAAAAAGGGTTAGAAACCCCATATACCAGTAAATACTTATACTCTTAACCCCTTATATAGTGAGTCTACAGGTAAATTGTAAACTAAATGTCAGTTTCTTTGCTAGGGTGAAGTTTGGAGAAAGTTCTTCCAGACTTAAGAATATATCTGTGTGTGTGGTGGTTGTGTTTTAAAAATTAATGTTTATGTATCCTCTTTAGTGATAGTTTGTACTCCTAAAAACACAGGTATGCCTTGTCTTTTTATGGTAGGTTTCTTCAAAGACTCAAATTCATGCAATGGAAAAAGATCAACTAGCACAGCTGTTGGAAGAAAAAAATTCTCTTCAAAAAGTACAGGAGGACAGGATACGAAACTTAACTGAAATGCTAGTGACTTCTGCCTCATTTTCATCAAAGCAGAATGTTAAAGTAAGAGCACCTGTTCTACATCTTGTGTGTTAACTGTCTGAAATACCTAGCAAAAGCTGATCTCAAATGCATAAGGTTATATTGATAATGGAGAATGAGTTTGACATAAGGAATCTTTATTATGGTCTGGGCAGTTTTCATACTTTTTTCTTTATTTTTGATGGGTTATTTAAATATTCTCTGAGTAGGAATCAATTCATTGATGCTTTGCAATGAATAGACTGTAAAGACTTTTGCTTTCAAACTGTTATGTTTTAGTTCCATTCTGAAGAAATAGCCAAGCACCAGCTGGTTGATGCTATACCAGTACCAGCAGTGAGTCTGCTGCGACATCTGTTCTCTACAGTATCTTAGTATCTTGATTATATCGTATCTTTCATCATGTCTTTTTGTAAACACTAACTTCTTTTATAAGGCCAAAAGAAGAAGAAGAGTTACCTGGGCTCCTGGTAAAATAAACCAGGAGAATGTGAGCTATTTTGAAGACTTTGAAAAACTAAAGCCAACTGAAACAAAAAAAATGAAAATGTCTCTGTCAGCATTACCAGACATGGAGGATTGTAAGTACCTGCAGGATAAGAAATAAGGAAACTTTGCAAAATATTTCTCTAAATGAAGACTTCAAAATGAGAATTAATCCCTTTATAAGAGTCTAATTTTAAAAGGGAATGCATTTGCCAAACTACATACAGTTGGTAACATGTAGTAAACTAGATACAGTATAGTACATAGTTGGCACTTCAGTACTCTAACTGTTCTCTTTGTAGCCAGTCTTGAAAGCATTACCTCTAGCCAAAAAAGAAATTGCATTTGTCTGCCAACAAAGAGTGCTCCTGTCAGGCAGGTTAGTAAAGTCGGTTTTAGCACAATAATGCTAGTAGTTCTTGTCCTAAAAATAAGGTTAATTTTATTTAAGAAGTGGAAACATGAGTCTCGCCATCCCAGGTGAAAATCTCTAGCAGGTTCCTGTTGGATAACTTTGCAAGCTTTACTTAATTTCTGAAAGGGAATAAAAAAAGACAGTTCTCCAGCAGCACAAATAAAAGCAAAGTTAACCAAATGTCCCTGTACTTGCTTCTTGAGGAAACTTTTTTGTTTTATTTTGCTTTTTTGTGTCTTTTGGATAATGAGCTATTAATTAGTTGAAACCGAAGACAAGAAACATGAGGTAAAAGGGCAAGGCCTATGAGCTTTCATCCTGGTGCTCCCTCCCCAACCTCCATTTTTCATAAAATTAGCAAAAATTATTCTTTGACAGAGGATATTCATCCAGTGTTTTTGTGTGGTATGTTCCCTCCTTCCCGCCCACCTCCCCCAGCGCCCCTGCAAAAAAGGGGAAGGAAAGTAAGTGAAACTCAGAAATTCTAGACAAGAATAGAGAAATCATAGCTGAAAGATCAGATCAAGATATAGAAGAATTCAAGGACTTAGAAGGCCAAAGGACAAAAGTCTACCTGAAGACGAGAATAATTAGGCTGTAGTGTTGCCGAATTGTGTTTTCATACAGTATATTACCTTTTGTCAAGTGTGTGGGGTTGTGGGTTTTTGTGGAGAGAGGGGAGGAGGTAACAAATGTTCTACTCAGTGTGCTGCTTCCCTTGACACTTAAATGTTTTCTCTTCCTAGTTTGTAATTAAACATATTCTGGATTTATATTATATATTGACTTGAGATAGAGTGGTCAGCATAAAGATAGGGACTGGACTTCAGTGTTGTTGCTTTTCATAAGGGAAGATCATATGAGACTCAAGTCCTGCTTGGTGTGCTCTGTCTGTGTTATTGAATGATTATTTCTAATTTGATGAAATTGTCTTAAAAAATAATCTGAGTCCATTTTAAAGTGTACCACTACAGCGTACTTATTTCTAAGCTCGCCTTTTTTTAGCTATGTTTTCAGAGAATTTTGAACATGACAACCAGTGTCTAACTGTTCCTGATCAAATTTCTGAAGTAGAATGGACTGCTGGACCCAACATGAATTGGGTAATTTCATAATTGCATTAGATTGTCCAATACAGTATATGTATGTTACAGACTTCTCAGTAAGGCCAGCCTTACTGTTTTGTAAGACATTTCCTAACTACTTATAGTAATTCTTTGGAGATGCCAAAGAATACTGTTAAGTTTCTTAGTCATCTCTGTGAAGTTGTGAGATGCTTTGTGGGAAATGCTCTATTGAGCTTTGTTATTTAAGCATGATTGTTGAAAGACAAGCAACAAGAAATGTAAACTTGTTACATTTGCCTGATCCTGTAGATCAGCTAACTAAAAGCATTTTCTTTTTCTAGACTCATAGAGACTTTGAAGAATCTGTACAACTCTGTGAAGCATTAGCACTAGAAAAGGTAAGTCTGCTCAGTATTGTCTAGAGAAAAGACCAAAATTCAATTAACTACTTCTAAAGTTTGTCACTCTTCCTTTTCAGGATATTGCTATAAATGAGGTAAATGTCCTCCAAGCTAACTTTAATAACCTACTGTTGGAAAATGAACAGCTGAAATCAGAAGTAAATGAATTGAAGGAAAAGCTGAAGGAAAAGATAGAAATGGATGAATTTGAAGCACTGGAAAAACAAACTCAAAAAGATCATGAGGTAAGGTGCATTGAAATAAATATAAATAGGTGAGAATTATCTGTGCTCAAGTGTGGGGCTTTTTGTTTGTTTTCTAGAGTTTACTCAGTGCATGCATATAATTGGATGTTGATTCACAAGCAGAAGGCATTACAAGCTGCATTCAACTATGAATGCAAGATTAAGTGTCCAGACTTATTCAGTGGAAAAACTCGGACTTGAATTTTGGAGAGTCCCATAATGAAGTCTGGTTAAATGTTTTGTGTGTGTGTATATTTGTATATATAAAATGTGTGTGTATATATGTGTATTTATATATGATCAGGATTTCACTCTAAATTTCTGCAAGAGACTCAGTTGTTTTGATACATAAATGTAATTTGGAATTGTTCTGAAGTTAGAGTGAACTTACTAAAAACATACTTCATATGCTGCTTGGATAGTAAACCAAGGTGAGCATTAACTTTTAACATTATTTAACATTGTTGCTTTTAAATACTTTACTATTGAGTTAAACAGTACAACCAGTAACGTCTATAGAACATTGAAACATGCTGTTAGGTTTCCCTTTTCCCACTTCTTGACACTAATCTGTTGGATAGTATAAGATACAAGAGAGGCTGACTTTGAATTCACTTCACCTCCTTGGGCCTCTAGTAGAGATGTACCCTGTTTGCCCAAATGATTATTATGCTCTAATTCTCTAACTTAAGCTTATAAATATGCATGACTTGTCCTGGGTTTTAGTTGCCCAAGCGCCAGACTGCAAAATAAATCCAGGCAAAAATATAACTTTAGGTATTGCAACTTTGATGGATTTTGTTCCATTTCTTTCCTGATACCATTTTCTAGAAAAAAAATGGTGCTGCCCTGTGTTGGCTACAAACTACTTGTATATTCCAGGCTGTTTAATATCTTCCCACAGTGGAACTAAGATTGCAAAGCCAAAGCCATATCCTTTCACCTTGTTTCAGGATATGATTTAGCAAGTTCACCTCTTAGTTATTCCACATTCTGTACAAAGATTTATGGATCTTACACTAAATGGATGCATAATCTATTATGATTTAGCCTGTATTAAAGATTCTAGGTAGAGGTTCATTCTTATGTTAGACTACTTGTTCTAATTTCCTGTTTGGTTATCAAACAAATTTTGAAGCTAATAATTAACGAATCCTTACAGTTGTCCCTGAATGACTTCTGTGTACCTAATGACAGCTATAGAAACTATTTTGGAACATTTCTATTACAAGAATTGCCTTTTGAACTGTTCACACTTTCAGATACTTATCTGAAGGCACTTGATAAAACAAGCATTCTGTTGATATTCATGTAGCAGATTAATCACAGCATAACTAGCAAGTCACCTACTTCACTAAATTGGTTAAAATCCATCATTTTTCAACCACTACAAATATATAAAAGGGAAGCTCTGTTATTCTGAATCATGAAATTAAAGGACTTTGGACAGTAGTCTTAAAATTACGGATTTTTTTTTTCTCCTCACCTATACTTGTAACCATACAGATACATACGTATGTGTAACCACAGATCTTCATAGAACAGTACTTGCTGTAAAGCTTTTATGACAAAGAAAAGCACTTCTAAAATGGAAGAGCCCTTTTCTTTTGGTCTATGTAGCGTTCTACTTGTTCATCCTTTCAGAGGGTACCAACTGAATGTGTTCACAGCTTGCGTACTTCACCTCAATTTTGACACCTTCTCACTCTTGTTAGCAACTAGATTATATCACGAATGTCAGCACACTCATTGAAAGAGCTGCTTAATGTGACTAGAGTTTTACGTTTCATATCGTTGATTTCTGCATGCATTACTCTGACCACGTTGCTCCCACTTCTTGAGCTGTTGCCAATCAAGGTAATTTGAATCCTTTCTAATTACTGGGAAGCTGAAACAGAGGTTTGTATCTCATCTCGCCATTCCAAAGAATATGTAGCAGCTTGCTTTCCAGCTGTTTAAATTTTATATCTATGCATAGTCTGCCAACTAATATATAGGAAAACATAAGGTAGATCTTGCCTATTTTCATGGTTATGGCAACTAAAATTACTGGTGTGGGTGCTTTCTAACATCTTCTGCAATTTTGCTTCAATTGCTCCACAGATACAACTAATGCATGAAATTACCAACTTAAAGAATATAGTTTCAAATGCTGAAGTGTACAATGAGGAACTTGAGGTGAGCTCGTCTTGTGGACTTGCATGCGATAAGATTGGATACTTATATGAAATGTAATGCTTGGTATGTCTGTCTTGGAATATTCCATCTGCTATGGAAAATCTAGATTTCATTCAGCTCTGGTTAGTCTTACCAGCCGCAAAGAGGATAGTATGTCTAAACTGAGTAACACTGATCATGTATAAAGCGCAGTTTTGTTAGATTCTTAACTGTAAAACCAAAGTGGACACACAAATTTTTCTTCTACTTTTTTTTTTTTTTTTTGACTTTTAGGCAGAAATAAAATCTAAATTGGAACAGCTGAAAGAGAGAGAGAACAAAATAAAGATGTTACAGAATCGTGTGGAAGAGTTGCAGAAAGCAGGAGTGGAAAAAAAGGATGCATCTTTTTCAGTGGTAAACTTGTTCTCTGAGATTGAGAGGCAGTTGTTTTGAGGTTTGGTTGGGGGGAGGTAGGGGGAGTACTTTAAACTTGGCCTTATTGCTATAATCAAAATTCAGCCCCTCCCCATCAGATATGAGGAAAATGATTGTGCTAAGCTTTTACACAATCTACTTTTTTATCACTTCTGTCCTGCAAAAGTATAATCTATACAGCAGTACTTTGTCAAGGTAAAGCAACGGGAAACACTGTTCTTTTGTATCCTAATTCTCAAAGTTTCCTGCTACTGTTCCTTTCAGATGGAGTACGCATACAAGTTTTCTGAGGTGTTTGGGGTTTTTTGTTTGTTTCTGGTTTTTTACATTTAGCCTTTTTATAATGGCCATATCTGCTTTATTTTAGCTGTATTTTGGGGGGAGAAGTTAATACTTGTTCATCTCTTTCAGGGAGATTCTGATAAACTAATTGAGGAAATTCAACAGCTGAATAAATCCCTCTTTGATAGTGAAGCTATAGCCTTAGATGCAAAGAAAGAATCTGCCTTTCTCAGAACTGAAAATCTGGAGCTGAAAGAGAAGATGGTAAATACTTATTGAATAATGCTTTTACAGCTGTATAAAACACTTAAGTGACTGCTTGCTCCTGGACTAGTGAAGGAGGCAATCGGTAAAGACAAGATTTGACAGAGGAGTTGGAGCAAGCTAGTGACTTAAGCTCTGAATAATATTATTTTTTTAATATGGGACTTGTTGAAAAGGAGTCTTCAGGAGAAAGATGAACACAAAATGTCCTGAAGGAGTGGGTGATTGTTCACTTTTTTGCTCTGCTAGTAGACATAAGACCAGTCTTTAGGGTTTTTAGGGCAGAAGGTTCTAAGTCTGGTTTTATCAGGGAACAAAAGAGAGCAGGAAAGATAGTGGGATAGAGTTTATTTACTTGGAGACGCGAAGGAATAAAGATAAAATAGGAACAGCAGTTATAGTCCTGACCTGAAATGTAGATTTTTGTTACAGCATTCTGAACAGACTGGAATGGAGTTGTTTAAATGTGGGGAAAAAGTCACAATTAGGAAGGCCAAAGTTGTTCGAGGTGGCAACAGGAAATATGATGGAAGCAATACTTAACTGTTGAGCAGTTAAATTCTTATGTATGTGAATTTCATGTTTTGTTTTCTTGAAGAATGAACTCCTAGTTACTTATACGCAAATGCAAAAGGATGTTCAACTCTATCAAAGCCAAATAGAAGCAGGAAAAGCTAGTTACAAAAAAATGCAAGCTGACTTGCAGAAAGAGTTGCAGTCTGTCTTTCAAGAAAACACAAGACTGACCTTACTGATGGAGGGGAAAGTTCCACGAGGTACTGTTCAGTTTGAGCTGGTGCTTCTTTTCTTTTGGGGTAGGGGGAGAGGGAAGACTTCAACTTTTGTTTCCTCAAGTATTTGGAGGATTTTTAAAAGTAAAATCTTGGAATCTCTGGTACCACTGGTATATAATTTCTGTAATGCTTTCACAAAGTACTTGGAAAACTGCAATTTATGTAATATTTCTTATTTCATATCAAGATGGTGAAGTTGTCAGAAACAAAAACCAGCTGGACTTCAACCAAACAAGTGATGACCAAATTCAAACTCGCAGTTTCAGCTTTTAATTGTTGCCATTACAAAATATATTATTCTGGACTTAAAATGTACTCAATGTCATATTAATATGCATCATCTACTTAAATCTGTTCTCCTTCTCTCATAGTTTCTTATTAATCTAAACTTGTGGACTCTCTAGATTTGCTCTCTCTTGTGGAGCTGGAAAAAAATGCAGGTGACTTAAAAACAGAACTAGAAAAAGTACTGGAAGAGAACGTACGTCTACAAAAACAAGTAAATGAGTTGTCAGAATTGCAATATCTGCCAAATACAGTTGAGTTACAGCAAAAAGAGGTAAACAAAAAAAACCCTGATATTTTCCTGTGCACTTTCTGATGTATGAACCTTAAAATTATCCAGAGCAAGTATCTTTATAGAAATTTGATCATGAATGCTTAGCAAAAGAAGTTCCAAAACCTTTCAGTGGCTTTTTTTTCCCAATAAATAACTAAACCTTATTGTTAACAAGTTAGATGTTAAAAATTTAATACTTTGATCATGGCATAGATTTTATAAATATGCCTAACTATTTAATCAGGTTAGGAGTTCTATCTAATAGTATCAGTTCAGTCTTGACTCAAACATATGAAAAGGAGATATCTAAAGAACATCTAAAGAGTTCTGAACATCTAAGATTTGAAAGTTTTTGGATCCTTTGGGGTTTGTCTCTTACCCTTCTTTTTGAAGGGTTGATTTTTGTGTTGTTGGAGCGTCTACAACATATGGAGCAATGTACTCTTCTGATGGACTTGTTATTTCCATGTACTTTGTCTCCTATGTCTGTATATGAACACATTATCATACAGCTATGACGAATTGTCATAGACTTAAAAAATGCTGTTAATGTTGGTTTTCTATTGGCAGATTCTTGAAAAATCTGAGGAGCTGTGCTTATTAAAATTGGAAAGAGAAAAGCTGCTTTCTGAAGTAGCTGATAGGGAAGTTAAATTCAAACATATGACTGAAGAAACTGAAAAATTAAAAGAAGATCTAGCAGATGCGCAACTCAAGTATGTAAAATCTGATCAAGAATATATAGTACTTAAACAGCTCCATGAAGAACTAGAGCAAAAACATGTAGCTGCATCAGAAGTCAATGAACAAATGAAGCTCCAAATAGAAATTCTATCTAAGGAAGTGGAAGAGTCTAAAACAACTTTGGATGATGTGAAATTAGAGGTCAGTTTTATCTCCCTCCTTGATATGTATAAGACACAGGTCAGTTTAAGCCCATGTCTCCAAATGATCTTTTGCTATGAATAAAGATATAAATAACTTGGTCACCAGGATTCCTCTACTAGTGGATATCACTTATCCTATGCCAGAGATACAAAGTCACAGGATTATGCAGTTTAATGGTCTTTCTTCAAAGAGGAGCCAACTTATATGTTACTCTAGGTTACATGTTCTCTTCTATACATGTTCTTCTCTTGCTTCTTTTTCAATTCTTAACTTCTCTTTATTACACAAATAAATATGCTGCTGACCTACTCTCACTGAAGTCATAGGGACAAAGTTTTCTCATGTGAGAGCTAGAGCCTAACTGTTCAGAATTTTCCTGTAGGCTTTAAAAGAAACAAATTTTAAACTATGGAGAATCACTGCATAAATTGGCAATTAAAAAGGAGGGGGAAGGACTTAAGAGGAAGAAAAGAACGAAAAATGCATAAATTTTTGATAAGCCTTTTGGCAGTGACATGGCTATCATATTCCAGCTATGGATTTGATTGATTCTTAAACTAAACTACTATTTCGCGTGCACTGTTCCATGTTTTACTAAGGCCTTTCTTTACTAAGGAAAAACCACCAAAAGGTTCCACAAACAAATGCTTAATTGATGTGGTCAAGAATATAAATGGAGAATTAAAGGCAGGGAGAGGAGGGAGATGAAATTTCTTTTGGGTTGTTGAAAGCTAACATCCTTTCACCCTCTCTAAGCAAATACAAGATTCTGTGAGAACAGGTATGTATTATGCATCTTCTGCTATTACAATGAAAGTGTTTTAGTTTTTCCCTTTTCAAACTAAAGCTTTCTAGCAAAATGAAAGAATTGGAAGAAAAGGCAGCAGAGCACAAGCAACTTCTTGGAGTAAGAGAAGATCTTATTTGGACTCAGCAGATGTTAAATGAAATGGAGCAATTGAAAGAGCAAGGAAAGATTACAGAGTCTAGGTTGGAAGCCAAGGATTTGGAGATTCAGGCAGTTCTTCAGCAGCTCAGTGAATGTCAGGAAGAAATAAAGAGTGTCACCCAGGAGAGGGATTACCTCAAGCAAAAAGAGGAGATTCTCCGAGCTGAGACAGACCAACTCAGAGAAGATATAAAGGAGACAGTTTCAATGGTAGGAATTCTACCTCAATCAAAATTGACCATATGCTTTAAGGGGAAATACTATAAGAACACTTGTAAATCATACTGAAAGATATAGGGAGGGGAGGTTTTTTAACTCGAGGATTGCTTACTAATGTGCTGAAACTTGTGCTTTTTCTTGTCTGTGTTGTATTGTTTCTTATTGTAAAGAACATTCTGGCACATGAAGAACTAAGAAATGCACAGAGTTCTCTCAAGCAATCCCAGGACGTTATTAAGAAGTTAGAGAAAAGTATTTCTGAGAAAGAATCTCAGATTCTGAATGTTGAAGAGGCACTAGGGAAGACTATTAATGAACTTGAAATACAGGTAAGATGTTATAAACTTTCAAAGTTGAAACAGTCATGTTTTTCAATGTCTTGGAATTCTTTGAAGGGGTCATCAAACATGTAGATAGGAGTGATTTTAGTCTTAACGTGTTTCACAATATTGGGGAAACAGACCTAGCTGATCACCTTGCCATCTCTTCACCTTGTCCTTAGGAAGTTTTTAGATCTTTGATAGAAAGCGGACAAGGCAGAAGTACTGTCTGATCCAAGTGTTTACCAGTTGGTGATTTGATTCTTTCTGTAGAGTTGTAAGCTCTCACATATGCTCTGATGAACCTCTGCTTAGCTAGTATGTTCCTTGGCTGACAATTTGAGTGGTGGTATTGGACAAAAAACAGAAGGAGAGGTGAGGTTTGTCTTGGAAGGAATGAGGCTAACAATTTTTGACTCTCGGTCTCAGTGAGACATCTAGCACACAGCTGTAAACGGCAGCAGAATTCCCATCATACAACAGAAAGCTGATTCAATGTCTTTGTGCTTGTGTGCGACAGTTGGCAAGGGTTGCTGAGGATGTTGTGTGTTACACAATTGCTTCAGTGGTTGGGGCTCCTCTTAAAGGAGAAACCATAGCACATGAGATGGTATTTTTGCCTAAAGTTGCCAGAGCTAGTAAGTCAACGTGGTACGTTCAGCATTTGTGTGTTTTGAAGCGGATATATAGAAATAACCAGAGATGTTTCTTCTTCTGAGAAGAACAAGGTGAAATGTTTTTCTAGATAAAATCTGGACAGCATTGCAGAAGAGACTGCTAAAAGATTAGTTTAAAGGAAAATTGATGGTAAATCAAAGACTGTTTAGGAGTCTCTTAATTTGGGGGGGGTGATATTAAAAAAAACTAGAAAGGTGAGTCAAATGGAACTCTTGCATTTTAATTTTGGTTTTGAATTGATGGAAATGCTATTTTTGCATATTTTGGCTTTGTAGTTATCACAGAAGACTGAAGAAATAAAAAACATGATATTAGAAAGAGACCATCTTGCTGAAGGAAAATCAGAAAATACTAAAAGCCATGAGGAAGGTGATCAGCTTCAGGTGCTGAAGGAACAAATCTTTTTCCTTACCCAAGAAAACAATTCATTGCAGAATCAACTGGACAGCTTACATATGAAAAAGAAAGAGTATGAGGAGGGCACTCTGGTAATTATTATACTAAGGCTGTAATGGAAAAGATACTTATTTAATCTTTCACTTGAAGAATTAAAACAATTTGCAAAACTAAATGGCAGAAAGGGTCATACTGCCTGATTAAAAAACATTAAATAACAAATTATTGTTCACTTGAAAGGTATTCCACCATTCTTAGTTGTATATGGACAACTAGTAGTAGGATATAGCACACATTTACTCTAAATGGAATTCTACCTTCATACAGGGTAGCAGTGTTCTGAGTTGATCTGCATAGAGAGACAGTTCTCTTAACACAATAGTTCATGGAGGTTTGGGGCGGGGGGTCTGCTTTCAAGTTTGAGAAACCATCACTTTGAATTTTGCTTTTATGTCTTGTAGTTCAAGAAGCTTAGTTATATATTGGATTTAGGTGGATCTTTTTACTCTGAATAAAAATGCAAATCTCTTTTTAAAATATTGCTTCTGTCTGTCTTACATAGTCAATCTATTTAAAAGGTCTCCCCAAATGTGTTAGTTACTATTTTTGTCTAAAATGAATTCCCCAGCTTCAAGAAGAAACCATTGAGCAAGAATTACCTGGCTTGAGAGAAGAGTTGAGCCAGGCACAATGGAAGTTGTGTGAAATGGAGGAAATGAAGACCAGTGAATCCCCAAGGGAATCTGAAAAGATGGGGAGAATGGATTTTATTCCAAAACTGCATGACTGTCAGGACATGAGCACTGTAACAGGAGGTGGTGATAATCTCAAAATGCAACTGGAGAATCTTCAAAATGAGAGAGACCAGCTCAGGGAAACCATAGAGGAGACAATTAGCAAGGTAAGAAAAATAGTCTAATTCCTTTAGTACAACATCTTTTAGGAAACTTCTCTCCTAATATTTAAGTATTATGTAGGCTTAATGTACTTCAACTGTTTTGTGTCCAAAGAATTCAGAGATGCAGGAGGAGTTGAGATGTGCTCATAACTCTCTCAAGCAACATGAAGAGACTATTGTGGAGCTGCAAGGAAGTATTTCAGAGAAAGAAAGCCAACTCCTGATAGTGCAAGAGGCTTTGAGGGAAACAACTGATGAACTGAAGCAGCAGGTTGGATGTAGTGTGTTGTGTGTGGGGTGTTGTTTTTTTTTTTTTTTTTTTTTTTTTTTTTTTTTTTTTTTTTTTTGCAAAACAGAAGTTCTGTCAAGACTGGCAATGCACAACCTGGGCAGATCTCAAATTTCAAGGGTTCAGTAAAAATGTAGTAATGAAACTTAAAAGCTCTTTTCTCCTTTTTTTTGCCTGGACTGATTCCTAGAAGAATGCCATAAAAATACAAAGGCAGTGAAAAGATGATCAAGCTGCAATTTGAATCTCAATTGCAAGCTACAAGCCTTATTCATGACTAAATATGCCTTAGTGCTGAAGGCTGAAATATTGTTTGATATCACTGCCTTAACATGTTTTCCAAGTTTTAGGCTCTTAAAAATTTTATATGTGATTCTGATAGTATGTTGTCTTTCAGCTATGTAACTATGAAAAATATTCTAGCAACTAAAAGACAGTTTGGCTCAGTCTTTAATTTGCTGCATTATTGTAAGTTATAAATTTGTCTGTGACTACTTTTTATTGTTTAGATGTGCGAAACTATTGTGGCCTTTAGAACATTAATACTTGTTAGAATGAAGCCTGTCTGCGCATTTCTACGGGTTTATAATGAGCTGTAGGTTTTTATGTAAGTGAATGGGTATACCAAAGACAGAAGCATTGGAATTTGATTAAGCTTTATCAAATTTGTCACATCCTTCTTGGCTTATTATAACAGTAAACGAATGGAGATGTTTTCTGTTAATAAAACGATGAAATTATAATGATCCGTAGGTATAGACAGTGCTTGTGAGATATCCAATAATGCTTTCTCAAATCAAAGCTTAATTATGGGGATGATGAAGCATAATAAATTAGAATGTTACAATTTTCTCCAAATCATGAAATTACTTCTACCTATGCTATAGATGATTAGCAATATTAATGCCAATCCTTATTTGTTCTTTCAGCTCACAGAAGTAACTGAAAGCCTAACTCGTGTCTCTTCTGAATATGGCAAGCTACTGGCAGAAAAAGAGCAAATTGAACAAACAATGAATGAGCATATTTGTCAGCAGCTTGAGAAAACCACTTCTCTTAATCAAGAGAGAGATGAGCTTCAGCAAATGGTAGAGAGTTTTAAAGCAGAAAGAGATCGGTTAGAGGCCAACTTCCGCGAAAGCAGAGAGAGGGTATGTATCAAACCTCTTAATTGTTCATGCTTTAAAGGCAGGTTATCTGAATGTACGCGTTTCAGTCATGATGCCTTCTGTTGTTCAGTATCTTCTCCCCTGTTCTTAGCTGGTTTAGGATCTTGGAATCTTGGGTTTAGGCAGTTGGCAGAACCAAGAGTGTCTGCCACCTGCTGGACAAGCACTCTCCAAGTTTCTGCTTTTCATCTACAGTGACTCTGCATTTAGCACTGAATGTTAGAGGTAATTTAGTTTTATTGGTATCCAGAGGCTCAAGTCTCCTACTACTTCAATCCATAATGAGCTGATGAGGAGAAAGCTAACCCAGAAAAAAAACACACATGCTATCACATTTCTCCTATGCGATCTTTTATTTTCAGGGCAAAGTTACAATTTCATTATTCCAAGTATTTGTATGAGAAGTGTGCTCATGTTGACCCAGTATTTCAGACAAACTTGACCTGATATGCAGTTAACAGAAATCAAACTGTTTCCAAAGTTAAAAGGAAGGTCTGCAAATTCTTGTAAGAAATTAACTAAATTTGCATGAAAGCTTTTATCTTGGATGGAACCATTAATCTCTTATGAGTGTGTATAGAACAATTACTTAAAGTAAAATTGGCAAACCCAAGATTATTAAACTTATGTCATCAAACTAATCTTTCATTTTAGATGTGGACCTCCCTTATAAACAATTAATTTAAAAAAATTATTCTTGTACTTCATGAGAGTTGCCACAAGAGTAAGGATATCTTGTAGGGTTTTCTCACAAATATAGCCATCAGCATTATCTGTTCCTCTCATGCCTCCCCTCCTGCAACTCTTTGCCTTCAGTGTGAGTATGGATGACTAGTTTTATTTCCCCCACAATGTGTTTTTTGCTTGCTTGTTGTGTAGGTGGTATGAGTTTTTTGGGTTTTTTACTGGTAAAGACTAAAATTTTTGAAGACTAATCTCCTTTGGAGTTCTTAAACTTGGTACAGGGAAATGACAAGTGAGAATATTGTTTTCAAGTAAAAAACTGATGATCCCGATAATTCTCTCCTACAAAATTAAATGTCTTTGTTTAATATAACACTTAACTCCTGATAAGCAAAATGTAGTCATGCTGATTAGTCAGCCATGTAACACTTTGTTCTGCAGTCCATGCAAATTCTGACAGAAATGGAAAATCTGCAGGAAGAACTAAAGCATCAGAAAGAGCAAACTGATCTCCAGAAGAACATGCTAGCAGAAGGGGAAGAGAAACTGCGAGACACTGAAGGAAAACTAACTAAAGAAATAGATGAGCTGAAAGAAAAGGCAAGTACAATAAAACAACAGCTCTTAGAACTCACTTGGATAACTCATGATAATTTGCACTGTTTTTACTGTTCAAATAGACAATGTCATGGTGATACAAGTTAGCAACTGATTTCTTCTGAATGAAGAGGAATTCTTGCAAATAGTTGTGTTCATTTTGTCCTTTTTTATATAGATAAACAATCTGAATCAAGAATTAAACTTGGTAACTAAAGAAAGACAGCAGCTGCTGGATGAAATGAAAGGAAAGACTGAGAGTGAAAGTACTAAATTTCAAGAAGTGGAGAAAGAGTGTTACGTGTTAGCACAGGAGAGAGACCAGCTCCAGAAAATGCTGGAAGGTATTCGCGTGGAGAAGGACAAACTGGAGGTCAACCTGCACGAGAGTGTTGAGAAGGTGCTTTAATCTTTAATAAAAGTATAATAGCTGTGAATATGAGAGGTGGAGGAAGGTGGCTAATTCTTGAAGCTGTTTTTAGTAGTATCTATATGGATGTACAATACTAACTGTTTGAAGAATATCAATATACTTTATTTATTGTCTTGTGCAGCTGTATGTAAAGCTGCACGTAAATTGTCTTTCATAAATCTTATCTGAGGATGCTTTATTTAGGTTTTTTAAATGAGGAACAGGAGAGGGTACAGCTTTAACTACCAAAAGACTTAACAGGCATTTTCTTATGAACTTAATGAAATGGTATGTTTCGAAGGTGAGCTCCAAAGCTGAAACTGGAACGGGCAAGCTTTCTAGGCATTCTTTAGTTCTCTTCTGGACATGGCATCTCTTAACGGGTAGCTCAGTTTAATGATGGCTTACTGAAATGGTCAGGTAGTGTCCACTGAGCAGCAGCTCTTATTCAACGGTCTGTAGTTGATGTTAAAATCTATGATAGGAGGACAATCTTACTCTTGCTACCTCTACCAGCGTCTTCTGAATAGTCCAATCCACCTATTTTCGAGTACTGGTTTTCTTGCTGTGAAACTTCAGCTTCACCTAAAATTCATAAGGTTTAATTAAATTAATATAGGGCCGGTATTCCTCTGTCAAAGATGTTGTCAAAGTACTCTTTGACAACAATTCAATTAATAAGTTGTTTCAGATTGAAATGCAACTAGAAATTGCTTACTGTGGAAACCCCACTCAAATCACTGCTCTGCTCTGTTACTTATCCATGTAATAGGTATTGCAGTAAACAAGTCCAAGTGTGTTTGTAGGGCACTTTCTGTAATTCTTTACATCAACAAATACTAAGGATTTATGAATGTTATAGTTGACAGGCTTTGCCTAGTGAAAGCAAAACCTTCTCAAAGACAAATTTAATTAATTAATACAGTTTAATATGGTTAAAGCAGCTTGTTAGTGCTAAGTATTTTGACTCCTACAAATATTGAGTGGCTTGGTGTGTGCAAAGTAGAGTCACATGCTACCTCAGAACTTAATTTTATTTTCTTTACGCTGTTTTTTTTTTCCTCTAGATCCTTGAAATTGAAAAGGAATTGAAACAACAGCAAGTACTCTTCAACAATGAGAAGAGCAAAACTGAAGAAAAGGAAGAACAAATGTTAAAGGTTCAGAGGCGGTCAGAAATCCTAGAGGACAGCCTAACAAACAAGGTAAGTTATTTGTTTTTAGCTTGCAAATCTGCATTTGTTTATTGATGTATTATCACTAATGTGCTAAAGTTTGGCTTAAAACAAGTCCTACTACTAAAATCTCAGAGCATCGCTCTTCTAGGTGCTATAACAAGCAGAAACACTGGCAAAGGCTTTTGTATAAATTTCTCTGGTGTTACTACTTCTAAGCATCACTAATTTGTCTCAGCCTGATAACTGGGTTATCTGCTCCGTTAGAATGGACATATGGGTACAAGCTTATAAACAGTAACTTTATATGTGCTTTAAAAGGTACGGTATAGACAATATGAACCTAAATGGGTTTGGAGTTTTTCAGGCTCTGGACACTTTCAAGCTGTTGTTCAGAAGATACTGTGTTTAGCTATTCCCATCTCAGTTTAAACTATTTACAGTTTCACCTCTTTGCTTTTGACCTGCCAAGCTTTTCATTTGTGTCCAGAACAAACAATATAATTACAGATTGCTTCAGGTTAGCAGAGGCATTATTGTTCTATTCATTAGAGCGGATAGAAAGAAAATTACATTGACTATCTCTTATGCAAATCTTCAATATTTTGTTTTTGCTTTTGATCTGGACATGGGATGACTACTCTTTTCTTCCTTTTTTCTTGCTTTCGTGAAGATCAAAACTGTCTGAAGTAGACCTCTACAAGTGTAATTCTGTTCCTTTCTTTTAATTTGTTTTCACGAGTGATAAGAACTTAAAAATCTCCTTTCATTTTTTCTTTGACTGTAGATACACCAGTTAACTGAGACACTAAATAGCGTATCATGTGAAAAAGACCAGTTATTGGCTGAAAGAGCTAGTTACGCTTTCCAACTTCAAGAACAGATCTCATCAATTAATCAAGAAAAAGATGAGCTACAGAAACTTCTTCAGGATGTCAGGTCTGAGCGGGACCAGCTCAAGACAGAACTGCAAAAAAATTCTGAGATGGTTGGTGTTGCAAGCTGCATACCTAACTTATGAATAAATTCTTATCTTCTTGAGTGGTACTTATAAATATTTATGTGTTTATTTTAGTGCACTGAAACAAATGCAAAACTGGAATGTGCTCTGGACCAACTGAAACGGAAAAACCTGAATGACCTATCAGTTCAAGTGAACACACTTGATAATGCAGAACAGAGGTATGATGACAGCCTGGAGGAAAAAACCTTGAAAATTAAGGTAGATTACTTCTCTGCTTATGTAAGTGTAGATGTTAAACCTTAATACCATTTACCTGGAGCATAAACCTTGCTTCTGTGTATAATGTATAAAATTGCTAGTACATCTTGCTATGATGCTACAAGCCATGGGGCAGGTTGGTGTGTTGTTACTGTTCGGTGACTGTACATCCTGTTCTGAGAACTTGAATTGCAATTCTGCATTTAGACGTCTCACTTGATTTCATTATTTCCAGCTGAAAATAGTTGATGTCAAAGTGCCTCACCATTTTTTTTGTAAAATCACAAAAATACTCTCCATCTCTCTCCCCCCCCCCGCCCCCACCAATAAATTTGGCTTCATTAAGCAGCGCCTTCTCCTCTTGAAATAGAGAAGTCCTGTAATTCCTCAGTGTTAATTAGCTGTCCTGAACACACCCCAGTACAGATGTGAGTACCACTAACTTGTCAAGAATATAAACCAAGATTTAGGGATATGTATGAAATAACATAAAGCTCACCATTGTACTGCAATCTGCACAAACGTGCAGCAGAATCAGGGACCATTCTATACCTGCTGGAAAAGCCTAATGGCTTCTAAACAACATCATTTAGGACCTTCCATTGCAGTGTTCCCTTCTGAGTCATAGCTGGGAGCCTTCCAAGTAATCACTGGTGTATGCACACAATAAAAAGGATCCCATATTAATGGAAATAAAGTATTACTAATCTGTGGAACCTGCTTCTGCAGAATATCACTGATGTCATCATCACATTAGTATTCAAAAGGCTATCTGCTTATATGGTTATTGAAAATAGACTGGATTATTGTATGAATGTTACCTTTTCTTTTAATGTTCAAAAAGGATATTTATCACTCCAGGGCACAAGCTAATCTAGGAAGAAACTTTCATAAGTAAGCTGATCTTATCCGTTGCAATGTTTCTTGTGCCATTTGCTTAGGTATCTTGTGTTTAGTGCCTGTTGGACACCAGGCAGTTACTGTATCAGTGCCAATGTTTTTATGGGGGTGGGAGAATTAGTGAATCCTGTTTGTTTTGACTAACAATCAAAGATGGAGGCAGTACTGGCTAATAAACTTAGACTGACTTTTTTGCTCTGAAATGTGTAATGTAGCTTCAAATAAGCAATACTTGACCTGTAGTTTACAGAGTGCCTTGATGCCTGTTTCATTTCTCAGCCTGCTCATATCTGCCTTTATGGAAGGTGAGGAGAGCTTTTCTAGAAAAGATTGCAAATGTTTGTTAGTCAAAGGGAGAGAGAAGGTGCAGAGTGCTAGTTACAATTTGCCTGGCAGATTAATGCACTATGAAGTCCAAAACAAGAGACATGATCTCCTTTCCTTCCTCAAAGGATGGACAGAGTAGGTCACCTCAGAAACTGTCCTGATAGCAGTCCAGCAGGCAAGCCTGCTGGCATAGGCAGCAAATTTGATCTTTGATGTTGGGTTGGTCTTGATGTGGTCAGAAAACCTAGATCACAAAAACGATTTGAGCTTGTGAAATGTGCTCTTCTGGATAACTAAGAAAACCTCTGCTCTTGGCCTGGCTTAGTGTTTTTGTCATATTTCTACAATGAGTCAAAACTGAAATCTTAGTCTTGCATCCTTTCTGTTGTAAAAACCAATGCATGCTCTAGGGGGTTGTCCTAGAATCTGATGATTTGTTTTAAGCGTCTGTTTAGAGCTTATCACTTTATTTTTCTCTTCTTTATCATGACTGAATGAATTTGTTTACCTTGCGCTTAGGAGCTGCTTGAAAAATTTCCAAACATGGGGAAGAGATATGAATGTCTCTCTACAATGTCTCTTAACCTAAAGAATGAACTGAATAGTCAGAAAGCACTGATAGCGGCGATACTGACTCGGCTTTCATCGGAGCAGAGTAAACAAGTCAAAAGGCTTCAAACCGAAAATGAGAAAATAAATGGTCATCTGCAGAGTTTACTAAACAAACTGAAGGTACCAACTTAATGCTGAATGTGTAGATAGCTTTATATTACTTTTATACTTTTGCTTAATAAGCTCTTAATATTAAAGGCTAGGATTCTTTATGCTCTAGCATAGATTTTACTGAATGCGTGCCTCATGGAAAATTGAACTGAAAGTTAAACCCTTTGCAATCCTGGAAAACTGAATCTCTTAAAATTAATCAGCTTTAATTTCTGACTGTAGTTCAGCTTCTTTGCAGAGTGTTATTTCATTAACATTAATTATGGAGAAGGTAAGTTCTGTTTTTGTGCTCCACAAATAAAATTATGGACCCCTGAGCACATATATCATTGCAAGGGAAAAAAGGAGGCATAAGACTCCTTGGAGATGTATATTTATTCTGTAAACCTATTTAGTAGTCCAATAATATCCCTGCGGCCTTGCAGACCTTTCCTAAGGTGCAGCACAGTGGAGAAACTGATTCAAATAAAAAAACTAAGAGAAAATAGGAAAAAAATCCTGTTAACTTGTGGAAAAGCAGTATTATTTTCTCCTGTTACTTTATTTAGTGTGAAAGGTGGGGTTTAGCTTGTTAATTTGTTTTCTTGGTAATAAAAATACTGGACATAGTCTTGAGAGCGTAAGTCCGTCATCTTCATAAATATCTATTGGCTTAAAAAGTATAACAAGCTTTCCGAAGAGCCTAATCTCCACTTCAGATAGGCTGTAGTTTGTCTCCTATTATCTTTTATCTGTAGATGCCTTTCAATTTCTGTAGTAGAAATGTTTAGGATATAAATAGGGAGCTCTGTCAGAACAGAGCTTTAAATAAGCATGGTGGTGATATTCTTGCAAATAACCTACACCTTTCATAACTGCAGAATAGAATAAACATAACAAAGAATACTTCAGTTTGTCTTTAGAAGTCTAGATGCATGGAAGGCTCTCCATGCATAGAGCCTTTTAAGCTTTTTGGCTTTTATTTAAAAGTCAACAGGAAAAAAAAATTGCACACACTGGAATTGCTGACCCAGCTGAATATCTTATGTGTTGTGTATCAATGTCACGTACGAACTTAAGACTGAGGTGTGACTGAGAAAATTCTTGTGAATCTGGGCTGGTAGAGTAAATAAACTGCTGAACTATAGAATTCAGAGTTTTAGCTGAGTGCGAGGTAACATTTTTGAAGCATACTCGCCAGTATATCCTATGCTTTTATAACAGTTTCTTTTCAGTCGTGTTTGCGGGAAGAAAGGAGACTATCACACCACTGTTAACAAGTATGAAATGGAATTGCTCGAGGAGAAGAGAAAACAAGATCAACTACAAACGCAAATTCATTGTCTCAAGAAGTCTTCTTTGAACCAAAGAGAAATATCTTCTCAAGATTTAAACATCAATGAATTGCCACAGAATTTGCGCTTGGATGCAGAGGTAGCATTTGTAACAAACTTCAGACAAAAGCAGATCTGCATATTGTGGGGCATGGGGTAGTGTGAATGTGCTAGTCCAATTGACATAGCTTTTTATCTGTTCAAACCTCACCTGGGGGGGAAAAAGGCCAAATTCATATCTTCACTTGTGCTACTAGCTCAATAAAAGTGAAGGCTATGTTTTTATAGTGACTCAAAGTGAAATTATTATTATAAAATAATGGGACAGATGTCTACTTGCTGTATAAAATACTTACTACCTGATATTAAAATGACTCTTAAAACATGAGGGAATCTTTTACTAACATACTTCCCCCTGTGTGTGCCCACTGCCACACCCCCCCCACACACACACCCCTGCTGCCAGGAATATAGGCTGTCTTTTCATTTTCCCAATAGGATATAATTTAAATATAGTGAACTTTCTTGTAGCTTAGCAAATACGGCGTAACTAGAAGCTAAAAGAGATT
The DNA here is from genome assembly GCF_036370855.1 of Dromaius novaehollandiae. NCBI lineage: Eukaryota > Metazoa > Chordata > Aves > Casuariiformes > Dromaiidae > Dromaius > Dromaius novaehollandiae. Next base: position 19,462,493 of record NC_088101.1, on the reverse strand, counting down.
TACAGGAAATCTTAATAGTTAAGAGGCCAAAATGTATATTTAGGTGTGTCTTTTATTTACCAAAGCAATGTTTAAACTTGACCCCTTCTTGCTTCATTTTCAAACTGCTAATTTTTTTTTTTTTTTTTTTTTTTATAAAGAGCATTCTCAAAGATGTATCAGAAATGGAAAGCGAACTTCTTGGCATAGAAGCAGAATTGCAGCATGAAGAAAGTGCTAGAAAAGAAACGATGGAATTTTGGGAAGCTTGTTCTGGAACTCACTGTGGTGTAGAAGAACTTAAAGATAGGTTAAAGAAAGACAATGAAAGGCTCTTACAAGTCATTAATTTCTGGAATCCTAAAGTAAAGGTAAAAAGTTCGTCATTTCCTTCATCAGAAATGTAGTTTGTGTAAGCCATCTAAATATCTCCACTATCTGGTTTAAAAAACAAAAAAACTTTAAAGAATCATTAAGTTTATTTTTCAAATATCAGCACTTAATATCTTTGTACTTAATTGTAAAATCTAAAAATATTTAGAAAGCTTTGAAGCTCCCCCCCACCATACATCCAAACTTGGAAATTTGCTTTTATAAGGCTTTCTAGGAAACAACTGATGGCATTGTTTGTTCAAAATAGAATGAATCCTAAAAACTGTGTTGGAAATTGTTACATAGCTTTGCTTACAGAACTTTGAAGTCTGATGCAATCATTTCTTTTTCTTAAGGTTTTACGTGCAGAAGGCTGTCTATTCTCTTCAAGCCAACTTGAATGGCTAAAATAGTTTCTATAAAACTTAATTGTAGTCAGTATTCTTGCCCCTCTTCTACTTTCAAAAGATAAGCTATTCTAGAGGTGGTTCTGCCTTCATTGCCATCTTCTTTCCCTCCTCTTACCCTACTGCTCTTCACTTTTTTTTTTTCCCTGGGAAAAAGGACTAGGAAGTTGTTCTACTGGGTTATAAAGTGCATTATGATGATTTCATGTGCCTTTAAATTTATCAAACCCTGCTTAAGAACAGGTTATGGGAGGGAATCCAGTACCTACTGGTTAGTCGTTGGGAACAGTCTTTCTAATTCCCGGCACACACTTGGTCCTGGTCTGTTCATAATGTTAGTTTTTGTGCTTGTATTGGCCTGAAGTATGAAGAGCTCATCTTCCTCCTTCCTTCCATGTTCGGATTCAGTGCTGTCCCACCAAGTTCAGCCCATTTCAAAAAAAGCTCTGCTGCTTGTGTAAGAGTAATAGCCAACTTTGACTTTGGGGTTCCCCAGTGTTGACAGGCTTTTCAGAAGAATCCTTTGATGCATATATTTTATAGTTTAAAGCCTTTAAATAAAGAAAAAAATCCAGTATAATTCTGCCATTTGCTGACACATGTAGAGTTTTGTGAAGTTTTTTCTTTATCTGACATGCCAGGCGCATGGGTTACTGGAACAGCCCAATGTATGTCATTTCTCAAAGTTTCACATATTGTCATCAATTATTATATTCTAGTAAAACTTCTCCAGACAATTATGTTCTTTCTCTGCTACTCACATTCAAGAAGTCTCTCCCCTATAGTTCCTTTATTTCTATAATCTTAGAATTTGAGTTAATGCAGAAAAAATGGCAAGTTTGTTATGTGTGTTTCCTGCCCTACCCCCCTTTGGAAATAAAACCTAGCTTTCATTTCCTTCTAGTGATTCCATTTCTGGTAATAAGTACTTTCAATTGCGGTGCTGAAACAAGAATGTGACACTAAGACAAGCCAAGTTACTTATTTCTTTACTTATCTTATGTCTAAATGGTTCAAAAATAATTTCAGAGTTAGTTACGTGGCATTACTTAATTTCAGGTACTCCTTCAGCTTTCTTCAGAACTGGATGCTAAAACTGCTGATTATTGTAAAAGAACTGATGTTGAATGGAAATTAAGAAAAGAGAAAACTGAAGAGTTGCTTCAGGAGCTGCACGATATTAAAGAACAACTGGCACCTGGTGCCTCTGCCAGTCTTGTGTTAGAAGAAGAAAATTATAGACTTCATAACAAATTGAAGGCTGCAGAACAAGATAAAAAGGTCCAAAATTTCCTTCTAAAAAAAAAACTTTTTTGATGCTTGACTTCCAAGTAAGGGTACTTCAAACTGAGAAGAAAACAAATTGGGATTGATGGTAACTGTACATCTGTGCCACACAGCGCACTGGCTCAGAGTGCACTTGTTCTTGTAGCTGCTTCTTGTACTCAGAGTAGAATTTTAAGCTCTATTGCCTGTAACATGAGTTACTTAAATTGATTGTGTTCTATATACAGATAGATGTCAATCTAGAAACCGGCATGAAATGATCCCAGTTGTTTCTGAAGTATTAACTCTAATATTGTGATAGTGGTAACGTTTCCTTTAGGTATATGGTGTTCGCTATGTCAAACTGGGAACTTGGAGTCCTTTTCTTCTGCTCCCAAATTCTAGGAATCAGACATGCCCTTTTAAGGAGGGATGGGGGGATTAGAAACAACTAGATTAGAACTCAAGTTGGCAACTAGACACTTATAAACTTTTCCCTGTATCATTTTCTTAAATGGCACAGTTACCCTTGCTAAAGCAGTTTGTTTAAAAATAAATGAAATTCGGTGTTCCAGAGTACTAAAAGATGTCTCAAAGTCAGGTGGACAACACTAGACTGTATGGGAAGTGGGTTTTGGGGTGGTTTTTTTTTTTTCTTTTTTTCCTTTCTTAATTAAAAGATACCATATGCTGTTACACTGATATAACTCTTGGCATAACTTCTTATAACTGGCTGATATTGCTCAACAGGCTATGGAATTAAAAATCCAAAAGCTGGAAAATGTAATAAATGAAGTAGGAAAAAATGTCCAAGAAAAGGATGACAGGATAAACAAGTTACAAGAACAGATAAGAATGAAAACAGCTACAAGTGAGCTCACTCAACTTCAGGCCACACTAAACGAAACAGAGAAGTGCCTCAGAAGTGCCTTAACAGAGAAGCAGAGTCTCCAGGTACGAGCAAAATACTTTACTCCTAGTATTCTCTGTTGATGTGTCCAGGAGGGAGCACGCCTAAGGAAAAAGGCTGTAGAAGTGTAGCACTTGAAAGTCTATTTATTGTGCTGTACAGTGTTAGAGTAATGCACTGGCCTCTCAGAGTATGGAGTTTCACAGCCTGCCAATGCAGCTCTTGGACAAAATTTGGAGCCTGTGTTACCACATTAGAAGCTAAAGCTACTGCTTGTACAAAATGATGCATTTCTAAAACATTCTAAGCAAAAACTTAAAATTTGAAACTGAAGAATGGGTTATTTAGCTACATAATCTATTTGCATATTAGTTCAAAATTCCCAGACCTATAGCTGCAAGCAGGTCAACAAAAATTGCTAAAATATGGTTGCATGCAAAACACCGGAGCCTGGATGTCAGTGTCATTGCATTGCCAACTAATATTATGGTGCTACCTGGTAATGCAGGTGTGTTCTTACTCAAAATAACTTTCTGCTTCTAATCTTGTACAGCAAAATCTGGTAGGCCATAATAATGGTGCAAACCAAGCAGCCCCCAAATTCATTAGTAATAAGTAACAATCCTTTTTTCACACTAGATCTCTTCTATTTAGGCAAAATTAGATAAAGGTGCTGAGTTGTACAAAGAAGAAATCGATCATCTCAAAATGCAGCTGGTAAAATATGATATGGAAAGAATGAAACAATCAAACTCTTTTGATAAGAAGTAAGTTCAAATTTTACCTTGTTACACTTTAACTGTTTAGTTCTCTTATGTTGTGGAAAAAATCAGAAGCTAAGTTCATTTTTTTAGATATCCTCAGCGTTTATTCTAGTTGAATTCCAAAAAGAGAGATGTATACAGTTTTTAACCTGTCAAGTTGATTGTTGAACTCCTTCCCCACACAGCCACAAATTTCAACCAACGCGTGTTCAGCCATAAGCCAAATAACTGTTCTGACTAAAGATTTGTTCCTATTTGACAGCTCACTTGGAAATCAAACTAGCTCTCTGGCAACTTTAATAACTATCGAGCTGCACAAAATAGTGGTTTCTTTTCTCCCTTTCCCTGATATAGACTTGCTAATTATAAAGCTCTTGCGGAACACCAAGAAGAACAGTTGAGAAAACTAAAAGAAGAACTTCGAAGAGCACAGCAAGAGCAAGATGTTACAGGTAAATTCAAGATAAGTATAAGAGACTTTTTTTGTTACACATTTGATTTCAAGGTTATGTGGTTGAAGTCCAGATCAAGATGCAGGCTTTTTATCCCAAACTGGTGTGAGGAGGCTTGAGTGCTTTGGAAGATGAGATATAAGATAAAATGCAATAGCTGCTTTTACACTGTTAGAATCACTGTAGTTTGTGGGAGTGTTTTGTTGCTGTTGGAACTTTTTTTAGTTCTCTATTTGTTGCTGTTCTTTTAATTGTTCCAGCTGTGTTTGCAGTGTGACAAGAAATTGCAAGTTCCTTCTTTTTTGCAACTTCAGATCTTGCTTATACAGTTTTTTGTCCAAGAGCCCTGATGAGTTCTGTGGCTTATGTTGCTATTCCTTCCTGGATTGATTCCACATGTAAATAGCTAGTTCTAACCATAATCATGACATAATTGAAACTATTTTGATTCTAAATGGCTCAATGGAGAGTCTTTTCAGCTTCTTAATATCTCCCTTGCAGTGTGAATACTAGTGTGCATGTGTATAATAGTGTATAAATATATACTAGTCATATAGTATATAATATACGTTATGTATAATAGCTGTCATAATGGCACTGCAATCTATTCAGGTTTTACTTACAAGACGATAGGAAGGAATCTTGTATAGGCATGGCTTAAATACATTGATTTGGTTTTAAGTACTGTCCACATAACACACATTTGTATAAACTGTTTTCTAGTGGAGTTGGAAAAAACTCCTCAGCAATCACAAATACCCCTTACTTGTGGTGGTGGCAGTGGGATTGTGCAGAGCACACAAATGCTTGTTTTAAAATCTGAACAAGCTAAACTACAGAAAGAAAATTTGCAGCTGAAGAAACAAAATGATCTTCTGCTAAGGTAAGTATAAAGCTGATCAGCAACCAGTCAAATACTTTGTTGCTATTTAACTATGCATGCTGTAACTGTTTCTTTATGGGAAATCTATAGAAGTGAGTAATTTAAATCTAAGTGTGAGACCTAAAAGAACCCAGTGAATCTAAACCTTTAAACTTGGTGAATTATTGCCTATATTTATCAATTTGGCTTTGAGCTTTAAACTGTTTGCTTTTGTAACAACTTTTTTTTTTTTTAAATGGGTTTATCAAAAGCCAGAAAACATCCTTTGTTTAAAAGTTATATGGTAAAATTGTGGCACGGATACTTAACTGTTAAAAGGGAAAACAAAAAAAACACCATTATGCCTCCCAGATAACACTGATATTGCCATGCTAGGAGGCTTGCTTTGCCATGTATTGGTATGTCATCTGAAGGTACAGGATCTGTCTTGCCTGGGTTTTTCTTTGCCTAAAGAAGTTAGTTTAGATTTTTCTCTTCGTTATGTGTTCTTCCTTTTTTTCTGTTCAGTAATGAGCTTCAACTGAAAGAGGAACTTAGGAAATGGAAAGAAAGAGCACTAAAACTGAAAGAACGTTCCTCAAGAGAAACTACTCGGGAGACAATACCACGATCTCCAAGGAAAACAGTGCCATACTCTCTTAAAGAACAAATGCCTTCTCCCTCCAAGGAACCTATTTCTATGGAAACTGTGACTCAGGACACATCAAAGCCTCTGCCACTGACTTGTCCAACAAATTTTTTTGATAATTCCAACTTAGGTACACTAACAGGTACATAATACAATATTAGCCTCTTATTAAGATTAGTAGAGACAAAGTATAAAGAGTGGTCTGTGCTTGAGAGTAGGTGACCTGTACTTTCTCTGTTCAAACCTGAAACTTGCACAGTAACACAATTTTTTGAATGCCTAGTCACTTGATTGTTGAAGGGTTAACCAGCTGACACTATGAAGGTTATACATGCACTACAGATCCTAAATACTTCAATTGATCTTCAGGGGCTGAATGTCCAGGCATTTTTTCCCCTTTTGCTGCAGTGGAAGTGTTGATAATTGCTTTAGAAGGTGAATAAGCAGGGTATCATATTACTGGATAGATGATCTGGAATGTTTTGCTGCTTAACTTTGTCGTTTAAGCACGGACTTCTGGCAGAATTGATTCTCATGGACCACTGTCATTTATGCAGTGTTAACTGATTTCTAAACTTCTATATCAAGATGGCAGATTCTGGTCTTCGACACTGAATCTGTTCATCTGCCTTCCTCCAGGTGCAATAACAGTAGTTTTGATATTTTTCTCTCCAAGCCCTACTCATGATTTATTTTTGCCCTAGTGACTTCTTGGAAGGTCTTATAGTCGTCTGTACTAGCGTATTAAAACTGTTGCCTTCATTGTTACACCTTCTTTTAAAGACTTAGAAGACCCCAGCAGCTGTTCCAAAGACTTTATTGGTTTGAGGTATTAATGACAGACTGCCAGAAAGAATATGATTCCACTTGTTGCTGTTTCTTGTGATGGCCAGCTAGCTAATGGTACAAGCTTCCTCAGAATGTCATGCTCCTGTCTTTGAGATCAGAGGCAAGCTTTGATAGCTGACATCTAAAACACTAGTCAGGATTAAATTGCTGCATTTCTACTGCTTGTACAACTGGGAAAGTTTGTGTTTTACTTCAATGTTCTTGTTTTTTTGTAGATACACGACCTGCAGGAATAGAGCCTACAGAGGAACACCTTAAGCAGTGGTTTGGAACTTCAGAAAGAGATAAAGCCCCTGATTGTACCACTCAATAAAGGTGTTGTCTGTAAGCTGTCTCTACAGTGGCTGTACAGCTGGAATCCACATACACAGAAGATAATTGCCTCAGGTTAAAAGCCATCATCCTCTTCTACAAATTGTAGAAAGAGCTCTGGTAGCATATAAATCCCTTGCTGCTTGGAGCTGCTATTTCCCATGGCTGGAAAAGCTGAAATAGGAGCACATAAATGAAAAAGCAGTAATGTTGCCTGCAACCTGCTGATGCTGCAGTTGTTCTACCTTGGTCATTTTTTGGATGGCAGAGACAGCAAAGTCTATGTACTGAGGAGAAGATGGAAACGGGGATGGATCAAAAATACTCTACTGTGAAACTTCTCAGTTTTAAACTTTTCATTCTGTCATTCGTGGAACAGCCCTTCTCTGGGCTGTTGATTTTTGTATCTGAATGATATTGCAGTGGAAAGAACTGTTCTCACTAATTTTTTTTCCTCGGGATCTGTTTTTGTATCATGCTTTCATAGGATCATGGGAGTGGTGTTTTCACCACAATTTTAACCTTTGTATCTGAACACTGTAACTGAAATTATTAGTTTTCTGTTTATAAGGCACACAAGGTTTCATCTCTAATATTCTTTACAGTACTTCAGCAGTTCTGTCAGTTATGGTGCCAAGAATAACTCTGTATTTTGCATCATCTGCAGAGCTGGACATCTGAATTTTTTAACAATGAGTCATGGAGCTAAGTGTCGACAGGTGTTCTGTTCACTAGAGGAGCAGAAACAAACTGTGGACAACTTGGGCTGCAAGAAAGACTTTATATTTTACTATCCTGCTTATCTGCCTTGTGAGGCCTATTTCTTTTGGTATTTTCTGTATAAGAAGTTTTTTTTGATAATAAACTTGAATATATTCAATATTTAAAAATATTTTTGCTGGTCACCTCAGTTTTGTGGAGACAGGATGCTGATTAAGAATCTTATTTTCATCACTTCAGTCATCATGTTTCCTGTCTGTATCCTCTACAGTTTTTCTACAGTAATCATTTTCTGCAGTGGTATGTATTGTTTGATTTATTTATATATATTTATTATTATTTCTTTCTTTTCCCTCTGGCAGTCTTTCCTCTGTCAGGAAATGTTTGAAGTTTGAAAGACTAAATTCCCCCTGCCCCTCAGCTAAATAGGAATTTTATGCTCAAAACCTGAGCTTCACTCCTTGAAGAATGGAATCATCGTGAGATGACATAGTCATGGCTAACAAAAACACTTGCATCCAAAGCAGGCGTACTTATTTTATGGGAATAAAGATCTAAGTGGTGCTAGATATCTCCTTAAGTATTCCATTATGGGTTAGCCAAAACCAAGCAAATGACAATACTGACGTGTTCCTGAGCATGTAGCAATTAAATATTTACTGGAATAGCTCAGGGTTTTTTAAGCTGCGTCTTTCTTGGAACTGTTGCACAAGAATTACATGACAGAGGTAGGTACTTCTGAGATCTCTACTGAACACCCAGCTGTCTATTTACTTTGAACTGCTGGTAACTGCTGATTGCCAGGGCTGCTAAGAAGCTGCAAGTGTTTGTAGCTCTAAACCCTTGGAGGGTGTTTTGGAAATCTTTTAAAGAAATTACTAGTCAAAAATACACAAGTTCTAGATCCGCTTACTGAGTCTGGCATTATGGTATGTTGGTCCACACCACAGCCATAGATACGCAGGAGAAGTTTTATTTCCCTGGCAGAGTGGTAAACACAAAGCATTGCTTGTAATTTGCTTTGGCTACTAGCTTCTCTTTTCATTCCCTCTAATATAATAAATGACTAAAATTAATAAATAACTAAAATTAAAACTGAGTTTTTCCCTCCAGAAGGGAAATGAGGCATAGATCTGCCTTTTCTTTAATACAGTTTCAAATTGTTTTCTTATTAGTTCTTTCTTCTAGAATTAGAGATTTTTCTGGTGACCTGAGCTGAAGAGCAGGAGCCTATTACAATAGGTCCATGCCTGGATTCAGTAGGTAAAGGGTTAGGGACAGGAGGAGAAACGCTTTTAGAAACTTAGTCATTAACTACTTCGCAGTTACTGGGGAGATGATTTACAAAGCTAACAGTTCAGCAGAACTACAAAGTAAGTTCAATGCTACTGAAGTGTATTTTGTGTGTGTGGGGGGGGGTGTTTTTGTTTCTTTTTTCTTCTAAGCTTACTTACAGCAGTGACTCTTCTGAGGGAAATGTGCTCAACTGAAATTCAGCAGGATTCCGAATTTAAGAGTGTTATCCCAGCCATGCAGGAGAAAAGTCCCACTCTTAAACTTGTGAGTCCCACTAGATGGCAGCATCAAAATGTTTCTAAAGGAAATGACGCTGGTCTAGAGAAACATATCCTTTCAACTACAAATCCCACCAAGCACAGCAAAAGCATAAAACTTCCTTTCGTACAAAGGTCGGTAAGCATAGCAAGTTGTTTGAGGTGTTCTGGTGAGTGATTATATTGTTCTTTTTTAAATGCTTAATTCTGTTAGAATCACTATGGTGTATGTTCAGAAAACCTGCTAGTTTGAGAAATATATTGCTAGCATATTTTGCTTCCCAAGCATGTGAAGATGGTTTGAGGAAGTACTCTGGCTGACCAGGATTTTTCCACTGAAAAGACATACATGGCAGCAAAGGGTAATGATGAACTTCCTATGTCTTGAGTAAGGACTTTGAGGTGATTTTTCTGATACTCAGAACTTTTGCTAAAAATCAATAGAACTTTTCCCCAAATTTGATATTAGAGCAGATGCATTTTGTAAAACTTAGTATGTTAGAGAGAAACAGTGCCATCTAGACGTGTGCAGTCTGACTTTGCTTGGTTAACTGACTTGGTACTTTTCACTTCTAGTGACACCAAGGATGTATAAGGCAGGCTGAACTTCGTATAGCCTACCTTCAGAGACATCTGAAGAGACCTCTTTTTACTAGCCAACCTAAAAAAGGATTTTAAGATATTGTGGTCTCTCCCTAATTATAAAGGTGCATCTCAGTTATTGCTTAGTGATCTGTTTCCCCATGCACACATTCAGCTATAGCAAAAAGCCTGCAATGAGATGTTTCAATGTCCTGAAACACAGTATATAGCTTAGTCTGACTTTAAATCAAATGGGATAATGTTTTTTATATCAGAGTGGAAAGAATTTTTAAACTTAAATTTAAAAAAAAGAGTCTGGTATGTTGAATCTCAAACCTTCAAGTGAACATACCAGTTCTTCTGCAACTTTTGTCAGGAAAGGCTTCTGAGAAAGCAGGCAGAATTTCTGTTCAAGATGAAACCAAATAATTTGCTTTTGGTTGTGGGACATGAAATTCAAGTCACTAATCTGAGTCACAGCATAGATTTGAGCATCTCTAGATAATAGTGTTAACTGCTAATGCAGAGGATATTCTGGCATCTGTCTCTAACTTCTCAATGAAATACTCAATGTTTTGTTTCAATATGGGTTTGTGCATCTATTTAAAAACTGCATGTTCATGAAAAACCTTTCTGCACTCATAGCTGTGTAGAGAAACTTTGCTTTGCAGATCTTGAAAGCGTGGAAAAGGTTGCTTCTCATGTACTCAGCAAACACCAGAGATTGCACTCCAGCTGCAATCTTACTGTTTAGGTAATGGTTTGAAACATCTTGTTCAGTAATTTACTCCTTAAAGAAGCAATAAGCCTACTGAAACCATCTTTGAATCTGTGGGAGTGAAATGATGGTATTTGCTTGTACTTGTTTGTCTGCAGCTTTCCATGCAGTATTTCTTTAAACATAAAACCCTTGAAAGGGTGTGCCTGGGCAGCAGTGATGATTGCACTTTGCCTTTTGGCTGCTACTAGTTCAGTAAGGTGGAACCTCCTGGAGGAGGAAAATGACCTGCCTTACCCAGCACTCAAAAGAAGTTCTCCTTTTCCCCCCTACCCCTTGCTCCAGGCACACTCAGTAGTTCCCAGAGAACAAGCAAAGTGGGGGAGAGACAAGAGAGAGTTTCATTTTGCCCTCACCCCCTCGCCTTGTGGAGCAGGGAATCTGCAGTGCTGGGAGATGCCCAAGACAAGTCAGAGCAGACACAGAGGCAATGGAAAGAAAGACATTTTGTGAAGCCCAGGAGGGTCTTGTCCAGAGTTTGTTGCAATCTAGGAAGTCAGTGTTTGGTGTGAGGGGAGAAAAAGAAAGGCTTGCTTTTTAAGAACACAATGTGCAATGGAGAGACTAGTTTATAAGCTATTTTATTTCTATTCTGCTTCATCTCAAATTTTTCTCTGTTCATGAAAACATAAATTCTAGTTTCTGTTATAATACAGCTTGGCTTTTGAGTTCAAACACCTTTTTTGTCCTTTTTTGGTCCTTATGGATAGAAACAAGGTTGAGGCAGTCTCACCTTAGAACACTGGCTGACTCAGGGTCACATCATAACTGAACAGGACTCCAATTTGAGAGTAGAAATGCTTGGATCATCAGGTTTTCAGGATGCGCTTGCGTGTGTTTCCCTGGGAGTGATGATGTTCATTCTTTTAAAGTTTCTGTGACATCTTCTGCCTGCACAGGTTGGCAATATGGGTCGACTTGATGGGAAGATAATACTACTGTCTGCAGCAGCACAGGGAATTGGACGAGCAGCTGCTATCGTAAGTTGAGGAAAAATTTGTTCTTTAGGTTCCTGTAACCCTAACTAGCTCTCTTAGGCAGGCTTGTCTAATAATACCTGCACTAAACAAGCTCTTAAATTAGTAAGCCACAGGTGAAGCCAAGGACAATCTCAGAAATAGTCATTGAAAAATTCAAGAAAGAACATAGTCACTATACAGTATCATTTGTTCTTTGTGCTGTCTGAGCTTCTGGAAGTTTTCTAAGGTGAATAGTGGTATTAAGCAACATGGGCAGCATTTGAAAACAACTGCAACTACTTTTCTAGCAATATGGGGTGATGCTATCTGTACCTCTAATCAAACATCTCTGCTTCTTTGTTTTGGGAGAAGATGATTAGGATAGAAGGTGAGTTCCCTGTTATAAGGCTGAATACTGCAAAGCTCCTGTGTTGCAGAGCCAGGATGTTTTATGTACACTGATAGTTGATGTAACCAAGTCTAGGTGATAAAGAACACAGCTACAAGGTTGTTCATGTGAACAGCTGTGAGAAACACTTTAAAAGTTGTAGTTAGTTATTGTTAAACAGAAACTTCTGGTTAATTTATAACTCCTTTTGGCCAGTTCTGCATCTGTCGTTTGTTTCCTTCTTAGCAGATACTGAAATAATTCTGCTAGTTTCTCTAGCTCCACAATGTAATAAACAAACCATGAAAAGCTTCTATAAACAAGAATTTTGCCAGACTAGTTAATTTCTTGTGCAACCTTTTCTGCACTTCCATTAAAACACTCAGTTCAGGGAGCAGGTCATTTTCCTGACGATTTCACTTTGTAAATTCCCAACAAGCTATGGAAAGGGGTAGCACATTTAATGCCTCTATCCTCTTAAGCTGTACTAGAGACAGTTATTTTGAGGATAAGAGGTACAACATTGTTTTCCTGCTGGTCTGAGACTTCAGAAGACTTTTTGAAGTACAGGTTACTCTGTTTTGCACAGCTATCATTTTATCAGTAAGTACAATTCAAAGGAGGCATGTTTTGAGGGGTATATCAGCAATAAAGGAATATCTCAAGTCAAGTATTAAAGAAATCATGCTTCTAAATTTTGCTCTATTCAGTGATTTGGATGTGAAGGACCTGATTCAAGTTTATATATCATAGTTTCTTCTCTTAGATGGTATGTAAAAATATAACTTCATTTACAAATGGTGTAACTTCATTTAAATGCAACAGTACAAACTTAATTCTAGTCCTACGCATTTGGAACATCCTTGCTAGCACACATGCAGCTAGTAAGGGCGATAATAACAATAGCTGTATTAGTCTGGTTACTGTTTCTGATGCTTTATTTATGGGTTTGTTATCTTGAGGAAAAGATTGTAAATCTCTCTATCTTTTAGAGTTACTCAGTTGTCCCCAGGACATTTGTCAATTGCTGCTCATCACTTCCTCGTATGTCCAGAATGAAAAGTAGAAGAATGGTTGCCTTCGGCCAACTTTTATTTCAATCCAAAAAAGAAATGAGAAGGAAACAGTCTTTATTCCTGTTAAAATCTGTAATATCCAAGTGCAAACTATTTATTTTGCTTGTGTTCTTCAGGCTTTTGCTAAAGAAGGAGCCAAAGTTATTGCTACAGACATTGATAAGTCTAAGCTGCAAGAACTGGAGAAATATCCAGGTAAATGATCTACAGTAGACATTAATTCAATTCTTGCAAGTTTTGTTGTAGGCAGGCTGAAATATAATTTGAGGCTATGGCAAACTTTAAAAGGCAGGAGAAAAAAAATATTCAGAATAATTCTTTAAATATTGGTATTGCTTTATTCTGTGCTGTAGAATGGCAGGGACTTTGTATGTAAAATGCAGGTATTCAACTGTAGTATCAGCATTTCAGATGGAATATTCCAGGTATGTGGAATAACTTTGTTGGTTTTGAGTGTCACAGAAGCAGTTGATTTCCGCTTTCCAGAATGGCACCTCTTTTGATTAGCTGGAATGGAATGCTTTTCCTTGAACATAAGAGCTAGCATTTGGCTATACAAAAAGTGGATTTAGTGTCTTGTGTTTCCATTGACCATACTTAGTAAGGAACGCATTAAAACTATAGCTGCCTGGTAGGAATTGATAGGTCTGTAGAAACAAATTCCACCAATACCAGATAAGCCTGTTTTTGTTAGTAGAAATGCTTGGGTTTGAAGATTGTTTTCTTCCTGATATCACAAGAAGAAACTCCAAAGAGTAGTTTTTGTATAGCTGTTTTCCTTAATTATAAAAGTGACACAAGTAAGAGGGCATCATTTAAAATAAAGAATTTATCAATCTTAAAATAAAAAATAAGACAGATAAATATCATAACAGAAAATACTTCCAAATTTGATGCAAGGACATGATTGCTGGACTTTGATTTCCTATTATCTCAAAGTTTTAGCTTCAGTCTTGGACTGTAGGCAGATACTGTTTCAGATCCAGCTGCGTTAGCTGACGGTATCACCTTTACACAGCTAAGCTAACCTCTGAGCTACTCTTACAGCTCTGCTAGTATAGCAGCTCTGCTAAAGGCATCATTAGTTCAGGTAACTCAGACTGTGGAGGCTAACCTGGCAGATGCTGCCTGAAGCAGATTAGGGAGCGTTTGCCCCATCTCCTCTGCAGAAAGTTGTCTGTTTCTGCAACAGGCATGGGTTGGACAGTAAACATACGCAAAAAACCTTTTCCCTGGCACAACTTAGAGTGAACATCCATCTCCCCTCTCACTGGAGTTCCCTACGAGCAACCTCTTTGTAATTCTTTAGGAACTTTGGGACTTTCCAGCTTTGTTCTGAGGGTGTTTAGGAAAGTGTTACACTTTAAACTATGTGTTGCCTCCCCTTGGCTAGTATGTTCAAAAGGAAACAGAGAGTTTTCCATAAACTCCCAGCCATTTCTGTTCTTTTAACATATTAGTTAAACCCTAATTCATTAAGGCTTGGTGCATAATGGTCTTTGAATTTAATCCAGGTGAAGTGACTCCACTGCTGATGTTAGTCACTAGCCTGTAGTCTTACTAGTTGCATCATCATATATAAATCTCTTCACACACATATGTATCATTTAACAAAGGCATATAAAGCATGTTCATGGACTTACCAGTTTGGCTTCAAAAGATGCAGATTTTTTTCTCCATTTGAAACCAAATTCTCCCATCACTTAGACATTGTTCAAATGCTTTACAGCTAGCTTTACAGCATTTCATGGAATCATGTAGGTTGGATGGGACCTCCAGAGACTGTCCAGTCCTATCTCCTGCTCAAAGCAGGTTGTTGGACCAGGCTGCTCAGGGCCATGTTTGGTTGAGTTCTGAATATCTCCAGGGATGGGAATTCCACAGCCTCTCTGGGCCCCTGTTGCAGTGTGACCACTGTCATGGCAAAAAACCCCAACCAAACAAGAAGTCCTTATGTTGAGTCAAACTTTTCCATGTTCAACTTCTTTCTATTGCCTTTCATGCTGTGGGCCTCTGAGAAGAATCTAGGTCTATCATCTGTACACCCTCCAAATAGGTAGACATTTATAGATTGTGTGTTGCTACTTGCACATGATGAAGCTGTGGTTTGGGGCACGGCTATTCTGCACTGGATGTCCCTTAGTCCTAGATGCAGGCTATGCCATGCCCAGGCTGTGGCAAAGGCATAATTTGCAGCAAGTCTTAGGGTCCTGGAAGCCTGATTGTACTCACTGAGGGAAACTGCTGGAGTACCCCATGGCTCTTCCTTTTCCACACTTCCAGGTTTCCTTTTGGAAGGAAAGCTAGTGCATTTGAGAAGGGGGGCACAGCCCGATGTTTACTGTCAGCATGGAGTTGGGGTGCAGGCAGGGTGTGTCATGGAGTATACTTATTCCATAGCAAGGTCTCAGTCTTGACATCGGTGAGAGAAGGTAGTTGTGTTAGATTACTGGAAGCTTCTTATTTAAAATTATATGCAGATTATATCATATCATATATTACAGCTCATCTGGAAGTGTAGTTTGTTTACTCTGCACTTTTCATTTCTGGATAGCACTGCTGTGGCTGGCCCCCTTAAAACATTTCTGTTGAAGAGGAGTTGGTTCTATGGAAAGGTGTTTGGGAGAGAGCTGCACTTCTCCCTGTTTTGAGGTCATTACATTTCTCAGTCTCTCAGTGAACTTCTCTGAACAAAACAGAAGGATGATGATGATTGTTTTTAGTATCAATGGTTTTCTTGAAGGTACAGCACAGACACAACCAGTGTGATAAGCACTGACAGCTGTCGGGAGCTAAAATAAGTAGGGCCTTATAACAAAAAGTAACAAGTTTCCAAGTGTTCGTTGGTTGGTTTTTTGTCAAATAATAAATAATTGCAAAAACTTGAACATCGTGGTTTTTAAACTACCTTTATTATAGAGGCAGTCAATCTGTTACAATTCCTCTTCATTTCTGTTACAGCTATGATGTCATCCCAGGTTATGTAAAGTTAATAATGGCTTATGCAAAAGCACTTTTCCTCATCAATTAGATGTTATAAAGCTGATACATATGGATAGATGGCATGTAATCTGATCATGATGGCATGTGACACCTGTAATTAGTTCCAAGGAATTATTATTTTATAATAGTGAGCATGAAAGCTTGTTAGGATTATACAGACTCTGTAATTCTTTAGTCTGGAAGTACAGCAGAATTCAAATGCACTGGAAATGGCTTTTATGGTAAAAGACACTAACTCATCTGCCTGTGTGATGCTATGTGACAATCTTTTAAAGACCCTTCTGAAGGTTTAAACAGCATGACATGCTATTCATTGCTGTCCTGATTTAACCACTGCATTACATTACATTACACTAATGATCAAGCGTAGCTGTCAGTCAGTCAGTCTCCATGTCTTGTTGCACTGATGAGAGGGGACCGCTCCTGACAAATCGCTGAGTTGAATGGGAGCTGCAGTCCTCAGCACTTCTGAAAATTAAACTGCTGATCTCTACCCAAAACAGTGAAATAAATACCATGTTTTTACAGGCATTCAAATACAGGTTCTGGATGTCACCAAAAGGGAACAGATAGAAAATCTGGCCAAGGAGATTGAAAGGATTGATGTCCTCTGCAACATTGCAGGGTAATCGGCTTCTATTTCATCCTCCTCCTTTTTCCATTTTTCCCTGTCTTCCAAAAGTACTTCCTTTTACTTGAATGCCTGTTATTCCTTTAATGAGTTTTATACCTTAATATAAATTTTCATGTGTTTTCATCAAAACTGATATCTTAGTGTGCGGTCGTGCTACCCAGGCCAAGATAAAAACAGTTCTGGAAATTGAACTATTAAGTTCACACACACATGCACGCACACACCCCCACACCCAGCTCTATGGGTACCTTGTACTGATTCCTTTGGCCCCCCTGACACCACAGCGAGCAAAGCTGCTGCTCTGCCTGTGCTGTATTTATTTTTTGGAATTTCACTATTACCACACACTTTTCTGCACATATAGGATCTGCCTCAGGTCACTGTTACTCATTAGAAGAAATATACTGTTGTATTGCTTTCTTGAGAAGAACTGTTGTGCCTACTTTATAGGGTTGGAAGGGTTACCTGTTACAAAAAAGCAATAGAAAAATGTGCATACAAAGCCGTAGATTTGTAAACCAGACAATAATCCATCTTATGTGCTTATTCCAGGTTTGTTCATCATGGAACCATTCTGGAGTGTGAGGAGCAAGACTGGAATTTTGTTATGGACCTCAATGTTCGCAGCATGTATCTAATGATCAAGACATTTCTTCCTAAGGTAAGTCTCTGTTGCATTGTGTTTAAAGTGGGACAGGTCTAAGTCATTGGCACTGTGACAGCATGGGATTTGGGATAAAAATGTGAGTATGCAGCTTTGGATAGAGAAGGCCCTTAAATTAAAATGATCCTATTCTAAAGCATTCTCAGTATTGTCTAAACCTTCAAGTAGACGATATAGCTAAAGGAAATTATAGAGATGATCAATTTAGAGGTTTTGCCCTGAGTAATTCGTGAGTAAAATTCTCCAAATACAGCGCAGCAAGAGAGCCAGTGTAACACAATACAGCAGGACACACAGCTACACGCTATGTAGCAAAACCACTGCTACAAAGTATTTAAAAATATACATTAACATGAATCTCTTTCTGCAAATGGGAAAACTATCCTATGAGGCAGTTCAGTGCCACGGATGGCAACATGCTGGTTATGTGGGAACAATAATTAAATAAACAATCTAGCAGCTTGAGAACTCTTGCTAAGTCCAAGCTTCTGGACTACAAAAGCTTGGGAACTGAACAGTGTTTGTTTCCTGTGAATGCAAAGGCCAGAGCTGGTAGCCATCACCACGGTGACGAGATGATTTCCCCCCTGAAATTTGCTCTAGTCTTGGCTTTTTTCATCTGATCTTCACTTTCAAAGGCCCCTTTTAACTACTTTAGGCACCTCAGGTTTGGGGATGCCTAAAAAGTTTAGAACTTTCACAAACTCAGCTACAATTCCAAGACATCAGAGAGCTGGGACTTAGCCTTCTCCAAAGCAAGAAAGATTTGAATGGAATCGATAGAAGAGTTACACTGGTAAATGGCATGAGACCAATGTCCATGTAGTATACTGGACAAGATGGCAATGATTCAGAGGTCACTAAGAACCTACAGAACAGCTCACAGCAGTGGGTATGTGTCAGTAAAAACATTCAACTTCGAATCACGGAAGCCTCATTATATAAACGTGATTGAGTGGGAAGTTTCATGTGAAGAGCACATGCCCTGTTGCATGTGTGGATTCACATCCAGCTTTACTGGTCAATGACATTTTACAAAGGTAAGCAGCGATCTTAAATTTCCCTAGAAAGGTAACTTCACCCAAATTAACTAAATAGCTACACTGGGATTATACAGAAGAACTTGTGGTCATTTTGTTTTTAATTTCCTGCTTTAATTTTCCATGCTTTCTTATCATGCAACTTGGAACAGACTGCAGTAATTTTGTTTTAATACTCCTTCCTATCAATTCAGAAGGAGATAAACCTTGGGGCAGGCGAGCAGCAGGAACATTATATCTTGTCCTCAGCCTGGTTCCTCTTCATTTTATTTTAAATACACAAATTCCTTGGTGGTCCAGAGTGAAGCTGATGTCGGTCCTCCATATTTTAGTGATTCTGTCTAGATATATGGAGAAGGAACAAAATACTTCCCTATCTTCTACATCACTTTTGAAATGCTTTAGGAGAACTTATGAGAGTCTCAATTTTCTTTACTATTTCAGTCAGTAGATCAAAAAGATAAGCACTTATTTATGCTAATGAAGCTATGTTATCCTGGATATCAGTTACATTTAGGGCTGTTCTAGAAGTTATGTGCTGTTCTGCTGGGCCTGCAAGTGACAGAATAGTTCACATTTGAATGATACAAGTATTCTCTTGCAGATGATTAAGCAGAAATCTGGAAATATCATAAATATGTCTTCTGTGGCATCCAGCATTAAAGGTCAGTAGCTTTCTAGAGCTCCTTTTATAAATTTTTCACAGTTCTAAAATATCCTCCTGACACTCTAGGTCTTTAGAAATTTGCATATCCAATTTGGAGAAAACCTTCATAAGGCTCTATGTAATGGAGTGCCCTTGATTTTGATCCTTGGTGCATGTGCTTGATGAAGCATGTTGTAGTTACGTTGTTATGTAGCAACTGCTCATTCAGCACACAAAATGAGCTGCTCTCAAGGAACAAGTTGAAGCTTTGCAGTGAAAAGAGGTGGCCTGTAGACATCCTGTTCACTTGTTGTAGGTAAGGTTTTGTGAGAGAATTACAGGAACAGAGGGCATCCCAGGAAAGGAAACTGCTACAGAGTTGGGCCTGGTGCTGACTTCTATTTAGGTTGCCCAGGTGGTCACTGTGCTCCTTGTTTTCTGATTACCCAGTGGAAAGCCCCTACAGCCTGCTTTTTATGACTATGCAACTCTCACATGTCAAGGAGAAAGACATGATAATGCCACTGCACAATGATATGAGAAGAAATTCTTCAGTCTTCCTTTTAAAAAATAATAATAACTTCAGATGACAAGTGTAAGACCTTAGAAAAGCCAAAAAGTTAGAGTAACCTGCAGGGTGTGAAACAATTATGTGAATTAAAAATAAAAAAAAAATTGTACAACTTTGCTTTTAGAAGGCACTATCCAGCCTATGGAGGGATGCAGCATTAAAAAAAGGAGGTGGGGGGGGCAGAGGGATATATAGACCACATACAAATGCACAGATGTAAAGTTGCATAAGCACTGAAGTCTGTCTTGGTCTTTGAATTTTTGAATCGGTGCTCTGAATGATTTGTGTCATTCTTTTTGTCAGTTTGTATTAAATAAAAAGGAATTACTCTTTCAGTGATAACTTGCTATATATGTACTTCAGAGAAACAATAAATAACTAACAATTACGTAGGTGCTATAGCTGTGTTTCCCAGAGAAAACTGAGGTTAGTAAACAGATGGGCCTCTATGCTTCCTGAATTTTTGTTTGCTCATTCTGTTATTTTTTTTTCTAGGTTACTTGCCAAATTTATACTTCTGAAAAATACTGTGCTTTATCCTCATCTATGCCTGTGGAGAATTTTAGCTAGCCTACCCTTGTAGAAACACTGTGTGCTACAGGAAATGCTTGAGTCAGAAGCAAATGCATATAGAACAAACTTGTCTTTTTTTTTTTTTCTTCTTCTTCTTCTTCTTCTTAATATGTTTCCATGCTGCCTTCACACCAACCTCCTGTTAGGAGTTGTGAACAGATGTGTATATAGTACTTCTAAGGCAGCAGTTATTGGTCTAACAAAGTCTGTGGCTGCTGACTTCATTGAACAAGGCATCAGATGCAACTGTGTATGTCCTGGTAAGTACTCTTACAATATTTTTGGAAACTTGGAGCAGATACTAAAAAAACATATGGCTTGATTTAGTTTGACATTAGTAATGAACAGTAGACTTACAAATGGTAATTAAAGTTACCGGGGTCAAAAAAAACCCAAGACATATTTCCAACATCTCTGAGATATAAAATAGAAAAGTCATTACTTTTATAATTAGGCTGGGCTGTACCCAGGCCAGCACTCTTAACCCAGCACTGAGACACCTAAGCATATGCATGTTGCATAAGCATTACATGATATTTATGTGTTTATTTGTCTGGAAGTTAAAAGCAGTCTAGGGCTAGCTGGCAGGCTAGCTATTGTTTAACAATCTGAAAAGTATGGAATCTCACTTTCAAAACATTCTGTCTTTTATTGAAAATTAGGTTCCTATGCTGAGTTGATAATTTTGCAGTCTTTCTCCTACATGTAATGTCATATGTTGTAGGTGTTAAATGCATTACATGGATTCTTTGTCATGATTGTTGATACACTTCACTTTTAATTATTGAATTTCAAATTTTTGTTTAGGAACTGTTGACACACCATCTCTACAGGAAAGAATTAAAGCCAGGCCTAACCCAGAACAGGTTAGAAAGCAATTTGATCTTGTATATACATGCTGAACACCTTTAAAAACAAACAAACAAAACACACTGCACTTCTGCCCAGATTCCAGAATATCCCATATTTCAGAGTACCAATGGTAACAACAGTGTCTGCTTCAATAATTTGATCAGTTTGTGCTCAAGCTGGGGTCTTAAAATGCATCATAAGGCATTTGCTTCGTGAATGCAGAGGGTCTGTCATCTGTGGAAGAATTTGCAGCCATTGCTTACAATATGCAGTACAAAAATAGAATACATTCACTTCTTTGGCATGTGTCAGCCGCAAACTAGTGCACAACCATAATACAAAGGACATTCTGCTATATGCTTTTAAAAATGATTTAGGATCTTCCATCATACTAAGTAGATAACTGAATCCTCGCTTGACGGCCCTGGGAATATCTACCAACAAAGGAAAAAGAGCTTCTGTTGGCTTTGGCTGGAACCAAAGGTTTAAGTCTACTCTGAATATTTCTTCCAAACGGAAATTCATACCATTAAGTTACCCTTTTAGTTTCTTTTTCTAGCATAGAATCCCTGCCCAGCATTAAAGTTTTGACCTCACGGCTTGTTTCCAATGTTGCTTTGTACATGTCACACAATAATTGGATAAAAATATTTGTTTGGGTTTTTTGATACACCCACTGCTCTTATGTCTAGGCATTGAAAGACTTTCTAGCCAGACAGAGGATTGGTAGGATTGCTACTGCTGAAGAAGTGGCCCACCTGTTTGTGTATTTGGCCTCTGATGAAGTAAGTACCAGACAAAATGAAATTCTCTGTCACAAAATCCCATGCTACCTTGCTGCCTCACAATAGAGAGCATCTATTTTAGGAGGACTGATATTGTCTTTGAGCTGAATTATTACAAAAATAGAAAACTGGACGTCTTTTACTGAGTTCAACCTGTGATACACAAAATGCTCTGAATGTTGATGATGATTAAGGTGTTATGTACTTGGAACCATAGCTTGGATGTTTTGTGCCCAAATCATTCTGAACAGTAGCAGAAATGATCTTCTCTGCTGTTCTAAGCAGCTTTATTTCCACCATAGCTGGAGCATGTTTTAGAGGTAGGATTGGTGCAGTTGTCACCCAGCTGCACTGTGCAGGGGCAAATGTTTGTGCAGAACCGCTGGAGATTTTAGCAGAAGTTCTAAGGCTCAGAATGAGCATTCTCTTTTGGCATAAAGGAAACAATAAACCCATTGTAGTTGTTATAGACCAAACTCATGATGACTACTAGCAAATAACAACAAAAGCACATCAGGCTTGTTTCATATACTGTGCTACAAATTTACTGTGGAGCTAAAATTGGACTGGACTCCACTGGACTTGTCCAGCAGTCCTAGAGAGCATAACAAAATATGGAATTAATTTGGTCTTAGTGTTTCCCTCTATCACTGATCTGTTTCTCATTTTCATCTTGGTTTACTGTTTCTGTAAAGCTGCTAATTGAATGCTTCAGTACTGACCTAGAGAGAAGATTGTCACCCTCTCAGTTGCTTACCTCACTTTCTGCATCATCTAAATTTTCATTTAAGTCTCCCTATAATTATTGGCTGACTTGGTCAGATTCTGCTCAGCTGCATAGTGCTAATAACATCAGTGTAAGGTATTATTGCTTCAGGTGAGCTCTCTGAAATCCACCTTCCGGGAATTCTTATATTCAGGATGTATCATCATCTTAATGCCTTTAGTAATGATTTTCCTATATTCCACTGAGTTAGGTGAAAGGCTTCCATTTGTAAGTATTCTATATTTCTCTGTGTATTTGGATCTCCTGTTTTGTTTAAAAAAAACTTTGTATGAAAAGAAATCAGTTTCTGATAAAGTTTAATTAGTATTTTCCTGTACTTAATAGCCATGAAGTATTAGTAAAATTCATTGTTACTTTTTATATAATTTCAGTCTGCCTACATGACTGGCAATGAAGTAATCATCGACGGAGGGTGGAGCTTGTGATTGAGCCTATCTGCAAATGGAAATTCCTACTATGAAAGGCAAAAAATGGAGAGAATCACATTTCTCAGTTAAGATAGTTTGCAAAGATTTAAGTCACTAACATGATGTTTTTTAAAACAAATTCAGTGCATTTTTACCACTCTGTAATCTCTCTCTAAATTGATCTTAATGATATGCTAATAAATATTCCCTAAATAGGGAAACATTGGAGTAAAATGTACTTAATGTGATTTCTTTTGTAAGAATAAGACTTTAACCTTTAAGATATCAGTGTTCCAAGAATATTACTTAATGTACAAAATCTGAGTCTTGTTTTAAGCAAATCTAATAAATGAAAGGAATTAAATACTACCTTTATTCCCAGCCTCCGAAGTATATGCATATACTTTGGAATATATACTCCAAAGTTAAACGTTCACAATTAGATTTCCTAATAGTGTTGACAGACTATCCAGGGGAAGCAGAAAGAAACCGCTTTTAAATCAGCTCAACTGATTTTGAACTAAGTGCAGTTTAAACAACTGAAGAAAGCAGAAATAGTAGCAAATTTGGAAACTTCAGTTTGGATCATTTTGTTGGAGGTAATAGCTGTCCTGTGTTAGAAAACATACTAGTTCTTGCAAATCGTACTTGAAAGCACTTCATGATTTCCAAGTTAAGAAGTATGTTCTTCCTCCTCTCTACTATTACTAGCAAAATGTTCTAGAATTGTAATAACTGTAGAAAAAGTTTGTGTGTTGAATTGTTGGAAAGAATATCTGTCCCAAATCTGTAAACACAGATCCTTAGTGGGAGGTGCTGGACAGTCAGATGTGCTGTGGATATAGTGTATGGGCATGTCAGACTTTCTGCACATGCAGTGTAAGTCAGCCTGTACATGCTCAGCTGCACTGTGCATCTGCAGTATCTGTTTTACAGATGCCCAGTGAGCTAAGGTTGCTGGAATCTGGAAAGACAGTAGGTCGTAACCTAAAAGGTAGAGCAACAGCTTACCATTAGGAGCAGTAGGATTGGCCATTTCTTGTTTAAGCACCCAAAGCTTATAGACACTGTCTTCATGAAGCAGAAATAATGGGAGATGAACCTGCTCTAGTGGTTAAGACTAAAGATGTCATGTATCGAGCGTAGAGAAGCTCATGTAGTTTTGCAGTCAGCTGGAAAAAATGAGTACTTTTACTAGTACCAAGGTGGTTCTCCGGGGAAAGATGAAGGCCAGAACTGTTTCATGAATGCTATAGACCACTCCTAAAATGGTCTTTAAAGTATCACTACTATGTCTTTTTCCATGTACAGAAAAGTAATATGCAAGGATATCACTGAAGTAGGCATGTGGGGAGTATATGTGGGAGAAGGATTCCTACATTTACAGGGTGGATCTTCAGGAATACATTCTATTTCCAGCAAGCAAGCAAAAAGAGTAGATTTTTACAGTTCTAGATAGAGCAAACAATGCTCATCAGGAGGATGTACTAATAATTGTGCTAATACTGAACAAATATTGTCAAATCTATAGGCTAGGTGCCCTGATTAGGCCTTCTGTTGCTTTATTCTCAAATACCAATACAATTCATGCTAAAACACACGGCTAAGTTTTTCAGAAGATGACTGTTTCTGCAATAGTTTATGGGAAAGGAGTGGATTGGTATCATTTTTGTGGTATCACATTGGAGTGTTGATTTTGAATCAGAAACCTGTTGTGGTAAAGGCTCATTCTCTGGACAAAACGTGGTTCCTGACTCAAAGATCTTGCGGCAATGAACAAGCTGAATTCCAACACTATTTATTATGCTAGCATGCTGTTAAAATTGACATGAATGACATGGGCTGACTGCCTATAAGTATGATTACATTAAAAAATTGCACATAGCTGCATCTATTTTGTGAATGAAGCTGTATGCAATTGCATATATATGAAATTGTTGGGGGTGGAGGGGAGGAATTAAAGGATAAATGCTGCTGAATACACTTGATCAGTAATCAGAAAACCTGCAGTGTATACACAAGTATATGCTAGTTTTGTGCATGTTTCTGTAACAACACCAAATGGTTGCTTAAGCTCTTCGATATTTATGGTGGCATTAATATAAATTATTTGATTTACTTATTTGATGTTAGATTTACTTATTCACAGTTTTTAAATGAGAAAATATTGTGGACGTTGGATTCCTCAAACTCAACATGGGTTTAACTTGTAGCTTTAATCATGGCTGGAGCATTGTGCAGTTTGTTTATGGGGGCTTGAGTATTTTCTCTATTTCAGTAGAGTGACCCCAGCAGCAAAGCAGGATAAAGTTGAAGCAGAAATCCAAAGGTAACCAAAATGCACCCCCCCCCCCCCCAAAGTTCACTGAGGTAAATTAAAATGTTAAAAGTTCAGGCTGGCAGGATACTGTTTCAATATTTTCAGAGTTTAATATGAAGGCTAAAGTGCTGCTTGGGTGGTAGCTGTAGAAGGCTTACCTTGAAAAGCAAATCCCCCCACTGCAGCAACACAGGGGACTTGCATTGTGTTTTTTGAAAATACAATTCAGAATTTCAGGGAAATTTCAGTATATTTATTACACGCTGAACTCTATAAACACTTCAAAGCTTGCTGATTATTGTAATATATGAACTACTTAAGTTTTTTTTGTCAAAGCATTTTTCCAAGAAAAAAATGATACCATCTGCATTTTACACACAGAGCACTAAAGCTCAGAAGTGGATTTATCAGAGAGTCTGATAAATTGGTGGTCAAAAAAACTCAAAGGACTTCAACGGAGAGTCTTGTCCCTTGCCATATTAGCAGTGCTTTTCACAGTTGTGGTAACAGCTGAAAATTTGGAATGTCTTCTAAGGTCTAGGGTTTTTCAGGAGATTTACTACAGTTATTAAATGAGATCATTCCTTAATGCACTTGTGACCTCTTAAATCCCTGGTCTGTTTTTATGGAACTGGCTGATTCCCTTTCTTCTCCTTCTGCCACAGCGATAATACAGAAGGGAGGTTTTTTACTTTTCAGATTTTAAGTCAATCTTTTCCCTTTGGGGGTGGGGTGGGGGGAACTTCCCTGATTCGTGGACCTTCTGGAAAATTTTGCCTGATGAAAAAGCAGCTTTAATTTTTTTTAATAGATTTCTAGCCAGCCCTAATTCTGTGCAATGCTACTAGGAACAAAGGAGCGCCATGTTGCATTTGAATCTACTTCCACAGCCACGCTGGCTAGCTTGCTGCATGAGGTGAGACACGAGCTCTGTCCCATTCGCGCTCACATGCTTACGGATGAGGGGAATGCCCTTAGCTCATTTCTGAGAAGTAGAAATGTCTGGATGGAAGCACCACAAACATGCAGATATTTTTATTCAGCTCCTAGTGCCTCCCCCACCCCATTGCCTGTACTGCTGTCTTCCTCGCAGTGCAAAGAGAGAAGCTGGCACCTGGGAAGCCTTTCCGATCCTGTCAAGCTCCAGCCTGGGGTAGCTGCTGCCTGGTCCAGGGAAGCTGTGCCTCTGGAGGAGGGACTGTAGCTGCGGTGGCGGCGGCAGCAGCAACGGCAGGGGAGGAGGAGCTAGAGCTGGCCGGGAGCTGTTCCTGCTTACGGCTGGCGATTATCATCCCTCTATCTCTGCGCCGAGGCACTAGCGGTGCTGCAGAGGCTGCCCAGGGACCTGCTTGCTCTCCGTGACCCCTGCCATTCCCCAGGTAGGTTGTCTGCATCTCCTCCATCTTGTTGTATCTCCATCCCCTGTGGCTGGAGGCAGCGGGAGGGGTAATGGGGGGGGATTATCTGTTGGCCTTGCAGGCAGGAAGCTAGCAGGGCAGGGGAAGGAGGTTGCATCAGGGCTAACTTACGTCTTTTTGTGGATGATGCATGTTTTCTTTCTGTTCTGTTTTTTTTTTTTTTTTTTCCATTTTACCTAGTCATCTGCTACAGCTACTATCATGTTTTTTCTGTTCTGCATGCTTGTTGTTCTGGTGGTGGTTGTGGTATTTTATTTATACTCCTTTCTGTGCGCTGTGAGTGGGCAGAGCAGAAGTGTTGGCAGTCACCAGGGCAATGGAGCCGATAATACAGGCACGCACACGCTGTGCCTGTCAGTCGTCCTGCAGTTCTACTCTGCCTTGCTTTGCTCCTCCCTCCCAATTAAAACCAAGCAAAATGAGAGGATCTAGCTAAAAAAACCTACAATAAAAACCTTTCTAATTTCAAAATAAGGAAAGTGTATTTTACAGGCTTCTATTAAAATAAGTCTGTTACTGGTTGGTTTCACAAATACAGGCCTTAACTGTGTGGTATGAATTCTGCTCCATGATTTCTCAATCTCTCTTGATTTTGTTTGCACGTGGGACTGAAGGTTTTGGGGTTTTTTTTTTTTGGTTTTTGTTGTTGTTTTTTTTAAATCCTGGCCTGAGTTTGTGCCTGTGAACTAATTACTCACTTTGGTACTGTTAATCCAACCAGCTGCTGCTGAGGAGTAGCAGCATGGAGAACCCAGCAGGCTGAGGCCTCTCTGTACCAAACAGCAAAGGGCAGCACACACAATAGCAGACTCCTTCCCTCCCGCCTTGAAACCATCCCCAGTAAACCGAAGCAGGAAATTGGATCTCCTTGCTCAATCAATCTTTTGTTCCCTTTACACCACTATTAGCAGTGCATGCAGGAGCTGGTGTTGTGTGGTGGACTCCTGTTCCTCAGAAGTATTAACCTATTCACATCAATGAAAACATGGCCCTGAGAGTTGGGACATCCATCATGCAAAGCTGGATGGAGACTGTCATCATCTTTCTGGTCTTCTCCACCTCCAGAATTACAAAATTGAGTGCTAATACCCTGGTGTAAAAGCAAACAGTAAAACAGTCAGTGAACAGGAGGAGGGAGAAACTGGCAGGTTGCTCTCTAACCCAGACTGTTGATGCCTAAAATTCTGGTTAATAGATTGGCATTCATGGCTTCCTGCCCTCAGTGAAAAGACTGCCCTGGCAAAATGTTGAACAAACCCATAAGAAAAACAAAGGTATCAATTATTTCCCTGAAGAACTTTGAGACTGCAACTGTTTGGTTCCACAAATAGTAATTAAAAGATGTAGAAACGTAATGGAATTTGAATAAATTAATATTTTAAACTTGAAAGAGAGCAAAACTATTGTATTAGAACACGTTGAAACTATTTGCCTGTAGCTCTATGTTCTTTCTCTGTGCCTTAACCTTGTCTCAAACCAGTTTCATATCAGAACAACTCAGAAACACCCAGAAGTTACAATAAACCCTGTCTTTGTTCTTGGCATCAATCCATCCTAGATATCAAGTATATCTTTATAAACGGAAAGGTTGACAATTGTGAGAACTGACTCTCTGACTTGCTTCCAGCAATTTAAGAAGGAATGAAGTTCTTGGCTCAGAAGTTCTGGCTCAAATTGAGCGGCCAGAATGATATACTAGACTTTTAAATAAATAAATAAATAAATAAACACCACCAACAAAGCTGTTCATTTCCAAGTTGCTGAGGTGCAGAGAGCACTGAAGTGTAGTTAATAGAGAATGTATGCACACCTTTGCTGTGATGGAGATGAACACTTAGCAAGCTTTGTCTTCAAATATGTGTGTGCAAGTCTTACTGACTCAGACTTGTGAAAATACAGTAAACATTCTGTCGCTCAGATGCTCTTCATTTAGTACGCTGATATATCTCTTGTTAGCATCGTGTGACCAGAAGAGGACCTAACTGATTAAGGACTAAGTACAATGACAACTACACACATGAACTTGGAGCTTTCTTTCCCACTCCCCGAGAGGTTTCTCCACAGGATAGGAGCAGCAAGGAAGAGCCATCAGCCTCAGCCTTACCTGAATTCAGAGTGAAAATTGTACAAATTAAATGGAATGCAATGTTTGACTTATCTGGTGGGGATCAAAGGCATCTCAGCCAAGTAAATTCAGCATCTGAGAAAAAGGCAGCATACTGCTTCTGTGATATGTGACTCAGATGATAAAACACCAACTACAAGGAAATTTGCCCAGTAAACGCTGGACTTTTATCAGTAGTACCTCTCCCTGGTGCCTCCTTCAGCCAAGAAGTTTTTTTTTTTAAAAAAAAAAAAAAAAAGTTCTGGACCAAAAGCACTAGGGTTTGTCTCAATGGTCATTGAGCTTTAAAAGTATGGAGAGAATTTTCTTGGGCTCGTGGAAGCTCCTAGAATTATGAGTGCTATAATTCTTGTTTGAAAGAGAATATTCTAAGGGCAGGTTCCAATTGAACAAATGTGAGCAGCACAGCTGATGGTTGCCTATTCTGTGTGGTGCCAGGGAGGTGCTGGAGAGAGAAGTCTCCTGAACCAAAGAAATCCTTCAGGCTAATTTGTAGGCAATTTGGTAGTTAAGTAAAGCATGCAGATGTGATTGGCACAATAAACCAGCTGACACTGAAGATTTTGATTCAAACAAACATCTTTTATTTCTTAGATATTCAGTCGATGTGTTTGTGAATACCGATGTGTAACAGAACCATGTTCTTGAAAAAATTCCTTGAAAATCGAGGTGGATCTGGTCAGGTTTTAGGCTAGAGAAAAAAGCCTCGCCTGGTGTGTATGCTTTAGAAATGGTACTTGTTCTTTTCCATTTGTATTGCCCTGTTCACAGGCCCTGTGACATTTTCAGGACTAATGGTCCTGGCAAGAGGTGTTGACAACAAATGACCTTTCTTCTGTGCTGGTAGAAGGCATAAAGCGTGCATGTGTGTGTCTGTAGTACAGCTGTACTCTCTCTTGCACAGACCACTGTGATTCTAAAACCTTCAGGGTTTATTGTACTCTACAAGCTTAATAAAGTTTTTCTAATGCTTTGTCTTTTGTTCTTATGTGCAGCATACGCAGACATGCAAAAAGCATGATATTAGATTCCAAATTGGGCTGTGAGAGTTTTTTCATCTGATCTATGGGGAAGGAAGTAATAGCGCTGAAAAAATCTTGCATTGTATTATTTGCTTCTCTTCAACCTTTTTATTGCTTTCTATAGGACTTCCACAATGGTAAAAGAGGATACTGGAAATGAGAATGAAGACTCTGAGCTGTCAGAATGTGTGAAAAATGGCATGATTCCCATGCACGAGAAAACTAAGGTAATTAGGATCTCAAAGTACAGGTTTAGTCAGAGGAACTCTCCTTTTACTTCTCTTTCTATATCTGTTAAAATGCTGAAGGGAATGTAAAAAAAATTCTCAATGAGGGAATTCTTTACAATTAACAGATGTTCAGTCAAAAGAAGTCTGTAGTGTGTTGGACAGTTGGCAATCAGTGGTTGCAATTTCAGCTTGAATTAGAAAATTAATCAGTGCAAGTTTTACAACCAGCTATGAAAAAGAACTAAATGGACTTAAATTTTCTTCTCTGCTTTAAATTGCACCTATCAGTGTGTTTAAAAGTTGTTCATGCATCTCTCCCTTTCTTTTTTTTTTTCCATCTATTAAAATTCACAAAACAGTTTTAAACTTCCCTATGGATATTTCTGGAGTTGACTTCCAGGGCTTTGAAAAAGATGAGTGGTAAATGCAAGAATAAAATTCTTAATATAAAAGATACTTCAGAGTCAATATATGATATCAACTATAGAGATAAGTGCTGTGCCACATATCTTTGTAAGCATGGGTAGCTGGTGACTCCTAATCACAGGATAGATAACGAAGTAACTCCGCACTGAGAGCTCACAAGATTTGGTGTTCCATCCGTGACAATGAGTAAGGGATACGTATATATATGAGACAGAAATAATGGGAAATGTGGAACTACTACTGGATGAAGGCCAAACCACAGTATAGGCAAGAATTCCATCGCCATGCTATGACAACCAGCTGACATGAAGGTGAATAATTATAAGGGAAGGTAGATGATTAACTTGTCAGAAATAAGGACCCTAAAATGAAGCAAGATACATACCCAAAAATGGTCAAAAAAATGTTTTGGCTATGAATATGGATAAGTAGATGAATCAGTATAAGAGAGCAGTTTCAAGAAACCATTCTTTGAGGGAAAAACTCCCAGAGTGGTATTTCTCCATCTTTTGACTTATCAGTTTGAGCCTTCCAGCAATGGATCATGTGAGTAATGCTTTCCCTGGCTATCTGTGCTGTTTCTTTCTTCTTTGCCTAATCAATAATAGGTTATGTTATTTTGGTTCAAAACTTTGTAACAGAAGCTAACTGGGAGTTATATTAAAGATTATTGTCTCACTGGAATGATACTAATGCTAATTGTTAACTTTATTGTGGAATCCAACACAATATTCTGGACCAAAACCCTATCAAACTGTAGAAAATATTGACAATTACTCAGTTCATATAAAAGACAAGCTGAACTCAGCCTCTTAATACTTTTTTCATTAAATATATTGATACCATTGCTGAACAGGTGCTTATGTGTATTGAGAAAGACAGCAGGTCTCTTATCACAGATAAAAAGGCAAAGGCAAGTGTCCTGCAGTCTTTCATATGCAGATCTTTGTACTTTTTAAATACATGCACGTGCGCGCGCACACACACACACACACACATAAATAAATAAAATAAAGAACTGACCTGGCCTGCAGTATAGCAATTGTTTAATTAATGTAGTCATCAGTAGACAGTATTGACCTAGTGCATCACATCTGATTGCAGATGTCTTGTACACCACTACAAATGTATACAGTGCCACTTCTGAGAGAATCTCTCTGTTTTAATTCAGGAAGGGCCAACAGTAGATGCCAAAGGTACTGATGGAAATATACAAACAGAAGAAACTGCTCTCTTGAATCACAGTGCTCAGCAACCTCAGGAGCCGATAGCAGAGTCTTCAACACCTGCAAGAACACTGAGGCAAATATGTGCCTGTCCTCCTCAAGGTTTACTGGCCCGAATAGTGACAAATGGTATGTAAGAAAGACGCAGCACAAAAATGTTTAGCTGAACTGAGAAGTGGCAAATGAAGTACTTGATTTTCTGGATATGATGTCTGACTATTTTTCTGGAAAATAACAAAGGGAAATGGCTGTTTTACATAGCACATCTTCTTTCAACATGTTAGTAGAAGTAGTATTGAGGTAGAACAAAGATTTGAATGTATAGCTTTTGTTCATCCTGTCTTCCATGTTAAATGTGGTAGGTTTGTCTTTGCATTGTACATTGTTTTGAGCAGAAGTAAGAGCTAATTCTTTTCTTGATTGCTCATTTTTGGGGTGAGAGCATTATGATTATAAACAGTGCATTTCTGGCACACTGGATGGTTTGTTATGCAATTGAGGCTACAAACACAAGGCTTTGCAATGATACCTTACTTTCTTTTGTTTCTTAATGTTATATACCTCAGGCATGCAAAGCCAAGAATCCCATCTCCAAGGCACGCTGACCCTTCTGCTTGAATCTGCCCTGCACTGAAGGTTCACACAAAAGAATGCCTGACTAACCAGTTATTTCTCACTTTTCCAAACAATAGATACTTCCTATGGGTTTGGCTGCTTCCACAGTCTCTGCTGTCTCTCATTTGGGGTTCTTAAGCTTCTAAATTTGAGAATTGGCTAATCTCTCCTTTACCATCTGTTTGGCTAATCTCTCCTTTACCATCTACCATCAAATAAGATTAAGAAAAACCCAGCTTGAAAGTGCAATACACTTTCATGTAGTTATGAAAAAGGGAATTTATTGGGCAAGTTTTTTATTATCCTTCACTCTTATGCTTATATATCTATGTGTGCCTGTTTCCTTGTATAACTACAGGAACATGTTTGGAAATCTAGAAAGAGCATAATATTTTCACATTAAGAACTTTTCTCTCTGTATTGTACCTGTTTGACTGCTGCATCAAGAGAAATGTCTGTCCTACCTTAGGCTGCCTAGAGATAGGACCTGCTTCAGAATTTTTTTCCCCCCATAGATAGCAGTGTATTGCGTCAATCTATCCAGCCACAGAACGATACTGAAATACTCTTAACAATGAGACTGGAGCCACAGTCAGCAGTTTGAAGATATGCCAGTTTGTACAGTAGCAGGTTCTTATTGCAGTTCTTAAGAAGAAGAAAGCAGTTATATGAATGCAAGATAACTGTTACTGAAAGTCTTAGCTGTAAGTTCAGGACCTGATAACTGCTTTTCACAGTGGGCCAAGGCTCACTCAGTCCTTTCCCTAATGATGCTCCTGTTTTCATTTTCTGAAGCATTTTAGTATATATAAATTCAGAAGATCAGTTTAGGGAGCATCAAAGCTTTAATGCATTGTTATGAGTAAACTCTTTTTTAAGATAAGTAGTTTTGTTTCTCAGATTAATGGTAGCTTTTTGCTTAGTAGAAAAACAAGTGTTACCTAATAGTGAACAGTCATCCCTGAGAGATTATTAAATATGGATATTTCTTGTCTTGTTCCAGTTGTGATCGTGGTCCTGGTTTGGGCTGTGGCTTGGTCTATCACTGGGACTGAGTGTCTCCCAGGTGGAAACCTGTTTGGAATTCTATTTCTTTATTTTTTTGCTGTCATTGGAGGTAAAATTTTTGGACTCATTAAAATACGAACACTGCCACCTCTCCCTGCTCTTCTTGGTAAGATATTCTTTCTTCCTTTTCTTCCTGCGTAGTTTTGTTGTTCAGTCAGGTAATATGTATGTTTTAGGTATATTAAGACTGGGAACATGCAAACTGCATCAGGCTCAAAATCTGTAGCTTTTCCAAGTGATTTGTATCTAGTCCTCTCAGAGAAGGTGCAAAATCTCCCAAACTGGCCCAGGTGAAATAGTGTGTATGTTACTGAGGCTCTTAAAATTCTCCGACCTTCAAAGAATTCAGTACCCAGGCACTGGAATTTGACTGTCCTTTCGATCCCCTTTACTTAAAACCTGTTTATGATATCACTAAACAGCAGTCTTAATCCGGACCTCCTGTTAGAACAGAATAATTCATAAAGAAATTATTGCTGAGTTTTTTTGCATGCATCTCATGCAGGCTATGAAAGTGTTTTCTAAAGAAAACACTGACAGAATTCCTTTCTACTAGTAATCCAAAGAATTTCTTTCTTCTCCTATCTTTATGTCAAGTAACTGAAACCTGAAAAATTAAATTCACAAGGAATACTTCTTAAAGTTAATTTGAATCAATCATAAGCATTTCATATCAGCATCTTATTTTATTTCACATAAAAATGTAAAAAGGTTCTGAGGATGTCAAAAATTAATGCCTTTTTTATCTCCCGTTTTATTTTACATACGGGAGATAAAAAAAGGCATTAATTTTTGACATCCTCAGAACCTTTTCAGACTTTTTTCCCAGAGGAGATTTTGGTTAGATCAGTACAGTACTGTGAAGTATTGTAATGCCAGTGGAGCTGAAAAAGGCTATGACTTCTTATCAGCTGTACACTGCCCCCTTATTATGTTTAATGCATAAATGAGTAGAGCAGTAAAACAATATGGCAGAACAGGCTACAAATATCCAGCTGTAGGGCACAGATGTGACTTGTAACCTGCACGTCTGAGGTGTAGTGCCTCACATGATTACACTGGTTACGGAAGAAGGGCTAGATAGCTTTTATACAGTACTATTCTGGCAGCATGTTGTTCTAGCACTGCTTAGTTTCACAAATAAGAACAAATTCAAAGGAGAGGGGGGATTTGCATATAGTGTGTGTGCCTGCCATAACATGAACGCAGACTTTAGCAAGCAGGAAGCTTGTCCTTTCTAAGTAAAAACTCTCCCTTAAAAATGAAAAATTATGGTTTCTGACCATTTGGATTCTGCTTTTGTTAATTACATCTATATCTGAAAGTTATGAGTTGAGCATGAAGCTGCTTGTCAGACAGATAATATTGAACAACAGACTTAAGCATGACAGCACATGTCAGTTGAGTTGCTTGGGACAGAGTTATTTGTTCTGATTCCCAGTCTTTGAGGCAAATTGGAGAAATCTATAAGTCAGAAAAAAAAAAAGTATTTGAAGTATTTGAATATTCTTTTTAACACGAAGAATACAAATCTTGTACTCTCACATAGGAATTCTTGCCTTTGATCTATCTGTACCAGGCACAGGAGTTTAATGCGGCTCTCAGCACTATGTACCTCATGGTGAGCCTCTGTCTTTGAGGAAAAAGGGAATGAAATTGCTACTGAAACAATTGGATAGGCATAGTACACTTCAGGTATATATTGCAGACAGATTTCTGCAGCAGACAACATGGAACAGAGCAGTAAAGATATCCTTTTAAAGCGGGGGGAGGGGCTGGCTTTGTTAAGCAGGCTTCTAGATCTGGGCAGCTCTAGTGGCCTGGAGCTCTCACAAGCAATGAAATGTGATCATTATGTTAGCCACAGGCTGACATAATTATCATGAGGCACTGCAGATTAATTGTACCACTGTTTTTTTTCCAGGAGGGTGTAGGAAGATCAATGTCCAAAAGTTTAGAGTGCTCCAGGACAAATCAAGTCCACAGCCAAAGCTTACAGGCTCATACCAGGCTACGAGCAACCTAAGCACAGTGTGTGTTTTCTTTTGGTCTTTCCCATTTTTTAACATGGCTAATAATCAGTTATGCCACAAAAATGCATCTTTGAATCATCAAGCCTTATAGTGGTGAATCTTTGCAGATTATATTTAAAGTTATCCTTTTCCATACTTTTCTGCATCTTTCCAGGACTACAGCTCAGATAGCAAAACTGTCTAATGAGAGACCTCCTGCAAAGCTAATATTTGCAAAAGGTTGGATCTTGGAAGTAGATCAAATAGAGAATAAAAGCAAGTTCCTGATTGTGTTTTTTTCCCCTTTGCATAAGTGTTGTATTGCCAAAGCATTTTAAAATCTGTTAGTTCATGATTAGCCTTTTTAGATTAGATTTCCCAAGGAACTCAGCATTATGGTTCCTGTGATACCTGCATTTCTTATACCTAGGAGGGTTCTTAACAATTTCCAACTTCTGAAATAAATGTCCAATTTTAGATCGATTTTTTTTCATTTTGTGTTAAAAAAGCAAACAGGAAAAATACCTTTTAAGCATGCATAGGTGTCTCTGTTCATGGTATGTATGACCTGCACTTGATGGACAAAGCTGAATTCTGTTAATTCTCATTAGAGTTATGTTTCTGCATCCTGCAGATTTCTTCATTGGTAATCTGATGTGTCCTAAACCTCTTTCATTGGTTTAAACACATCTCTCTCTTTCCTTGCCTCAGTTCTCATCCTTAAAATGATGCTAATGATACAGAGCAGGAATTGTTTCTTTGTCTGTCATAAATACATACATAATACAGTAAATCTGTTTTTTAAGAATTGTAGGTAAGCCTGTAATGCAGTAAAAAAAAAAAAAAACTTATTTGACAGCAGCTTGTTTGTTTTTCTTTAAGGGATGTTACTTGCTGGTTTTTTCATCCGAAATACCCCGGTCATCAGTGACATCATTCAGATAAACCTTCGCTGGTCTGCAGCACTGAGGAATATTGCTCTTTCCATTATCTTGACCCGAGCAGGACTTGGCCTGGATCCAAAGGTATGGGACCAGCTATTTGTGAAGCAAATCCTGTAATAGTCCTCAAAAATATTGAATAATTGGTTCTGTTAAAAGTATTGAAATGTTCAGTCTTAGAGTTTACAAGTTAAGCATTACAGAAAGCATTGTTTCTATTGTATAGCCATATGTTAATCATAATTAGCAGTTAGATTTGTAGAGTAGGTGAGCAATCAAAAAAAAAAAAGAAAACCCCGAGAAGTCTGATTTATGTCTGCTTTCCTCCTTGTCTTAAAAAAAAAAAAAAAAAAAAAAAAAAAAAAAAATCTGAACTTTGTGAACAGGACATCTTGAAGACATGCAGTCCTTCAAGCTCAGTTAGGAAGAGTTTACACTCCCTGACAAACTCCTTGTCAGTTTACACACTGATAAATCAAAACAAGTAATGAAGGGAGCCACAGTTCTAGAAGGAGGAATTATTGTGGTGACACTGATCAAAAAAATCTGCAAGCTTTGTTTTCTTTTTTTTTGGTCTCATTACAAGTTTTATGCAAATATATTAATTCTGAAGGTGACTGCAGCTGTACTACAGAAACAATGTTTCATATCATATAAAACCCATAATGGTTCTGTGAACGAAAGGCAATTCTCTTCTTCCACACATTGTGAAACTTGACATTCCCTATATTAATGAAGGCAAGATTTTACTTGATCAAACTCAGCTGGCTAAAATAAAGCTATATCATTATTGGCTCTTATCTATTCAAGCTTTAGGAGCTGTTTAAAGTTTATAGAAAATTTAGGTCTTTTTAACTAGCTCAGGTCAACTAAGTTGATTTTTTTTAACCAAGGATAACAATTAGAGTTGCTAATGATTTTTACAAAAATAGAGTTCTCTTATTCCTTAGAAATGCCCATTTTCCTGGATTACTATCATTCCTTTTATCAAGATGTTGCAGTTTGTATCAGCATGGATTGTGCATTGTTAAACACAAATTAGATGCCCACTTCTGTGAAATTTCTCTCATCTATGAAAACTTTTTTAACCAAAGGAAATCCATCTTTGATTTTTTTGCCATGTAGCGATTCAAACTCAGTTGTTGGGGCTCTGCATGCAGCAGCTGGAAAGAAAAAGATGTCAGTTGCTTTGGTGATTCTCAATCCTAATCATGATGGGATAAATTGTGCTAGTGAAGACTGTAGCTTGTTGCGAGTATTTTTCAATGTCAGAATTAGGGACTTGTCCTAGCAGAGTTCTGTTTGTGACTAATGAAGGCTGTTGCTATGAGCAAACACTCTGCTCTCTGCTTCAGAGAAGTTGTTGGACAGAAATTACTGAGCCAAATGGAGCTTATACTGCTCTGGTATCAAGCAGGAGGCAGTTAAGATGTGCTTGGCTCCTTTCTCAACGTTTAAGTAGTTCTACAGCTTTTCATGGTTTGTTCACAGACCTTTGGATCATTTTTTGGGGTGCTCATACATCTTGTGGGATTATGTAAAAACATAATGTTTTGTGGACAGAGCAAATGACCTAGAGTAATGGCGAGTGAGTCAGCTGTGTTAGAGGTGTTCTTTTCAAATGGATCCCAGCTAGTTCAGCCTCTGACATTTAGTTTGCTCTGCACAAGAAGCCGAAAAGAATTTTCTGCCCCTGCTTACTCAGACGTGCAGGAACCTTATCAAACACAGATCCAGTGCGTTTCACTGCCCCACTTGTGATTTTAAATCCAAATCCAGTTGTGTTTGAGCCTATCTCTGGCTTAGGTCTTGTTAAAACTATCTTAACCTGTACTGCAGCTCAAAGGGGGTTCTTTAACAAACCATATCAG
Source organism: Dromaius novaehollandiae (assembly GCF_036370855.1). NCBI lineage: Eukaryota > Metazoa > Chordata > Aves > Casuariiformes > Dromaiidae > Dromaius > Dromaius novaehollandiae. Next base: position 19,424,379 of record NC_088101.1, on the reverse strand, counting down.
ATCTTAAATATGTTTTCCTCTCTGTGATGCTGAGGGTACAGATACTAATGTCTGAATGTGCTTATACTACAGGCTCTTAAGAAGCTGAAAGCAGTTTGTTTACGGCTTTCTTTTGGACCATGCATCTCGGAGACATGCACAGCTGCTGTTCTTGCCTACTTGTTCATGCATTTGCCGTGGCAATGGGGATTTATATTAGGGTAACATACACTCTTTTCGCCTGTATAATAAAGGTGACTGTTTTCCTGCTACAGCTAAGTGATCCAAGTGCAGTTTTAGTTCTCTGCCAAACAGAGACCTCAGTTTAATGCCAGTTAATAGTGGCCTGCCCTGTGGTGAAATACGATGGAAGATGTGCTTAGCCCCTGTGGTTGTTTGCTTACCATCCCTGTCTGGCTCTGTGGCTAATTTAAAGGTCATGTTTCCAGGCTGTGGAGGAGTACTTGCATCATTACTCTTCTTTGTTTGTGATCTGGGCACTTAAAGAAGGAAGAAGGATGGTGCAATCCCTGGGTCTTCAACCACAACACAGAGTCTCTAGGGACTGAAAATAGTACCACAGTTGGGAGAATCTTTGTGCTGGAATGCAAAATTTCCACTTGGAAATGCACACAGGAATGGTCTCCCTGTCACAGTCAAGAGTAAGGATATGGCATGTTACATTCTGGAATAATATCCTCAAAGAGGAAAACTTTCCATCTAGGTTCTCTCTAAACTGGTAGACTCAGTCCAGACCCGTACGTTGGAGGAAGATGGATGCCATCTCCTTCTCTGCCACACACTGATTTTCATGAGAAGGAACTGGGCTCCTGAGTCATAAACATGTCTAGATCAGGTCCCTAAATTGGACAATCAGGGGATATATCAGGGAACACACCTGGCTTGCAGTGTAAACTCAAGTCCTAGTCCATGGAGCTCTTTATTTTCAATACTATTGAGCGGCCTGGAAGTAAAAGCTGATCATGAATCTTCATAGGAATATCCTTGTAATTAACAGGGAAAGATAAAGAAAATATCTCAAAGGTCTGAGTATTTATGCTTTAAAAGAAGCAGAGTTGGAATGTTTTGAGGTTGTTTTTTCCTCGGTTCTTTCTTTTTAAGAGAGAATGAAACCATGTATTTTCAGTTTTGTTCTAGGTGCCGTTTCCCCTGCTGTCGTGGTGCCCTCAATGCTGATATTACAAGCAGGAGGATATGGGGTGGAAAAAGGTGTCCCAACTCTGCTAATGGCTGCTGGCAGCATTGATGACATCCTGGCCATTACAGGTTTCAACACCTGCCTGGGGATGGCTTTCTCTTCCGGTATGCTTGTTAATCTGTAGCTGGTGAAAGCCAGAACAGTCATAATTTGAGGAATGTGTGTTCTGTTATGATTGACTGGTTTATATCTTAACAATATCCCCATGTAAAGTCCATGCATCATCAAAAGTCTTGGTGTAACTTTGTCTGCTCTCAGAAGTTGTGGGTCACAAAAACTCTGGGAGACCTTTCTTCCCGCTCCCTGGGCTGCCAGGTCTGGTCCCTGCAGGCCCAACATAAGTGCTTTCAGACTTCCCTGGGCCTGGCTGTGCTGTAGCAGCGGCTCTTTCTCTGGCTTCTCTGGCACACCTTCTTGGCATGATCTTGCAAAGAGAGAAAGCCGCACCGTCTGGTTCTTTCAGACCCATAGATTTCCTCCTGAACCCCTTCACTCTCAAATAATTTAAACACCCTCGTAGGTCTAACAGCATTTGTGACTGGAGGGTCTGCATAAGGGTTACTGAACCTGTTCTGCTTTTGCCAATAGGTTCTACTCTGTACAACGTGCTCCGCGGAGTGCTGGAGGTTGCTGTTGGCATAGCAGCTGGGGGGATTCTGGGAATGTTTCTTCGGTATTTCCCAAGCCATGATCAGGTAAAAACTAAGAATAAAACTTGTGGGGTTTTTTTTTGGTTTTTTTGTTTTTTTTTTTTTTGGGGGGGGGGGTCTCTATAAAGGGATGCTATTTTTAAATTAGTAACTTCCAAGCTTTGAATGAAGCTGTTTTCGGAGAAAGCTGTATACAGTGCTAACAGCTTCCAAGCTGTAAACCCCATGAAGCTCTGATGTGTTTTGTAGTAGATTACTTGCTTACTACAATAGTAATACATGATCTCAGAGTCCTTTCCAATGCAGAGAGTCTGGAACTCCAGCTCACCATCCTGGTCCCATTGAAGTGGGTGGAAATGTTCACGCATCAAGAGAGGAGTCTGATTCCTATTTCACACAGTAAAATAATCAATAGGATTGATATGCTTCACATTTGCTTCTATAAGATGTTTCCAGTAGGTAAAAGAGCAAAAAGGAGCAGAACAGATCATGAGTTTTAAGTAATTTGGCACATCATTAACACTGATTAGAATGTGTTGCCTTCGATAAAAGTTAAGTTTGTGTTAGATGAATTTGATATCAAGAGGCAATTAACTGAACAGAAATTTGTATAAGGAAGTAGATGCATTCTGGGCTACTGAGGTCAATTTGCAAAGCATCTAATGCCCTCAGTGGAACCAAATTTTCTTCTTACTAAATAATATGAAAAATGTGGTACAGGAGTCCACCCAAAAAATAGAAATGGTGGAACAGAACTGTGGATTTCATATGATATAACTGTCTGCTGTGAGACTGGATCAAATAAACCCAGAGTATTCCTGACAGATTTTTGTTCAACTTGTCCTTAAAAACATCTAGTGGCAAGGTTTCCACCCCTCCTTGGATAAACCATTCTAGTATTTGACTGTACAGTTATCACAGACTTGAAGTAGGGATCTTAGAACAGAACATTATGTTCCTTGTGATACAAAAAGCCATTTGTGCACTGAGCTTTCAGATGGGCAGAGGAAAAGAAATATTTAACTTGCAAAATGTTAGTTTCCCAGGAATTAGAAACCATGAACCCAAATGAGTAGTTCAAGTCTTACTTGGAAGCTTTGATTCCTTCATTATGGTATCCTTTGTTATTGTCAAAATGAAAAGAAGTAACATTTTTTTCCTCCATGTCTAAAATGGGTTTTTGTTCATTTCTTTCCTTTGTTGCAGGCGTCTCTGGCATGGAAGAGATCGTATTTTGTTCTGGGTCTGTCCATGTTTGCTGTTTTTGGCAGCATCTACTTTGGTTTCCCTGGATCAGGAGGGCTCTGCACACTAGTCTTAGCTTTTGTTGCCGGTGTGGGATGGTCTGACGACAAGGTCAGTGTTTCCATAAATAAGCATGTCACACCAAAACTCACTGAATGTGCAGGCCAGCAGGAGTTTAGACTTCTGGCAGGAGCGGTAATGGTGCTCTTACAAAGCTTTAAGGGATGTACAGATTTAAGCACTGTTCTGTCCTAATTTTGGAAGTCTTTAACGTTTAGCGTAACAGAAAGCTACTGTCTGTGTCTGTATGTGTCAATACAGAGTGTAACATATACTGACAGAGAAAAGCTCACTTTCAAGCTTATTTTAGATACCAGCGCGTTACCTCTTAAGCCCTGTTAAGATTTAATTTTCAAGTCACTTGACTAGGATTCCAAAGCTTCATGTCCCAGCCCTGTGACAGGCTCCCTAACCTTACACAGTTGCTTAAGGTCAGAATTACAAATAGGTGTCCAGATACTATAGTGCACCTGGCCAGAATTCCCTGAGCTTTTTTTCCCCGTGTTTTTGGGGGATGAAGAGGGAAAACAATAATAAACCATCATTTCCTGTTTCCCAAATCCTGGCCAGTGCCCATATTAAATGGTGATGTAAAGCCATATAAACCTTCATACAAGTGTATATACAAAAAACATACCAAAGACTGCTTTTTAGCTGCTTCTTCTTAGCAACCAAACCTGCTTTCTCTTACTGTCACTGCCCCACTGCATTTTTGTATCTTGGTGCATCTCACTGCCTCTTTTGCATGATACCCTCTGCACTTAATGTTTTGAGGGGATCTTCTTCTCCACAGCTGCAGCCTTGGGTTGTGTAGTGGGAGATGGGAAAGGAAGGGGGGATCAGATATAACAAAGTCCACATTTGCATGAAGGACTGCTCCCATTTTACCATATTGCGTGGTCCCCATCCAGACCTTGACTTCAGTAACATCTCAAGGTTTGCAAAATAACAAACAAGAAATCATAGTTTCTATATAAAATACTACATTTCTGTCTAATTCTGAAAGAAGGGAAACTCGGCTTGGGACTTAAGTACAATGCAGCTTATCAAGCTTACTGTTGAAAGAGGCCTGCTTGTAAACCACTTCGGAAGGAAGGTCCGTAAAAGACTCTGTGCAGTCTATAAATGCTCAGTTTAAATTCTTTTGATCGGTAGATTGGGCTTCTTGCTCTTAAGAATGTTGATTTCAGATGCCTTAGCTCTCTTATCAGATACAGTCAGAGAGGTCTGCTTACTGTATACTCAGTATGCTACTGAGATTTTCCTGCTGAGCTTCTCTAAGGCTATGACATTGTCTTGTACCATCCCTGGTGGAAGTGACTTAGCAAGTGCTGTCCACAGAAAGCAAGGAACATTGTTCCCATTGCTAAAGCAGTTATGTGGGCAGAAAGCAAAGTGAAGTGTTGCTAACATCTGTAAGGAAGATAATTTTTCCTCCAAAAAAGAAAAGGTTAAGATAATAGAAAATAAGAAAAATGTTTAGAGGTCCATACTTTCACATTCTCAGGCCTGGACACCATTTGCTATTGTAGAATCCACTTAATTAAAAAAATTGAGTTATATATATAAATGCACCTCTTCGCATAAGCGAGTGTGAAGTTCAAACAAAAAAAGAAAGCATGATTTTGTACTTGCACAGCACATAACATTGAAAATTCAATACTCTTCATTAATGTGGGATTTCAGACTTCCTTAGCCTAACTTTGCTCCTGTTCACTCAGAGCGACGCCTCCAACTGAGTGCAGTAGGAGCAGAGTTAGGCCATTACTGAAACTTTTGAAGATTTGACTCTGTTGAGATATAAATGGAGGAACAAATTTAATCACACAGTTCCTGGCAACTTCGTGGCAAAACTGTTCAGGATACATCATCCTAAATACTGAAAATCAGCTATGCTTTCATTATTTTCTCCTCTAGTTTCAAAACTGCTGTTACTATTCACACATTAGTGATTTTTTTTTCCCTCTTCTTGAGAAAAATATTCATTTACTAACAGAACTAGATACCCTCTGACCTCTGAAAGGTGTACTCACCTTGAATCTTTTAGTATTAGGTCAAAGAAAAAGTTCATCATAAACTGAGAGTCTGAGGAACGATTCTGACCAGTTTTTATGATGTTTCCACCTTGTCCTTTGATTAATTGAATGTTGTGTGTACTTGGCCAGATTTTTGTGAATTTACAGATTATTTCTGTTTTTGTTGCAGAGGGCAGTAGAAAAAATTGTTGCAGTTGCATGGAATGTCTTTCAGCCTTTTCTCTTTGGTTTAATTGGAGCAGAAGTATCTGTTATGTCTCTTAGGCCTGAAACTGTTGGTAAGATCATTCACTAGTTATCCAGCTTTCATTACTAGCTTCTGAAGAATCTCCATGAAGAAATCTAAAGCAAAGCAGTCTATGGCTGACACAAAAAAAAAAAAAAAAAAAAAATCACTGTAAAGCTACAGTTTTAAAAAGCTTATTCCATTCAGGCACCTCTGTGCAATAATGCTTGGAAATCTTTGTCTTTGTTGTAGGGCTCTGTATCGCTACGTTAGGCATTGCCCTGGTTGTACGAATCCTAGCAACGTTCCTAATGGTGTGTTTTGCTGGGTTTAATTTCAAGGAGAAAGTATTTGTCTCATTGGCATGGATCCCCAAAGCCACCGTCCAGGTAAAACAATCCATCACTTTCATTACACAAGCTGTATTTATTGCTCTCAGTAGAACTCCTCCCGACTAGCATGAAGGTAAATTGGGGGAAGAACAGACCCATTAACATCCGAGTATAGTATTTGTACTATTCATATTCTAAACAGCTCAGCTCTAAGTCTGCTAGGGAAGTGCAGGGGCCTTCCTGTATACCATGTAAGGATGTTTTGCTTGTATCCGAGATCGTACTTTTGTCAATGACAGTGAATTGTACGTACAAACACTTTATTGTAGAATAATTATTCTTCATATATCACAGATTATTTTGCCTTTATATACAGATTTTGAGGGTTTCCATCTTGCAGCACATGAATTGTCTGCTGGGACAGTCACAGCAGAGGCTCAGAGGGGCTTTTAGTTTGTGGTAATTTTAAGGAGGGGTGGTCTGGCAGTCTTATTGCTAGAGAAGCCTCAGGCTTCCTTTAAATCAGTGATCTTAGATCATTTAGGACTTTGTCTCAGTAGCATGATTATTTGCAAACAGAAGTTAATAATCAAGGCAAGCAAGGAATATTACAAGCTTCATGAACTAAACTTTCAGAAATTGCTATTAGCTGACTGCCATCAGGACACATTCTCAAGGTACAGCATTGTGACAGCTGCAATATGAGATATACAGGTCCATTTCATTAATTATACCTCCTCCAGAAATGAGATAACATGGCAGCTCAGAAGTGTTCTTCAGAGGGGGCAACCAACTCATTAGCTTAGGAAATTCAAAGTGTAGTCAAGTGAAAATCATTACCACAGATGTAATATAACCCTTACTTTTCTACATATTGCCTAGAAGCTGAGCAGATGAATGAATTAAAATGTAGGGGACATACTAAACATGAACTGAGTGATTAGCCCTTTTTTTCTCTCTCAATGTTAACAGTTACTTGCTCCATCTCAGCAATGCTTTCTTTACTGCAGGCTGCTATAGGCTCCCTTGCCCTGGATACTGCAAGAAGTCATCAGGATGAGCAACTGGAAAAGTATGGAATGGATGTACTGACAGTAGCTTTCCTGGCAATCTTGATCACTGCTCCAATTGGAGCCCTGGTTATTGGCTTGGCAGGGCCCAGACTTTTGCAGAAGGCTCAGACAAATGAGGAAGATGAGGAAGGTGCTGAGGCTGGAGAAGAGACAGAGACGTGCGAGCGTTCGTAAGAAAGATGCGTACGGGAACACAGTACTTCAGCCTCTGCTACGTTTATTGAGTAAACATCGTGTGTCTTTAATCTTTCTGGAGGAAACCAAAACAAGTATCAGTTGTATCTGCTATTTTAAAAGCAGCCCTGGTGGAGTTTTTCTAAAGTATTTTTAACTGTTGATGGTGCCTTAAGAGATGAATAAGCTAAACATACAGTGAATAGGCTGGCCAGGCAATGAGTCACTGGAGAAGTCAACAGTTATTTGAAATGTGTGGGTGTGAGGCCAGGAAGAGGATCTGAATTGTCCAGGCTTGGAGTGGAGTCATGAGATGGAATATAAACAGAAGAAAATGGAGACCAACGTGATTAACTTTTGGAGTCTGGAACTGGGCTGTGAGATGACAGGTTCAAAGGCTCAGGAAATGTGACTTCTGAATTACAGGACTGTTCACACACAGTGAACAAGTCCTGCTGCTGGGGTTGGTGATTCCCTCTTTCCTCCTCGTTTGGGTTCCAAAACTTGCCTTTTCCTATCGCTCTTCCTCCCCAGAACTCTCGCACTCCTTTGCACCTTCAAGGCACTGTCAGCTCTATCACAGTGAGAAACAGCAAGCAGCATCTAGGTGCTGAAGGAGGCAGGTGGCTCTGCAAGGGACTATGGTAATATAGAAGTTGCTAGTGCTGGCAAAAGGGCTGAGCTTGAAAATGGAATGGGAGTTGCAGGGAGGGTATAAGGACTGGGGAGGGGGTTGTATAGGACTGGGATGGCTGCTGCTTCACCTCTGTAACCCAGCCTTAGCACAACATTATGTAAAGGAAGGGAAAACCAGCTCATCGGCCACTAAAGTGCCGTTTCCCATGTTCTGGTGCCGATCACTGTAGAACAGAGGGGCAAACGGCCTCAGGATGGGGTTTGTGGGCAGAGCAAGGCCGAGCTAGCAGTGAGTCGCCCCTTTCTTCCTCAGCTCCTTTTGGGGAACTCGGCAATGGGTTGAGAAGACGTCTGCCACTAAGATGTATGGACCAAGAGGTGTCTCCTGTTGCTCTAGCCTAACCTTACTTAAGACAGAGCAATATGTGATCTGGCCCTTCTCACATCTGCATGTGGATAACTGCAGCAAGGTAAAACAGGTATTTGCTTAAAAATATAGCCAGTTAGTGCTCAGTTTCCCAAGAGGTAGCTGGCTGGCTTGACTGTGGAGAATGGAGGCCTGTCAGATGCTGCAGTGATAGAATTTGAAATGAACGGCCTTGAAAATGCAGTGCTGAGAAGGACGGTACAAACCAAACAGAGGCTCACCCCACCTACTGTGTGAAGGCAGGCAGCCTGAGGAGGCAGGACTAGGGATACGGTACTAGCACTCTCGGCATCTCCCCACAGCTGATGTGGGTCTTTCTAGACATGCAAGTTCCACACAGCTGTGGATCACAGTAATGACTGGCAACACTCATCTTGAATCTCTTGCCAAAACATTTCACCAGGGGGAGCAAAAAGCTCAAGTGTGTGTGTGTGTGTGTGTGTGTGTCTTTTTTTTATTTCCTTCATTTTACTTAATATAGATGCTTCCTGTACAGTCGGTGCAATATTGTTCACATTTGATTTTCCTGTATAACCTGTTACAGCTTCCCTCCTTCTTTGCTTGACTGTCCTAAAACCAGAAGTAAACTCTTTTGTTGATCAAAATCCTGCTCTTGCCTTTAGCTTTGGTACCAGTCAGGGTTTGGTACTGTCTGTTACAGGTAACAGCAAATCTTTCTTATTCTGCTGCATTTTGTACCACTGCATATCAAACTAGCTAGCTATGAGTTGGTCATTTCTTGCTCCACTCTGAGGCGAGGAGTCAATATAGCATCCTTGAGAAACAGGAGGTTTTATTTACTTTTTTAATGAGGAAATGTTAAATTATGCCTGAAATCTAGGTGGACAATGGCTGCCTGCTAAGTTCCATACTACAATATATTGAACTGGTTTTACAAGATACTGTATAGAACAATGTGTCCAGAGTATCTGGTATCTGTACCTGGTATTGGTATCTGTAAGTAGGAGATTCATCACTTTTATTTCAGCTCCTTTTTACATTACTTCTTAAAAAATTTAAGAAAATGCTTTTAAAAGAGAACAGCTGTACATTTCTGAAACTATTATTTGTGGAGTGTATGTGTATACTTGTGTGCAGAATAATAATAATAATAATTATAGTGCAGTGCATATGCCTTTTGTATATGCCTTTCTTTCCAAGCCAAGAAGCAAGCTTCCTGAAAAATACTTAAGGTTCATAACCTGTAACTCTGGCACAGTGATTAAAAATACCAGGAAGTTCTACGGTAAGTTTTTTTTTCCCTAACATTTGTAAAGAACAAGTATTACTTCATTTTCGCCAAGTTTCCTTAACATACATGTTGCTGTTCTCTCTGCTTCCATAGGGAACATACAGTCTTCAGTTAGTTCAGTTCATCCTCGTCCCCTGACTGGAAAGGAGGATGCTTTCAAACTGTGCAGACTGAATGGTTGCCCTGCTGTGCTTGATGGTTACTGCTTCAACCACTGATTTCTGTGCATGTTCCACATCCTTTGAATAGCTAATGATGGCACTCAGTTACTTATAAAGGGGTTGTTTCAATAGGAGCTTCATGTGTCTGGAAATTGTAACAGCTGTGGAGTTGTTACTTAATTGATAAAATGAGGGAATATGGTTTTTAGTTCATTTGTGGCTGTTTATAAAACAATATATTTTACATGGAGGTAAATGGTGGTAGAAGCTGTATGTATTTTATATTTTTAAAAAGTTTTAGAGAGAGTAGAATCTTCCTGCAGGGAAGGATCACTATGCCAAATCTGGAGTCTGTTCAACAACAGAAATGTGAAGCATAATGATTACAGCCCTTTAACTTTGAACACAATCCATCTCAACTATGCAAGGAAAACTCTGAGAACCAGCCCTTGTTCATGAGGGCCTCTAACGCTTGCTCACCATCATAGAAACATCTCAAAATTGTATTCACCATGTTCCCTTAACCTGTCTCAATGCGCTCTCCCAATTTATTCATTAGAATCACTCCCACCATTCTGAATGCTTGAATAGCTATATACTGAAAGCATCTTGTTTTCTAATCTAAACTCCATCAAAACAATTTTCCTTTCCTCCCTGCCATATGTGGATGTTTCTTCCCAGACCCCCATCCCTAACCCATATTAAATCTTGAACAAGAGTCAGCTTGAAGCTATTACATAGTCCTGCAGCTCTAAAATGAAAAGTGTTAATGCTTTATAATGCTTCTCTCCTTTGCTTTCCAGTGGGGAACAAAACACTTGTTTCTTGCCCTGAAAAGAGAAATGGTATTGGTGCTAAGAGAACCCAGGAACCTTTTCTTTTTAATAAGTATCATTACTATTTCAGCTGATTTTAAACAGCAGTTAATTTTAACAGATATGATTTCACTTTTCATCCGAGTTTGAGCTGATGGAGTCATGACAATTAAGGCCACCTCCCTTTTAACAAAATGCCATGAAATCATTCATGCATAATGCATAAATTTAAGCCAATAAAATCTTTATGCCATACCAAAGAGCCTCTCATTTGCAGCAAATAAAATTAGAGCGCAATGTGCAGTAAACTATAACTGAGGGAGTCCTGCTGTCATGCAGACATAATCACATACATAACGTGGCAGAGCACCAAGCGCTTTGTGCACGAGGAACTCCAGAAGGGTCACAGAAGCCTCTGCAGCAGAAGGCTCCGACAGCACAGCGCGTTCCTGTCAGCGTGCGGTGGGCAGTTACAGCAGGCAGCATATGGAAAAAGACGGAAATTGGCCATCTGGAAGCAGGAATTTGCACAGGCCAGGGGATGCAGTGATAATGTAAACATACATAATCGCTGTTTTCTCTCTCTTTTTCAGCCAAACTGAGCACTGAAGTCTAAAATTGATTGCAAAACACAGGATAATATGGCCATGACACAGTGAATGATATAGTTCTTATATTTTGCTCTTGTGCCAGTCGCACTTTATATGCATTTAATATTTGACACAAATTGGACAACTTTTTACAGGTTTATTTGTAGGTTCAATACAACCACTGTTCAAATTCAGAATCAAAAGAAAAGCAAGCACTACTGGTCTAGTAGAGTAAAAAGGCGTGTTATGTCACACACAGTCTTGCTTTCTCTGACTTTGCATTGAGACTGTGAAGATCTGATCCACTGCTTTTATCCTGGTCTTTATTAGAACTATGAGCAAATTTATCCCTTTGTGTAGAGCTTCCAAATTAGGGTGGAAAAGTCATTCAGTGCCAAGACACATCCTGGTGAATAACTGGTTAAACCCGTTCTTAAAAAACATCAGTGAGAGGCAGGGCTCCATAGTTCTTATCTATCCCCACCAAGTTTAGGAATACAACATGAACAGCTTAGTAATTCTTTGTGTGAGATGGATTTTTAAAACTCTATAGAAAAATTGCTGATTACTTATACTTGTTATGCAATTAAAATAAGAGCATTTCACTTTCACATTTAGAGCACAGAGTGGCTGTTGAAGGAGTCAGCAATGTGTTTGTTTTCTTCCTTCAGCCCCGCGTTCTAACTTGACAGTGAAATGTTCTGTGCGTGGCAGCCAGCTGAAGAATCCACACTGCCTGCAGCACTGGATCAGACAAACCAATCCTATGCAGCGTTGCAAAGTCAGTGGTCCAAGCAAGCTTCGTTTACTTGGCAAAAGCTGTTGGCACAGATGCCTACCTTTCAAAGACAGAGGAAGCACAGAGGACCAGAGTGACTCCTGTAGCTGTTGGTGGCATATTCTCTTTCATCCTGGGGCACATTTGCTACCCTCCTCAGCACTGCTGTGATATTAGCGTATTGCACGCCAATTTTCAGCTGGCAGGTAGGCTGAAAGAGAAATCTGACTTTGGTAACCAAAAGCAGCAGCATTCTTGGTTTGAATTTTCTGCAGTGAAAATATTACAACCAGCCTTGTTAAGCTTTTGTTTATTTTGGCTTTTCAGCTGCACAGTTGCAGGTGGCATTTGCAGAAGATTAAATGATTTGTTCTGCCAAGGGTATTAAAATAAACCCACGAGCACGTATAAACCAGATACGTAGGGATCTTTTCTGCATGTAACACAGGCCTATTCCAACACCCTGTGAGGTAAGATGGGAGTCTCTGCGTCTAACTGGAGCCACGAGAGGCTACATTACCTTCATAGATTTTGAAATGCAAGGAAATGGTCATTTATCTTGCCTGTGATCTTTATTTTATTATTATCTTGTGAAAATGACTAAAATGTCCTTTCCAAAACGGAACTGTGACTGAATACTGCTATTGCAGACACATACTGTATACATGTTCCATTCACCTATAGACAAAAACAAACCAAAAAACACTCGTGTTTGTTTCATAGCCACATTTGTAGATGGTTTAGCAGCAATCTCATCTAACAGGAGTGGGGAGGAAAAAAACAGTTACATAATAAAGCCATGTTAGAGATAGTCAAGAAGTAAATCTGTTGTTCCCCTCTTGGAGGAGCTTTGCGAGGAAAAACAAAATCAATTCTACTGTGCTGCTTTAGTAGAGCTGTCTGAGTACAGCAAAGGAATTGAATATGGAAGATGGATTCAATTTATTTCTCAACTTAGCAGGAAATCAAATTATTTGAATGCAAAGATATTCTGATAAAAGCTGGAAATGCATACAGGTTTGTATATATTAACAGCCTATTGCTGTACGTGGGCTTTTGTATTTCATCTAGCAATCCCTTCACCAAACCCAAGAATTTGGGCTTGGACTCAACACTCTTAGAAATTACAATTAGAAAACTTGCTTTAAAGACTTAACGTGGGTTCACTCAGTATTGCTTGTATATAGTGTTCAATATAATCCACCTATGAGTAGTAGTAGAGTACAGTACAAGACATTTAGTAACATTATGGATTTTTCTCTATTGTAAGTGTTTTAATGATAGTGTTTATGGTGTGTTTTCATTTATTAGGATAAGGCCAACAAAAAGCATTAAAACATTAAAGATTGTACCATGGATTAAAGATGTACCATACAATTAAATACTGGCATATTAAATACAATCACATCCTAATCTGCCATCTTTTGCTGCAAGGCAAAACCTTTAGGTACCTACAAACACAACCGTTACAAATGCAGGCATGATCTTCATTAGTTCTACTGCTGTAAAAGCCATAATGTGAGAACTGCTTATTGACTTGCTTTCTGTTTCAGCACTGTGTTAATAAGCTTTGGAGAACGGCAATGGCAGACTGCTCTGGGGCTTCCTAGAATGAACTGGTGTTAAAGGACAGGTGAGACCTTCCTTAGGCAATTGTCTAAAATTGTAGTACACATCAAACTTTATTTTTGAACTGACTGGTACAGTCTTTCATTGAAGAATAAAGCACTTTTAATTAGTTCTTCTAAAGTCTAGCTGTTAGACAGGTAACAATTTACTCACATTTTAAATTCAGCTGTAATACAGCAAAGTTCTGCCTCGCCTAAAGTCATTCTGAACCAGTAACAAGCCAAGAATACAGCTCACCTCCACTCTTTCGGTTCTGTCATTTAACCAACTCCTCCCATAAGTCTCTGCTACAAAAAGCCATGTCTACAGTGTAAGTGAATTGCAAGGAGCAAATCTGTGTCCACTCACAAGAGCTGATTAACAATCAATGTAGGGGCTTGAAATAAAGGGACAGTGTTGGTGGCTGAGCTGTGTAGTAATTTAGCTTATAAAGTCTGGAACTATAACATTATCCCACACTTAACATTGCTTCTGAAAGCCAGAATACAAAGTGGCTTCCCAGCAGAACAAAATCAGCCAAAAGGTACATTTCTGTCACTCTGAAATAGTGACATTTTTATAACTGCATGTTCATACAAAAAAGGCTTAATTGTAGGAAGTCATTTTATTGTTGAAATAACTTATTTACAGAGATAGTTACTTTACCGTTTTACACAGCAGACATAATTCTTCTCAGAATAAAGTATCAAAACAGTGAAATTTAGCACTGTCTAAATAGAGTTTATCCCAAAAAGAAATCTACAGCAATCATTAGACTAAATCAATCTAATCACATAATAAAATGTCATCTCCTGCAACTACAACTGTATAAAAGACTTATCAGTCATGATCTAATGGATTAGGTATCTGCTATACTTCTTTCTTCTTGAGTATTAGTGGACCTACATTATCTCCCGTTAATTCATTGTGCTTGTTGTGAGAGCCATCACAGACAGGGAACTGGAAGAAAACATACATGAGGAATTAGTATATCTCTGTAAAGCAATTGCATAGTTGTTTTTTTTTTTTATAGCTTTTCCTATGCCAAGAATATTTTGATAAAGTTTCTTGTTCTTCCTCCTAAGTCTCTTTCCATCATCTAAATCCCTGTCTCCTATCAAGCACCTGGCACATGTTGCTAAGAAAAAACACATTGCTACAGGAAACTAAGTTTATGAGGTCCTAAAACAGCTATTCTTGGAATCAAAGTTAGAGACAAAGCCTTCTGCATGAAAGAACAGTCAGCAAAGCAGCAGCCAAGGCTGTGGCCACAAACGGCTTAAGGTTTATTGTGGAACTAGTGGAAGTGTTCCAAATTTGTTTAATCATTTTTCACCAGAAAGTACTGTTTCAAGCAAAACTGAAATATTTTGCTAAAGTGATTATTCCGAAGGGAGAGTACCTGTGACAGTTTCTTAGATCCAAGGCAGAATTTTTTGTTAAAACAAGGAAGCATTCAGTCCAGAGGCCAAAAACAGAGCACAGTGAGGCACTTGCAAGGAATTGGGGGTAGAGGAAAAATACCTGTGTATAACTTACACAGCTAGTTGAGCTGGCAGATGTGAAACATCCAAAGTTAACTGTGACTTGACCATCTGTTGACTGCTCTGGCCCAGACAAAGATATTCTCTCCATCCTCAATGCAAGTCCAGCCTTACTTTCATTCTAATATGGGTAACTTTCTAAACATTGTTTTTGCAAAGTAGAGTAGTTACTTTCTAGCCAGTCAGAATATATCTCCACGTATTAAACAAGGCTTGCTTGGTTTTAATCTACTCAAAGTGTCGTTTCTCCGCAAGTGTTTCTAGAAAACACTTCTGTGTTTCTTACAAGTTTCTACGGTCTCCCTGCATGTAGATAAGTCTAGAGTGGAGAAAGGGAAGAACTGTACAATTCTCAGAAACCAGGAACATGTTCCACCTCCAGAGAAAAGTAAGATGTTCCAATTCACAGTGACAGAACTGATAAAAATATGCAAATTCAGTCTAATCCTGGTATAGTACAAAGAAGTATCTTACCGTCTTAGAACGCCAACACCTGCAGTAAGCTTTAGTGAGGCACAGATCTTCAATGTTTATTTCATTCACTACTTTTGGATTTTCCTTCTGGATCTTGAGGTTAATCAAGCTATCCTTTTGCTGCTTCTTCTTGGGGAGGAATGGACGAACAGCGAGATAACCAAGCAAAGCCAGCACGCCCAGGAAAGGCAATAACCGCAGCCATTCTGAAACTAAAGACACATGGAATTTAGATTGGCTATTGGCACCACTTTAGTACGGTTCAGCATCAGCTACTCTTAAATGATTTAGGTTTAGGATAGAGAATGGGGCTGCTCGGTTGGCAAGGCTCTGAGGGCTAAGTCAGCAAGAAATAAAACTGGGACACAGACGGAGCAGTTGTGCAGAAGCCCCAGATTAAAACATGGGCTTTACTGTAGTTAAGGTACAAATTGGACTCAAGGTACAAATTTCATCTCAAATTTAATTTCAGTGCTCTAGAAGATAACTCAATAGAAGAAAATAAACTCAAAACAAATAAAAGATGTACTGTAATGATGAAACCTAAAATCACAAGTGGTTTGCTTACCTACAGTAAATCAACACTATGTACTAGCAAACTGGCCATGATTACATTTGGGAAGTTGCTAAAAGGTCACTACAGAATATTAAGTGTCCGTCTTTTACATTCTGTATGAGAGGAACTATTCAGTATGCTTTATAATTTATTTTTAATTGCTTATTTCAGATTTTTAACTTACTGAGCTTTCCTTATTTCATTAGTTCTGTTTTCTTTGTTTTTTTTTTTTTCTAGAAATTGTTGGCAGAAATGATGCAGATATTAGATAAGCATTAGCAAAGTGACAAGCTTTCACCATTTTTTTTCTGATTTTATTCTTCAGAGCTCTGTTTGCTTGAGGGTCTGCAACCAGTTGCTACAATAAGCATATAGGAAGAGACCTGAGATCAGACAGGTCCCTCCAGGTAGGTCAAGCCACAGAAAATTGCTTTTTTTATCTTGCTGAAGAACTTCTTTTAGGTACAGGTGAAAGATTCAAGTATCTTCTCCAGACGTACCTGCCTTGCTACATCATTATAAAACTTATAGACATACTAATAAGATAAGGACTTACTGAACTCCTTTGTAAGAAGTTTATCAGCACCTGGTATAAAATATAACAGAGCAGTAAGTATATTAAGGTGGATCTGCTCTGCCCACAGAAGAAGCAGTGGCAATGCTCCAGCGTAATTTAAGTAAAATGTAACAATAGAGGAGACAGCATTTTTCTAAGGTGGTGGAGGATATATTAAATCTTAAGCCATACAGAAGCGGAAGGGATTTTAAAGATATTTCAAAACTAGAAATAAAGAACTGTAATGAGCTGAAGCATAAATAGCTACACAAGCACTATGTAAGAGCAGACACTTTAAACAAGTTCCTCTTTAAATGGTTTAGGGTCAGAACATAGCAAAAGTTTGTTCCACAGTTTGTTTTTCAAGATTAAGACACACAAGAAAGGAAATGCGATATAGCAGGCAAAGGATGCTAGGTAGTTTTTGAGGTCCAAAAGATCGTATTACTTCATGTAGCTTAATTTTATTTGTAATAATAAAGCACATGTTCATGGTAATATTTTGCCAGTTAGAATGCAATGGCTTTTTCTTAATAATTTGAATGTTCTGAAAGTACACCATTTAATGAAAATATTTCGTGGGAATAGCTTTATGCTCCTCAAGCTTTCTATAGCCTTTGAAGTGAAACCCTATTTATTGCATTTATCTGAGAATGCTCCACAACTGCATGCATGAAAAAGGCACAAGAATTTTCAGTAGTCTTTCCACCCCTCCACTTGCAGTAGTCCCCATGCGCAATACATTTTTTACAGAATTCGCTAAGTGTTGTCGCAATATTGTAGTCTCTATTGCTCTTTTCTCAGTTCCCCCAATAAACTATAAGTTCTTAAAGACAACTGTGGAAATAAGTATCTCAGTGTTGCACAAAATGTTAGGTTTCCTGGACAACGGTGCTTGTTTGTATCTTCTAACTTTACTGTAAGTAACAGTAAGACAAAATCTCAAGCAGTTTTATTCTACCAGACAAGGTTGGTGAAAATGCTCATTAAAAACTAAAATTGCCCAATAATCCAGTAAAGAAACACATTCAGTCCTGGGCCACAACAGAAGGATCAATCCTACCAGATGCTCAGCGTTCAGTTCTCACATATACTTTTCCCTTACTACCGTCAGTCTGGGTACAGGAGGAGGGGAGCTGTTAAGCAAACCTCACAAGACTGTCTCAAGAAAAAGACCAGGAGAGCCAGTTAATCAGGCACCTCTCTGACCTCGCACCATACATGACCAAAGCAATGCAACTACCTTTTAAGAATCACCTAGCATAGCTTCACTTGCTCATTTAATTACCAGTATCAGAAAGGGCTAATAAACATTTCAGAAACTTTCACAAGACACTGATGATTCTGCGATAGGGCCTTGAAGCGAAAAATTAAATTGCATCGGCTACGGACATACAGTACAAACTAAGCCATGTTCCAGCCTCATTGCTCATACAGCAGGAACGGTATCATATAAGAAATGTGGATTGAGATGCGTTGTTCCAGGACACCCCACCAACAGGTGGGGTCAGAATGCACTTTCTGACCTCCTGTGAAGGGCTGACGTGGAACACACTTCAGAACAGAAAAAACTTCGGTCACTGAAAAAACTTCCAAATCAAGTACTTGACCTGACTGCTGGCACAGAGGTGGACCTCCGCAAAACCACTCTGAACTCCAAAATAGAACAGACATCCCAATAGGTGCACCACAAACAGAAGTAGGACATTTATCAAATGTGGGTTTGAGGTTTTTTTTCAGATTAATGAATGCAACTGGACTAAGATTAACACAGAAAAAGAAAGAGTCTGGCATCAGAATTACATGTCATTAAAAGAGACCAGCAACTAAACAGTAAGTGGCACCTCAACACCTCATGAAACCCCCTGATACGACATGTAAGTCAGAACACTCACTAGGTCAGTAGTCATAACTAAGGGAGAATCTTAATCAGTTAGGTTCACCCATGTGAAAGAGGAACATGACAGCTGTAACCTCAAAGAAAGGAAACCACAAAAAAATGGGAATATGAAGTACAGGATTATTATTTATCAAGTTATTATTTAGTATTTGTACCATGATAACCACTGCTAAAGAGTTTTGTCCTCACTAGCTAATGGTTTTATTAACATATATCTATGCTGTGAGTTTCTGCAAAGCCTGCAGTTACACCAACTTGTACGCTAATTGTAATCTGACTTGGTATCGTCACAAGACTGCCACAGGCTGATGCTTTCAGACTGAAAAATCCGCGTGACCATGCCTCTAGGGTGCAACAGACAAGATACCATCATGAAAAGTTACAGCCCTTTGGATTAGGAGGGAAGAAAACCTTCACTCAAACTAATGCAATGATCTCTTCCTGCATCTGCAAGCTGCTCTGTGTTTTTGAAGCTATGCATACCTTTCTGAAGCAGATGTAAGTCAATTCACAAGATTCGGTTCACTTTCACAGCTGATACTCAGAATTCAGCAGTTACATGGATTCTGAAGACTCTTTAGCTTATCAGTTCTGTTGCATGGAAATAGGCAGTCTTTGGAGCCAGAAATGGAGAGCAGAGTATTGAAGAGATTAGTCTTCAAACTTGACTTGTGTTAGACAGAGACCAATCCAAAAGATAGCTCCTGGAAATTATCAGGAACATTGCTGAAACAAGAGTGTTCAATGAATTGCACAGAGCTGAGGCCACGGACCTCAGTACACTGTGATAGGTCTACGAGAAGACGATGCCTTAATTTTTATTCTAACAGTAACAAATCCAACAAATAATATATTGAATGTGAACAGAAAGGGACTAGCCATCAAGAGTCAAATCATAGCAAGTGACCAGTGCTTATAAGCCTCTCACCAACTAATCCTTTGTTCTCTTTCACTTTGATTTTATGTCTTAGCTAATTTAGATAGAAATGATGCTACACAGACCCCAAAGCAGTTCTTTAAGATAACAGCTCACCTGCAAGCAGAAACCTTAACAAATGTTAACTGCAAGTCAAAATGAAGAATGGAACTGTGGTCACATATTCTCTAAACTGATGAAATTCTTCAAGTAAATTCAAATTATTCACTCGGTTACATTCTCTTCAGAAGTAACAAGCAGTTCTGTCCTAACTGTTCTCTGTTGCTTATTTGGATCTGTAAGGATGTTCTCCTTGATACACAAACTAAATACAAAGGACTCCACACAACATTTTAATATTCCTATTAGCTTATTCAGCAGATATGAAAGCGGAGAGGTGACAGTCCTTTTAGAGATGTAGCACACAGATAATAAATTAAAAAGCCCAAAGCTATGGACAGGTTAGCAAGCTGCTTTGCAGACGAATTTATTTTTCAAATGGGCTCTGAAGACTTATCATAGTCTCCCCTTCCTCCTTTCCCTCAATACTGTAAAGGATGATCCACAAAACTGTCGTCTTAACATGTAGGCCAGGAGTGAGACAGCCCACACAGTACTACACCATGTTTACAGGAAGGGGACTGTAACTAGCACCTAAATTCTTAGACCTTGACATTCTCTTTTCTCACTTCTGACCAGGATATTTTGAGGTTAAGGTCTATGCTGGTTTAACAAAATGTACCTGCATAAAAAGCAAAGTCAGCATGAGACAACTCTGTTCATTTCAGCAGACTTGAGAAGGGAAGGCTAAAGTAGCCATGACAACAAACAAACAGGCTTCTGAGCAGCGGCAGTGCGATGATTTAGATATCTGGTATCAAACCCAAGGTCAAACATATGATTTCTTTCCTCCCTGACTGCTTTTACCTTCAGGAGTTTAGCACCGGATATTAAGCGTGTCTTTCTCCAAGCAAGCAGTTTTCCATTACGGTTCAGTGATGTCACAACGGACAACAGGCGTCTTAAGATTCCTCTTCAGCACAATATAATATCACATACAAAAGGTTCTTCCCTGCAGTTTGTTTAGCCTGTCATTTCTACAACTGATGTATTAAGGGAACTGAGGTTGCCTCTACCTAGAAGCTAATGAAGGTTTATAGAAGCTATATAAGTGCTAACAACCAAAGCACTATGCTGTCCTAGATTTGGTTCTTGGCCTGCCTTTGCATACAAGGTCAATGCCAGCAAGCATTTTATAGACCTGGTCCTTGACTGAAGTTCAATAGCTGCCATGAAAGGACAAATAACACTGTGGCATTTTAAGGTCAATATTATTTCTCATTTTCCAAAAAGAAGCAAAGGAAAATGCACGACATCTTTGATATGTTGTTTGCCAAAGAATATGATGTTCTGTAATTTGTAGTAGTAGTAAACACAAAAGAGAATATTAATCTTCTCTTATCCTCTTGTTTGTCTGAGAGCATTTCATTAACTGTAACTTAATTGATATGATCGCCATAATTACCTTCTTCCTCCTGGTTTAAAATACAAACTTTTGCACTGTGTGTATTCCTCAGTCCTGGAAACATGATTTTAAAGGCAGAAACCCATTTATAAAACACTGAGTTACTATTCGACAATGTATAGTACAACTACTCATAGTACGGACATTAACCTGTTATCTAAAGTACCTGCAAGTTGCAACTGTGAAATAATTCCCAGAACTGGGAATTCTCTGCTCTTAGAGGCTTATGACTTTAGGAAAGGGCAGGCTAAGACGACACCAACAATACGAAAGAGGTGGAACAGACAGGGATATCAAATGATGATAAACTGTGAACATTTGTTCTTTGTTTAAGAAATAATATCATACCGAGAAATACCTACTATGTCCTTGCAATCTGTGATAAATTCTTAGTTCTTAATCAGTGACTTATTTAGTTACAGGTGTCAGAGTATCAGGTACTTAGTGAAGCAATCTAGTTTTCTTAGCCAAAACTTTAGACTGATGCAGGTCTGGGTGTAGATGAGTACAAAAATATTTAAATCGGTATGAGGTTTCAATGACTTCTGAACATTAAGAGAATATCATTTTTAATTTAGACACCTAGGCTGTGGTAGTGTAAAACCTCCTTACTCCCTTTACACCAGACTGCAAATGTGGAGGTCTATACGACTGTGCTTACTGCACTTTTGCATCTCTTACTACCAAAGCTGTTTTACTGTCCGCTAACTTTCCCAAACTCATTCCAACATGCTAAAAGGCCCTCCTTCCAAATCACACAGGTCCAGGCATACTAGCTGCCATAATCAGAAATTCACTATGCTAGTCTGTAAAGTGCCCAATCTTTATCATAAAGCACAAAGTGACTGCATCTTTTGAATATCTACAGTGCCTAGTGTCCAGCTGTGACTGAGGTGATAAACAATGTCATTCTCATTACCATGTCATTCTCTTTACTACCCCAGCCTGCAAGGCTTAAAAGGAAACAGCTACAAGCCAAAAGACTCCTTTAGCAAGGCAGAATCCTTTTGAAAAGCCTCACTATGTTGCATTTACAGTGTTCCATAATATTCAGCAACCTTGTAGGATTTTGCTGGGTTTTTTTTTTTCCCATTTTCCTTTTTTTTTTTCCCTTTTAGAGGAAGATATCTAAGTATAACACTGGATATCAGTCTAACTGATTGCTGAAAAAATGAAAAAAGTGTCAAAGCTCAGAATGTTGTCTCTGTAGCTATATATTCTTAATTACGCTTTATTCCTCTTTTTCAGAGTGGTTTAACACATGAGCAAGTCAAAGAAAACACTAGGAATTAAAGACAGTGGATTTTTTCAGGTACATTCAGTAAATTCCTACCAGGTATTAAAACAATTTCTGCTTTACTTCCTTCTTTTACCTATGTTTATTATTTTTGGAACTGAAACTTCACATGTTTGGTCTCGGTTGAAGGTTTTGGTGGTTTGCTTCTGCTCCTCCCTCCCTTCACATTCAAGCTAGTATCTGTCAATGGGGTGAACGACATGAAGGCAAATCAGCTCTCCCCTACAGCGGAAAAAAAAAAAGTTCTGACCAGAGGTTTTCAGAATACTTTCTACTACTAAAGTTGAAGCTTCCACAAGGCCAGTTAGCATAAACCTTCAGACAGACCACACCTTTAAGCTTTGAAAAGCTTTTGTTTATTATATGTAAGAGACAGGCTTAAGCTTTAACAATAAAACCCCCTATGATGCTGTCACCTGTGCCCTAAAGATGGATGTGGTATGCACAAATACACAGATGGGCTAGACAATAACCCTGTTACAGAAGTGTATTTGTCCAGGCAA
Source organism: Dromaius novaehollandiae (assembly GCF_036370855.1). NCBI lineage: Eukaryota > Metazoa > Chordata > Aves > Casuariiformes > Dromaiidae > Dromaius > Dromaius novaehollandiae. The sequence continues at coordinate 19,401,847 of NC_088101.1, read as the reverse complement.
GTGAAGTAAGAAGAGACTGAAGTCAAGCAGTATTAAGAAATTTTTAGTACAGTTGTGTTTAAAAGGGCAGTAACTTAAGTAGGAAATGGCAAAATACTAAGGGTATGAGAAGCTCATTTGTTTACTGTAGCTTATTGTATCCCTTCCCAACTTTCTGGCAGCTGAATCTCGATTGGCTGAATATGATTAACGGCATTTGTTCAGATGACAGAGTAGTCAGAGTGAGAGAAACAGTTCATTAAAATGTGTTTCCTTGTCTTGGGAAAGATAACAAGATGTCTCATGGAGCTCTAAATATACAAGCAACATAAACCTGCTGGCAAAACAGTACTCAGACCTGGTTCTAAATAAGTTGTGCCTAGTTCTAGATGAAACTGTTTTGCAGCACTACTAAAGCTGTATAGCTTAGTGGTGTAACGCAGACATATAGGATTGATTCTACACTCTGAATAACTTCCAAAGAGTTTCTGTCACTGTCTCTTATTTTTTTTATTGCCAAACTAATTCCGTGATTTGATACTGTACAACCACAGCTGAACCTGGGGTCCAATGGTTCCAGTACACAGAGTACCCCAGGAACTCCAAAGTGCACTGAACACCTAAAGAACTTGCTAGTATTCAGCAATTTCTTTTCTTTTTTTCTGGTTTACTTTATGCATAGGGTTATGGCTGACAGACAGGTATTTCCCCTCCCTCGCCCAGAAAATCCTTATAAAAATGACTGAATAGGAAAAAAAAAAAAAAGCATTAAGAAAACCCTAACTTTGTGCATGCATTGGCCTCCTAGAAAGAGATCTTTCTAGTCTTACTTATTAATTCAGTATAGACTCTGTCTTTAATTTCTTCTTTAAATGAAGAGGCAGGGTTTAAGCCCTAAAGTTAAAATCTCATCTTCTTTATGCGCGTGGCCTCTGACTTGCTGGTACTTGTACAGGGAGAAATCTTTAGTAGAGTGCAAATGAGCCGGGGGCCAAGAAGTCTGCTACCTTGTGCCCTGTCGCTACACCCCCCTCTAGGACTACTACTCACCTACCTAACCAGGCACCTCAAAACGTCTCCCCAGGTCACCTCACTTCTAAAACACCTCAGCGGCGATTTAAAATGTGCTCCCCCCCGCCCCGAAACGGTAACTTATCCAGCCCGACCCCCAGGGGAAAAGCAGCGAGCGCCGGAGCGAGAAGCGCACGCCGCAGCCCGCCGCGGCTCCCGGCGCCGCCGGGGGGCAAAAGCGGCTGCGCCGGAGCTTAGCGGGGCGGGCGCCCCCGCCGCCCCCGCCTACCTGTGAGGCGCACGAAGCCGCTGACGCTCTCGGGCAGAGGCAGGCGCTTGAGGTACGCGGGCAGCTGCACCTTGACGATGCGGGCCAGGCTCTCCAGCACCATGGCGGCGGCGGCGGCCGCCGTTGGGGGAGGGCGAACGGCCACCAACGGCCCCGGTCCCGCCGCTGCGCTGCGCGCGCTTCCTCGCGCTGCCTCCTCCGCGCCTGCGCCGGCGGCCTCCGGGGGCGCGGCGCCGCCGCCTGCGCCTGCGCCTGCGCCTGCGCGCCGCCCGCGCGGGCCCGCCCCCCGTCCTCGCCGCTGCCGGCGGGCGCCGCGGGGGGCGCTGCCGCGGCGTCGGCGGCGGGAGCCGCGGCCGTTGGCGGCGGCCGTTAGCGGCTCGGGCAGCGCAGCGCGCGCGCGTCCTGGCGCGGCTGCTCCCCTCGGGTGCTGTTACGCGAGCAACGGCCGGCGCCGCCGGTGAGCGCTGCGCCGCCGCCCGGGCCTCGCCTCGCCTCGCCTCGCCTCGCCGCCGAGACAGGTAGCGCCTGGAGAGGTAGCAAGGTGCGTGATGGGGGCGGCGTGGAGGACAGGCAGCTTTAAACACGCGTCTTATGACTTACAAGGTCTGTATTGCGTATCGTCATCCCGCTCCATTAAAACTGCACTTCATGTCAACGGTCTTAAAATTATTGAAGTGAAAGGCCAAAAATTTTTCCCCCTATGAGTGGCGTTCTTCATATGATACGGCAGCTCTTCCAGCGTGGGACAGTGTGAGTGGCGAGAGGTTTGATACTGCAGAGAGGGGCCCATCCACCTCAGGTTTGGCGATGGTTTGCATAGAGCAAGCTGTATCTCTAAACATATTCCATTTTATGTCAAGCGGGTCATTTTGGCATTAAAAATTGCCCCTGGATAGCCCATGAAAAAAAATGTGAAGTATATAGCCGTTCTGGGTCAGTGCAAACAATCCTGCCAGACCTGGGAACTCTGCGTTACTCCCTTGGTTGTGAGCCCATGCCATTTGCATCAAGATGCTTTGCTACTGTGAGTGAATAACCCTCGAGTGCACAAGCATCTTCAGGAAAGCTGGAATAGCGTGGTTCCTGTAGAAGACACGTATCTCCTCCCTTACGTGGTCTTGACTGGAGCACGGTTCTCATGGTTCTCTCTCCTCCTACCTCAGTGCACACAACCGCACCACTTCTGCCTGTATCAGCTGTGCCCTTTTCCTCCCACAGGAGGAATATGGAAGTTCGGGGGTAAGTGAAGAGGCTTGAGGAAAGCAATGAAAGAGTAATTACGCTTCTCTTTTGAATCGGTGGGTCTATATTTGGCTGAATCTACCCAGCTGTCATGTTTACCTTGTTTTGTCTAGGATATACAAGCCCAGTGCTACATCACTTTCACTAATTTGATATAATGATCCATTCAGGACAATTTTGACCAGTAATTGAAAAGACCATACAGAACTAAGGCAAAAAACAAACACTGGAAGCCAGGTTTAAGACAACAAATCCAGCTTGTTTGTGCTTCTGGCCTGAATATTACTTTCCTATCTGTGACATTGTATTAACATTTCCTGATGAATCATCTTCTTTAGTTAGCGAGAATATTCCTGTGATCTCTGAGTAGCTTAGACTTTCCTGCCTCACCTAAGTTTATCCTTGCGATGACTATGTCTGATGTCCTAAGATGATTCCTTCTTGTCTAGGCAAATGCCTGCTATTACACAAGATAATGAAAGAGCAAAATGCTTGATTATTCTGTAAAGATTACAAATCAGATCCGTCATGATGTAACCTTGTTTGTGAGTTTACTGAGGGAAGAATACATAAGGCTGAAGATACATAAGGTGAAAGTTCCAGCTCTGAATCAGACAAGTTCACACTGAAATTGAGAGTCTCTGTCCTTCCCTCCTCCCTTCCTCCCACTCATTCGGGCCCCTCTGGATGCTGTGATACTGAAAGCACAGCTGACATTTCCCTGAAGCTCCTGAGCCCTGCTGTGCTGCCTTTGATCTGCACTCCACTCAGCGCACTGCTAGACAATCTGCACATGTTGCAGACAGGAGCCATTCTCACTGTGTCTTGCCTGCATCGGTATCAGTTGACATGAGTCGTGACTGTTTTTAGTATATGAAAAGGTGAAGTCATAGATTATGGAAAAATTATAAAGAAAATAAAGTCCAAATGAGATTCTCAACTGAAGGGGAGGCAAAAAACAATTTTCAGAAGACCTGTTTGAACGGGAGCTCAGGAGATCAATATTTGCTCTCCAGCTCTGCTGCAGACTTTGTGTTCGACTTAAGGGGAAAAATATAAGCTGCAAGCTTGCTCAGTCCAACAAAAGTGAGTAGGGTTTTATGTGGTAGTCCATTTTCAAGTACCACATTATAGGACAAGAGCGTTAAGATCAGTCAACATCAGGACATTCACCAGACAGATGCAACATCTTTCTTCTGGTACACGTTTAATACTCTGTGTGAACATTCTTATTCCACAGGCAGATTGCTTCTTTTGGATGTTACCGATACCTGTTTCAATCTGTGTTGACAAGTCTTCGAGTCTCAGTCCTGTTAGGAATCTTGAAAATCTGGCTTTTCCTTTTTTTTTTTTTTTTGGGGGGGTGGGGGGAAGCACTCTGTTGCATATTTACCTTGGGTTTGTGAACTTTTAAAAGCAGAGTTTAGTCTGCTTATGTTTTTCATATAAATCTCAGACACTGAAGCTCTGGTGTTGGCTAGGGTATATAGGAGCCACTGTAATAAAAATAACATTGCAAAGAGCCCAAGCATAGATACTTGAACAGAACCTAGGTCACCGAAACTGAAATATGAATTTTACTTTCAGCAGTAGGTATCCTCTATTGCTGGTATTTTTCAGCTAGTGAAGACATTAAAGGTAAGATGCGTCATGGAACCCATATGAAGAGATCTACATAACTAGTGCTGACTCAGGTATTTTACATGGAATGAATTCCTAAAATACCGCCCAAAAGAGAACAAGCCCAGTTAGGTTACTACTATATGTGTTTTGATGAGAATGGTGGAAAAGGTGCAAATGCAGATCCTGTTTGGCACAGTTTATTCTGCCAAGCGCAATGTCACTAAAACATAGCTGTATTGGTCCAGCTCAGAGACCCTGACTAGAAATAAGAGCTGTCATCAGCATCCAAAAACTGTTCAGTCCTGATCGGTTGGACTGAGCATAGGTAAAGAGAAGCTGATTGTATTCCTCCTGTGTTACCCTTCATAAATTGCATTTGCTTCAGTTGTAAAATGAGATAACACTTAGTGGTCTGTCTAGAGCACATTAAGATTTGCAAAGGAAAAAACAAACTTTTATAAATGATATTTCTCATTTATTTAATTTTACCAAGTACATACCAGCAAAGATAAAAGATGAAAGAATCTGAATTAGCAGATACAAAATCCTCCTATCTATCTCTAACACAGGCCTGAGTAGCATAATTTGTTCAGTGCTCTTTCATGGTTATGAGTTTTTCTAGCAACAGAATGTCTTGTGTTTTTAAAACTACTTTCTTGGGATTGGCATTGCCATTTTCCATAATGAGCAGCTAGAATAATCTTTACAGTAGGCAAAATGACTGTTGTCAACTAAAAGCTATCCTGTCACCAAAGGGCTGGATTCAGTGATCAGCAAACACAAGCCTCTATCTAGGAGGAGGCAAAATCTCTCCCTTTGTATTGGAATCATTTCACAGTGTGGTTTGGTTAGGCTGCTGTTCCTGCTGAATGCAAAGATCCCTCACTCTTCCACTTCCCCCAAAGCAAGCAAAATCATTACACCCAAGAAGTGCCCTAGGAACTGTGATTCATTTTAGGCTATGTCTCCATCAGTTAGTTATGCAGCATGCTCAACATTCAGAGTCTCAAAACATAGTGAGGAGACTGGCTTAAAAAGCATAAACCTTATTATAAGACCATATATATAAGGTTATTTTCCTCTGCTTTATGCTTATGAACATACTGATTGCATGCAAGTTAGGTTTTGATTTTTTATTTTTACATCCAGAAGTTCAGTTGCCTTTAAAAGGAAGCTGATATTCTCATGCTTTCAGTTGACTCTGAGAACTGGCTCTTTAAGTAGGTTCTGCTGGTGTTTATTGAAAATATTTACTATTCTGTGGTGAGCACTGTGTTTGTATGGTTGCTATGCTGTTTGGAGGGGCATAGTGGTTTAATTTATGAAAAGAGTGAAAACATGAACATAAAAAAAGGCAAGATTTCTAAGATTTAGATCAAATTCCAACATGGCAACTTTGCTCAGGAAAGAACAGAGCAGTAGACCCTGTTTTTATTTGTTCATGAAAAGTACCACACCTGTGTCTCTCTTTCAGCTGCAGTTTTAACATTTTAGTTTCCTCTTCCCACAGTTAATGCTGGGGAGTATCTTGGGGAAACGTTGCCCATCAGTTATGGATTGGGGATATGAAATAAAGTTGAAAAGAAACCCAACCCAAGAAAGAATACATGTATTCAGTGTTGATTTCCTAGATACCCCCAGATAATGTGCATTTATATTCTACTTACATTGTAATTTTTTTCCAAGCTTGGACTGTCTTTTTATGCAGTGCTTAGCATTGATCCACAATAGTGGTTTCTATTGCTACTACAGTATGTGCAGAAATAACATATGATGAAACTTTGACTATCCAAGCAGTTATGCTGTTACTGATTCCAATCTCCTTTATTTAAAGCATCTAAGATAACTGAAGTTGTATGACATGAAACTATTGCAAGTAACATTAATCATGTAGCACGAATGATGTACAAGAAAGTACATGGTAAATATACTATTGCAATAAGTTTTAAACTTTGCCTCATTAAATGAATCATCTACTTTTCCCAGTCACATTAGGTACTTGATCCAAAATGTACAGTTCATGAGGATCCTGACTGATCAAGGATTGCGTACAGACTTGTGCAGATTCAGAACTTTATTGGCTTCCAGGGAGTTGCTAATTCACAACAGTTTTACTAAAATTGGAACAAATATGTTTACAATTCACTAATATGTCCATAGAAGGCCAGATACATTACTGATTTGTGACAGGTTCTGCCTGGTTTGTTGCAATAAACCAGGTTGCGAAATCTCCAGATTGTCCCCTGGGAGGAAGCTGCAGTGATGGAAAACAGATACATCCTCTCCTACACTGAAGGACCTATAGAGGACAAAACCAGCATAGTCAGGGAAGTGCATGCTGCTAAATGGGCAGATGTGATAGTTGCTGGGATGCAGCAGTTCAGATCAGTCTTTCAGCCTCTACTTCTAGCAAAGCCGCTATCAAAAAACTAGGAGCTGCTCTCTTACGATGGGAATTCCAGGGGAAAGAAGCTATACATGTCAGTATGTTCTCAGCAGGGGACCATTCCCTTTTAAACTGCATTGATACTTGCTATCAGGGAAGAATATATATCCTTGACTAGACAACTAAGGTTATATTTGTTTCCTTAGTACTTTACTCTCTTGATATAATAGCTGTCACTGAAAGATATTTCCTGCATTTTGGAAGGCAAAGGTGAGAATGCCACGAGACTAATTCCTGTGACGCAATGTGTATTGGCTGGCAGTGACTAATTATAGCAGAGAAGAACTACCAGCTTCCCCTGCTGAGGACAGCGTATGTGATCTCTGCGGTATGACTGCACTCTGTTAAAAGTTCTTCCTGTGTCAAGATGCCCACTGACATTGCAGTAAAACAGTAGTTTATCTTCCTTCTCAGACTGCTGTGTAACGATAGTGCTGCGGAGATTTCTGAGCCCATCTCCCCTCTTCAAGATTAGCCAGCTCTGGCATGGAGAATAACCCATACTCCTCTGTGATCTCAAAAGAATAAAAAGGAGGAAAAATAATAAATTCTGTGGAAAATACTATGTATCTTCGGTGGAAATGCATGGCTTCAACTTCGGGCATCAAATAGTAAAACATGTATTACAGATGGAGATGGAAGCAGGGAAAAAGTGACTATCTCGATTCCATCAGAGGTTACCAGAGAATGACATGGAATAGTACTATGGCAGGTAACTAAGAGGAATGTAGCCTCTTTTCAGCCCATCCTGTTTTTTTTTTTTTTTCTTATCTAGTCTATCCATGCATTCTCTGGCCTCTGAACTGCAAGTCAGCTGTAGCATAGTACATTTCCAACTCTATGTAGTTGGCTATTCCCTAGAAGATCTGTAAGTTACTTCCTTGCTTACCCTTTAAGATATTGCCATAATTCTATATAAATTGTGCATTTCACTCTAGTTCAGGGGGCTGTAAGCTCTAAAGTAAATACATTACAAAAAAATCAGTTTCTTTTTCCTTTCTAATCAGCAGAGAAAACAACCAACACAAAAAGGAGGAAATGAACATACCACCTCAAAGTTTACTTACTTTATAAGAACTTCAAGCATAATGACTGTGAAAGGTAAAAATATACAAGATAAATACATGATAATTAAGAAGCATTCATCTTGAACAACGTGCTAGGAGAGTGCTTTTAGCAACTAGGAAAAGATTCAGTGCCCTTGTTTCTAGAACAGAAAAAGTCTTTTATTCAAAATTAGTCCTGTCATAGGTGTCTGTAGTCAATTTATTAAGATGCTTGAAAACGTTTTAAACTGCTTCCCCAGGAGGAATTAAATGATTCTTCTTCAGGTTTTTTTTACACTTTTACGTAAGTTTGCTGCTTGACGAGATGTTATTTTGACAGCTTCAGGGACAGAAATGTTCTAATCATTCAGAAAACAGGTACAGTAGAAATGGATGCCACACGTACTCCCTCAAATTGCCTGTCCAATATGATTTGATCCTGTCAAATATCCTGAGCTATCCTGTAAGGGTAAGAATATCACTTAGTCTCCATAACCCTGTCCTCTTTGCCTAACTGCAACAGTGTTTGTTTTTCTAATATGGAAGCTAAACTTAGATCATAAAATAATTTAATGTAGACCACCAAATAGTCAGGAAGGGCTAACAAAATTATCTTTTTCCCGTTGACTTGAATTTAAATCAGTATGACCTGGAATAATAGCTCTAGATCCCACTACTAAGTCCTTAAGCCAGTATTCTCCAGGGGTTTTTTTTCCCATTATCCAAAGGGGGAAAAAAAAAAAGAAAGAAAGAAAAGTTGCAGCACTGATTGTCTTTATAAAAATGAACGAGCATTTGTTGGTATAAAAGTGAGAAGTCTATGTGATTTATTTTAAGAGGCTGAAAAACATGCTTGACCTGGAAGAGTAAAAGTTGCGAGGAGGGCAGGACCTCAGTTGCATTTGCTTTGTATTTTACAAAATTTTCAACAACTTGCCAACACCTGAGTGTTTCATGACTACCGTGTGTGTCACAACCCACCCACTCAGAAATACTGCCCTGATCCATCCCCACAACCACGATGATGAATAGTTTAATAACTGGTTAATGCCAATACTGCTGATTTAGAGTCATCAGCAATATTTCCCAAATTACAGTATGACAGCAAACAAGAATAATATCCATTCCTTCTAAAAGATCTATTTGGCTGTAATTACACAGATATTCAAGGACCAAGCAAGCCCCTGGACATCTTACTGTTAATTGAAACATACCGAAAACTGCAAAGATCAGCCAAATGAGGGTGCTGAAGTGGAAAAAAAAATGTAATGACCCCCACTAACACACAATACTTGAATAGCTAAATCCCTTGTCCAAATACAGGGCAGATGCTTCTGTCAGTTCAAAGACAAACAAACAAACAAAAAAACCTAAAGCAGTTCTGTGGACTCTCTTATTTACCTAAATCAATATTTTAAATTAAGCCAGTATAGTATCAAACAATTAAACTAGTGTAATCTGCACCACTATGCAATAATTTCCCCAGGGAAACAGAACTTTATTTGTATAAAATAGAACAAAAAAAAAAAAAAAAGCAAATGAGAATGTTCTACAAGGAAAAAAGCCTCCAAATGAAGAACGGTGGAAGTTAACCTGCTACCTCTACTGAAGTATAATATTTATTTAGCTACAAATATGTGAACTATTCACCTAGCAGGACTGCCTCAGAAGAAGTGGGAATGGGTAAAAAAGGTAGTTTGTTGCAAGCCATTTGTGAAGTCAGTGATACTGCAGCTCTAATACATCCTAATTCAGAGAGGACCCCTGTCCTCCCCTGCCCCCCCGGCCCAATCTTCTGGAAATTGTTGATCCCTGTGGCTAAGCCTTTTGTCTCAGCTAAGATAAAAGGCTTTTTATGCTTTTTTTTTTTTAAGTGTGCTGCTCAGTGCATGCTAATTAATACCTTGTAACTCTAATCAAACAATGAAAATGATACTTAGCATGCAATAAGCTCATTGAATTGGAGCCTACACTTCAAATCAACCAACCCAGTGGGTGTGCTGTAAAGTCTGAATAGCCCTACCTGTACTAGGGAACCTGTGAAATATATGAGTTAGCTCATTTGAATACTTAACTTTAATCCTTAACATTTTTTCTGGATTAGTGACTTTTACCTTGATTTAACTGATTATTAGGTAAATCAGTCAAATCATTTGTTAAACCTGAACACACCTCAAAGATAGTGGTTTGCCTAGTACATTTGCATCCTGGAACAAGCACTGGAGGACCATCCAAATTAGCTAGCTGGATCGGACTAGTAATCGCTTAGCTAAGAGTAATGAAAATAGATGTATCTTGACAGTCTTTTGATGTCTCCTTTAGTAAACATAGTAGGGTAAATAAAGTACTGTTGAAAACTGCTGGAAGAAGTGGTTGGTCATTTTCAGTAGCAGTGTAACTCCTGCAGACTTAACATTCAGTCTGAAAACAGCCTGAGGGGTCAAAAACCAGATATATCAAGGAAAAACAACTAACTCGAAAGGCGTGAGGTAAAGTAGGTCACCACTGAACATCATTTTGATCAAATCTTCAAGTGCTGTACACTGGCCTATTGAAACTGATAAAACTGTGCTCCAGACAGGGGCTTCATCTGCTGAATTCAGCATGTGTTAACTTATTTTATCAACGGTGCCTCATTTCTCAATCCTTCACATCCCTATTTTAAGTTGCCATTTTGCTATATATACATATGGCAAAAATATGTACACATAAAATATAAACACATAATCTGTGTTTATTCGCAGATGTAAAGAATGTGTATGAAAGAGGGAAACAAAGGTAGTTAGTAGTTGCATGACAACAAACCTTTTTTCAAAATTGGCATCGCAACTGCACTGTGCTCATCTATGAGTTTTTATGCTTCAATATCCATAGAGCTGAATCAGTGCAGAAAATAAACATTCTTGTTGACACAAACTGCTGCTGACTTGAAAGGAATATCTCTTTCATTTAGATCAAATGGTAGTTTTTCTGGGAAAAAAATGAATACTGTGTATGAATGCTAATAAATATCCTGTAGCAATTTTCAGAGATTCAGTTGTTGAGGTCTGTGAAAGTAGCATAATGAAGTTGTCAAAAACTTTCTTCTTGTAAAATAGCTCTTATTTTCCCTAACAATTTCAAGGGAAGAGAAGAATCTTCTCCAGCTGAAAGAAAACTATGTTGTCAACACAAGCCTAAAAAAATTTTTTAATAGTTTGAAACCATTTTAATGAACTGCTAAACAAAATCCTGACAACCAGAAAATTTTGTGGAGAATTTTGGTCTGTTGATTTTGATCTAAGTTACTGAAGTATTTTCAAGTTTTGCAGATGTCCATATGACCTTGTGCAAGCAATGAAACCTTAGCAGGCCGTTATTCAACAAAGCGCTCAAAGTTTTCACTGGGACTTGCGCATGGACTAAATACTAGATCTTACAACTCCCTGTGTGTAGCAGCAATGACTTAAAATGGGTTATGGGACTCAGTGTTTTGCCCCATGACCTAACAGTGCGATAGAAAGCACTACCTTAGAAAGAGGACATGTGGAATAGCTTGGAAATTGTTCTAGTGAGAATGTCAGAGAAGATGTAGAAGAAAAAAAGGGGAGATGAAGGACTGACAAACTGGAATAGAAGATAAAAAGCTAACTTTTTATCTTATATTCCTTAAAAAGCTAACTGCTGTGTAACACGCTGGCCTTGGGCCAGACGCCAGATGAGGAGAGGTTTTCCTACCTCTTCTTCCTAATAAAAAGAGAAGTAAAAGAGGTAAAGGCCAGGGAACTGAGCATGCAATGCTAAGGGTGGCAGGATGCTGCTACGTCCTCAAAGGGGAGAAGCTCCCACCTATACAGAAAGTGCTGGCAATCTTTGGAATTTAAAACACGGATTAGATGAAACCAAATGACATCCTAAAACCTGTTTTTTCGGTAGTGTCATGTAATGGCACATGGATTGGCAAATGGAGCCTTTTGTATTTGTTGTGTTTAAAAAAAAAAAAACAATGGAACCACCACATTTTATCAGCTTTTCTCTGTAAGCTTACTCTTTATGGTTTACATTGAATCAAATGGGTCCATAATAAGCTGAGTTTTTCTCAGATTAAAGATGGATTTGACCGCAAGTTTGATTTCTGATGACTGAGGAAAAAAAAGTTGGACCAGATGTTGAAAGGAAAATTGAGGCCTACTCAGCTGCAATGTTCTATAATTGTGTGTACCAAACAGGGAGAAGCCGTTGTTGTTTCTTCATGCTCTTAGCTCTTTGCTTTCCAGGGGCAGGAGCTGTTGTCTTTTGTCTCTTCCCAACAGGAGCTAATAATGATCTACGGGAGGGACTCATGAGAAGGGTGTCTTGGTTTTGCTGAAGTAATTTTTTTTCCCCTAGAAAGCAAGAGCTTTTTGGAGACGCTTTGCAGCTTATTTCTCACTTTCCTCTCTGACATACTAACTTGTAGTATATGGGATGCTGCCTGGTGTCCAAGGTGCTCCATTGCTCTACTTGTTTTGAAGACAGGTAGAATAGCATGCATAAAGGGTAACAGTGGCAGCTCTCAGGCAAGGGAAAGTGAAAAATTGATACTGATGTGCAGCAAGCTACGCTAAGCTTTAAACTAAGGCTGGGCTGCTTTTCCCTTGAGTCTCCTCTATCCTGAGAGGAAGGTGTTATAACAATATATCAAGGCAATCTCCATTCTTGCTTGCACTGCTGGACCATCATAAAGAGCTGAAATAGATTGATAAATTCAGCCTTTAGAGGTTATTGACCACTCAGATGCACAGAGCTCTGTAATGCCATACTTAAAAAAGCAAGCAAACAAAGCTCAAAAATAGAATTCAAGTCAGCTAGTCTGTTCTCAATACTTTTTGCAAACTGTTTATTCCTATGTTGTACCTACTGAGCAATTTTGCGTAATAAACCTCTGAAAATCTAACCCAACTCCACTAGTGTATGAGGATTAGACATGGTAATAGCTTGATTCAACCAGTTCTGAGGATTAGCTTCAAAAATCAAATTAAAATGAAGCAAACCCAAATACACTGAGTAGTTCAACAGTAAGTTGCAATACCCATGTTCAGCAACCCATCATCTTTGCCTCTCGCATTTTATATTACCACGAGGTATCAATGCAAATAGCATTATATTACACTTACTGTGTATGTTAAAGGTAAGAAACTATGTATGGCAGGTAAATGTATTAAGGTTACAAAGCCTTACTTTGTATGAGAATTCCTGCTGAAGTCAACAATCTATTTATTTCCAAAAGTTGAGGGAAAAAATATGATTTTTATGATACAATTTGAGGAAAATGAGATAGAGGAGAGAAGTAATATGTTCTCCAAGCAGGACTGCATTTGCTGTAACTTACATACTCACAGTTCTGTGGCTATTTCTACAAGTTATGTAACTGCAATTGTAGCTACATAGGTCACTATTTTTAATTTTTTGTCTCAAGTGAACTTAAAGGTAAGTATTTAAATAGATGTATTTGTTTAATAAAAATAACTACTGAGCACAATGAACTATCAAGTGTTCGTCTAAACAGGTATGTTAAATCCAGTATACAAAATATGCAAATTATTTCCCAGCAATGGCTACATACTCAATACCTTTTAAATTATACTCGGGGTCAAATGCTAATAGAGATATTGATTTTAACATGTAACTGCTGAAATGCACAGAGACAGACTTGATTTACCAAATGAACAATTCCTGTTGGCTTAAATTAGGAGGGAAAATTACACACCATCAACAGTATGCTTGTGCGGTTTTTCATTCTGTTCATTATACAATAAAATGCTAATCAGAAGCCACATCAAAACTCTTAAAAGAGAGCGGCATTAAAGGTTATTAAATCTAAAATAATAATTAAAAATTTAGATCTAAAATACTATTAAGTACTTAAATCTCCTGAGATGACAAACAGTAATGAAAAAGCTCGGGAAGTTTGTAAGCAGTTTAAAAGCCCAAGCAAGATATGCTTGTGACAGATATACTTGTGATTTGGAGGAGTTTAATAGTATCCCTAATCCAAATTAAGCAAGGAGCAATAAGGTGTTTTTCAGCAAAATTCTCTATTAAGATGGTAAGAACATGAACGAAACAGTTTGCAGCTACTTTTCTGGAATATAGTGTTTAGTACATTTAAAGTAATAAGCAGAAGATGGAAGACTACACAAAGAAATTGTTAGGAGTGGATCGGGTGATGACAGAAAGATAACTGTACTTCATAGGAATAAGGCATTATTTTCCCTCTAGCGTACACATAATATGGATACTAAAGAACTATGACAGTCCTACTACAGTACTGTTCTGAAAATAAATAAAAAAAATATTTTGATTATTGCTCTCTTGATTCCCTGCTGGTTATTCTCAAACTTCACACTGCTAACTTAACAGTTTTTTTGAAGATGCTCCAATCCAGTGATAATTAGCATCCTAGATAGCCAGAAAACTAACAGTAGAGCAATAAAGGCAGTATAATGAATACAAACTCAATTCAGTGCAGTGGATTTAGCTAATTATGTATCTATACTCCCTGGACAGCAACCATTATGTTTATTAATACTATATATCGCTGCATTACAGCAGAAAGTCAGTCTAGCAATCTATTTCTGCTTGTTACTTCATGAGTAGGAGTCCTTCACCACAGACACACTATGTGTAAATCTACAAAATTTTGTTTAATACAAGAAAAAAGAGCTGAGCGTGGTTTCTTGAAGCGGGCTGCACAGAACAAGCTGTAAAAGCAGCGACTACATGAACAGCTCAGCCATCTTCAGTGGACTGAAAATGCCACTCAGTATGCTAACTAAATTATTTGATGTCCTTGGTCTGACAGCACATGTAACTGAATCTTAGTATTTTCAGTACACTGAGAACATATGTGCGTACTACTAAAAGCCAGGCTTCAAGTACCATTACAGCCCCTCTTGCAGCAGGCCTGCGTTTCGTGTTGATGTCGCCCTCCGGGGCAAGCACAGGCTTTAGCTCTTTTGTTAGTTTTTCCCTCGCTTTCGGGCCCCCCCTTTCCCTCCGAGGCACCCTCCTTGCGCCGCTCCAAGGAGCCGGTGCTGCGACGGTGCCAGAGCCCCGCAGAGCTTGGGACGAGCGGGCTTTCCTTCGCCATGCGCAGAGCCGGGGCACCGCACTCCTCCCCCAGCCGCCTGCAGGCCGCGCGCAGCGGGCGCCGGGGCCGCCCTGCCCCGAGCCCCGGCCGGAACGAACCCCCCCGCTGCGCCGGGGCCAACGGCCGCCGCGCGCCCCGCAACGTGCGCAACCGCCGCCCGCAGGGTGAGCAGCGGCAGCTCCCGGGACCGCTCCCTGGGAGAGGCCACGGCCGGGGATGCCCCGGCGGCCGCAGCCGCCCCGCCGCCCCCGCGGCCCTGCCCACGGCCGCGGGCGGCGAGCGACGTCGAGGCGAGCGGTAGCGCGGAGGGATCCGAGCCGCCACCACCCCCCCCGCGCAACGATGTAGGTCCGGCCGCGGCCGCCATCTTGGCAAGGCGCGCAGCCACGCGGAGGGAGGGGACGGCGAGCAGGGGGCGGGGAGTTGTCGTAAGCGGTGCGCGCCGCAGCGCCGAGCGGCCAGGGGGCCTCGGCCTGCGCCCGAAGTGCCTTAACGAGACCCCAGGGCCGCCGTCCCCGGCGGGAGGAAGCCATAAAGCGGCACCGGGAAAGCGCTGCCGTGGGAGTCCCACAACCACCCCTTTCCCCCGTCGCTTGGCGGCGGCACGGCGCAGGCGCGCCTCTCGCGAGATCCCTCTTTTCCCCGCGGGGAGGGCTAGGGCGCATGCGCGTGGGGGGCGCCCGGCGGCGGCCGTTAGCGCGCCCCCTACCCCCCGTGGCGCTCCCCGGCCGGGGGGGTGGGGCGGGGGGGGCGGGCGGCGGCGCCCCGCCCGGCAGGCGGCGAGCCCCACCCCCGGCTACTCGGGGCTGGGCGCTGGGCTCTGGGTCGCGCGGGCGGCGCCGCTCGGCTCTCGCTGGCGTTTGCCTCGGCCCGGCTCCCTCCCGGCGGCGCGGGCGCGGCGCGGCGCGCTCCCGTCAGCCTCTCCCGGCCACCGGCCGCCGTCTGCCCGCAGCCAGGCTCCGCGCGGGCGCCGCGCTCCGGTCGGGCGCCCCCCTCGGCCGTTTCCGGAGGAAGGAGAAGCGCAGCTGCCCCCTCCCCCCTTCTCCGCCTTCCTCCCCCTCCTCCTCCTCTCTCGCTCCCTCCCTCCCGGCCCCCCCTCGGCGCGAGCGGAGCGCGGAGTCACCGCGGCGCACGGACGGGCCCGGCGGCACTCGCACACAATGGCGCTGAAACGCATCAACAAGGTGAGCGCGGCCCCGCGCTTCCCCCTCCTCCCCGCTTTGTTCCCCCCTCCCCTCCCCTCCCCTCCCTTCCCCCCCCCCCCCCCGGCGGAGCGGGCACGGGTGCGCGGCCCGCGGGGGCGGGAGGGCCGCGGGGCCGCCGTCGCGGCCCGGGCAGCGGCCGGCTCCTTCCGGCGAGGCCGCGGCCGGAGGGGAGGGGAGGGGAGGGGAGGCCGCTCCGCCCGGGCCTGGCGGGCGCCGGGGGCCTTTCGCGGGGGGCCGGCCGGGGCCCGGGCCGCGGCGCGGGCGGCGCCCCCCGCTCGGCGGCGAGCGGCTGCCCCGGGGACGCTCAAATGTCAGCGGCGCCCGGAGCCGCCGCGGCGCCGTTGCCGCTGCCCCTGGGCCGCCGCCTGCGCGGATCGCGGCCGTATCGGCGTCGCGGAGGGGCTTCGTGGCCGATGGCGGCCGTGCCCGGGCGGGGAGTGGGCCGCTGGGGCTGGTTTCCCTGCCCTGGCGTGTAACTTCTTTCCCGCATTGTAAGATGGCGGCGGGCTTGCCTAGTTGGGGCTCTTTCCGGGATCTCTCGCTTTCTGCAATAACATGACACACGCACGTCTGCGCTCCCGTCAGCTCCCGTGCAGCTGCCGCCGAGCGATACTGCCGCCGCGGCGCTTCCCCCCGCGGCCGCGCTGCCCCGGGCCCCGAGGAGCCGCGCTCGCCTCGGCCGCGGCTCCGCGAGGGGCGGAAGTGTTTTGCGAGATGCGCCGAGGCTCCGCTGTTGCACAATCGCGCCGGGTGGAGTAACTTCGCAGCTAACTCGGAAAAAATGCCGAGGTGATGAAAGTTTAAACCTCTCGCAGGGAAGAAGGTTGCGGACGTAAGGGTGCACACGGGCAGCCCGGCGGTCCTCCCTCGGTGCCGGCTGAGGGCTGCGCGGCGGTAGCCGGGGCGCTTCCAGCCCGTAAATCACCGGGATGCAGTTACAAGCGCGATGAAAGCACGGTGGCTTTACCGTGCAGTCGCCGCTGACCTGTGCTTACACATAAGCCGACCTGAGCGTTTAAATATTTCAAGAACTGAGGGGAGTTTCATGGACATCTCGTAGTCTGCCAAGATGGCAGAAAATCATAGTGTCTTCAAATCGGTGAACTAAACTTCAGTGCACCAAACACCTTTTATGCGCAGTGTGTGCGGCTCATCGCCTTTTAAAGCGTCACTCTAATTTCGTGTCTCCTGGGTAGTGTTCATAGGCATCTTTTACTTGAATCTTGTCAAAATGAGGTAGTTTATTAATGCTAAAAGATAATCGTGTTATCTCTAAAAATATAAAAGCCGTTCTGGATTAGTAGTAGCTAAACAAATTGTCTTAGAATTACAGCTACACTCTCGGAAGAATTTCAAAACAATTCCTTTTAAATCTGACATCAGAACTTGTTCCCCTGTATTAGTGGATGATACCACTTAAGTTGAAACGCAGCTAGGATACTCCCTGGTATGCTTTGTCATCAACTCACGCTTATGAAACACGTTCAGGCTTCTGCAGGTAAGAATTTATCGTCAAATGTAAACCAAGGCAAACCCTCACGTAGTAATCTGGTGGCTGAAACCTTAAAATGATTCAGGATAACTTTGGAATCAATACGTCATCTCTTTGCCTTCAGCATTTTGGCCTGTCTGTTGTGTGCAGTCTCTTGTTCTGTGTTGGTCCTTATGCTCCACGGCAGTGTGTACTAGCAAGCTTCTTCCTTTACCCAGTGCCAGCGTTTAGGATTAGTGGGATGGATTTTTTTTTGAAGTTGCTATTTTTAATTGATTTAATCACACCACGCTACAAGATATGCTTCTAAATTCACGTGTGGTTTACAGTGTTGATTTTGTATTTGCTGACCTGGAAAGTCAAAATGATGATATTTTGATAGATTGAAACCATTACGTGCAAGTTGCTTTCTTCCAAAGCATGCTTTCTGATACAAATGTTTGCTGGGATTGAGGCTAGAATCCAAAAATAGGAGGACCAGTTTCGTAATGAGGTTGTTGTGAATTCAGATCCTAATCTTGCCAACCAGTAAGGCCAAGAGAATTGCACACTGTCACTGGTGAGCTGGGGTCCCCTGTCTTCCAATAGTAAGGTCACAGATCAGACCTTGAAACTCTGTGCTTCCTTGTAGTACATTGTTGGCACTAAACCAGAACAGGCTAAAGAGAGACCAGGACCTCAGAACATTGTAATCGCAAATAGCTGATTTAGTCTGACTTTTTCGGTATTACCTGTCAGGGCTAGAATTCATGGTCTTGTGCAGTAGATGACGCCCCAAATGAGCTGCTGAAGGTATTTTTGGTCCCCTTTTTTACTGTCCCTTTATGGACTGGCATTTCAAGCAAAATAATGCTTTTTTTTAATCATATTTGGTAAATTAGATTTTCAGATTGTGTTAGAACATGCAAGTTTAATCTGAAGTATGTTACACATTCAGAATATAAGTACCCCCTACTTAAAGTATGACTGGCAAACTCGAGTTTTGACTTGGGAATTAAAGTTCATGAGTATTCATGTATTACGTATTGGGTTATCTACTTCTGGAACACACTTTATAGCACTCTCTTCAAACTGCAGTAGTTGTCAGGTATACAGCCAGTCCCAGAAAGATTATGTTATGCTGGATCACATCTTCACATGTGTGCCACTGCCCTGAGGGTAACCTGCAGATATTGGTAAAGCTCTGCTTTTATTGATACCGTTTGCTTTGCGAGGGGGTGGCAGTTGTTTTATTATACCAATAAAGTGCTTTTGCCATGGAATAGTCTGAAACTACATCTTAATTTTAACTGTGTCCTTTCCTGAGCATGAAGTTTTACAGAAACAGGATAAAGGCAATAGAGCAAATTAACTTTAATTTGTCAGCTTTGTATAAATATGTGATGCATTCTCGTTGTCTTAGTCTGAAGTGTTGAGTGGTACCCGCTAAACACACGTTCCATAATTGCTGCAGCGTGTTGGCACTTCCGGTTCAAATTGCAGTTCGAATTCCAGTTCCATCTCTATAGTGGAAAAAAGAAGAACTCTTTCCTAGAAGGTCTAGGAAGTCTGGAATGCATAAAATTGATAAAACTCGGGGAGATTTCATCACTGTTGCAAACATGCATTTCATCATTGTTATACACATCCGTTGGAGTGAAGTAGTATAAAAGGCCTAAATTACGATCTTGACAGGATAAAAATAGATTGTGAACTAAGAAATATAGAAGATGTATGTATGAAATGCCTCATCTGTGAAATGCCTGTTTTAAGAAAACTTGTGCCTGCTGTGTTTTGTGTCCGTTTGGTTAAACGTAGTACAGGTCAGCTTCATTAAGCTGGGGTGTTTTATTAGAAAAGCAGAGGCAGAGTTGGCGTACTGGAAGCTAAAGGCTGAAGGTGGCAAAAACATTTTTATCTTATATTTTTTATCTCTTTTTAAATCTTTTTTTATTTTATATTTCTATCTTAAGTACAGATAGAGGCTTCTGTTAGCAGTCGTAGAGTGGAGTCTAAACAACAGTTTTCCTCAAGGTTACAGCCTCCAGCACTACTCCTAGATGTATAATTAATTACAACTTTACCCACTTCTCCAAATACTGATAATGAGAAATGCTACTAACGCTGGAGGCATCCACAGTATCTTTCAGAGATTGGATGTAGTATATGGTTATGAAGGCAGCGTGGAAATCTGCATTAGTTTAACCATGCTTAAGCAAAAGTGTAGCTTTTGTAAAGTCGATTCGGTCAAAATGTTACAAAACTACCTACTACGTTTGTTTTGCTTTGAGGTATTATTTTCTTTTCAACTTGGAGAGGACAACTCTTAAAAATATATATATTTTTTAAATTAAAAATTAACTAAAGCCATTGGTGCAGTTAAGTTTTCTTCTCTGGATGAACTGATACTTTGCTTTTGCAGACAGTCTTAGACTTAGTGTGCTGGAGTCACTCAAAATAGTTAAATAACTTGAAGCATTGAGTTATGAGACTTAATCTTATTTATGCTTTGAATGAATGTCTAGAAATAAGTCTGAATTTCTATACTTGGGGCCTCAGAAAGTTAACTAGCTAAAGAAATGCAGTGGATGTTAAAATACTTTAAACCTTTGTGAATGCTCTCTGGATGTATTAAATTACCTCTCTTTCCTTTAGTTAATTTACCTTAACTATGTCAAATATCCCTGGATGGACAAGTCCTACCACAAGTAGGTAATGCAATGTGACTACTGCACCTGGTGGTTAGAAGGGTCATGTTGAGCCAAACACAGGGCAGTGGTGGATTTTAAAGCATGAGATTTCAGTATATAGTGTTTGGGAGAAACTGGTGTTGAACGACTTCAGCACTTTTTAAAAATCAGAATAAAATGATTCAGCATCAGCTGAAAGCTGTCATCACCTAAATTCTGTTTATCATTTAGCTTATCTAAATAGTAAGGAGTGACACTTATGCTGTGCAGTGAGTATCACTAACCGGGAAGTAGTGCTTCTTAATTGGGTAGGTTTGATACCCATCTTTAAGTCCTGTTGAAGTCTTGAACATATCTTAAGAACTGGTTGTTTTTATGAGAGTGTACAGTTAATACATCCTTAACAAGAAAGTTTGAACTGCAGTAACTTGAAGAGTTCTCATTAATTGGGCACTGCGCTTGTGAAACAAGTTCCCATTCAGCATAGATCTTTAACTTAAAATGTGCCCATTGGAGTCGGAGGAGAAGGGGTGGTCATCTCACTTGAGCAGTTTTCAGAACCTGGAGATCAATATTGCGTTAAGTGGGCGCTGCTTGGGTATCCTGAAGATGGACCTCTCCAGGATGCTGAGGGATTTGGGTGGGGTAATGTACAGAGTAAAAGGTTGTCTAGCCATCGTTTTCTTTAGGATCATTTCAGCTTTTAAAGATTTATTTTTGAAAGTAAGCCAATGTTTTTGCCATTATTCCTTACGTGAGTTTCTTTTATACAGAAGAGCTGATGCAGAACTCTGCAAAATGAGCTCTCTTCAGCTGCCTTCCTGGTCTCTAACCAGCTCTGAAGCACTAATGCCTTTCTTAGCACTGTTACATTAATGGGTAACCAAGGGGGGAAGGATATAAACAGCTGTAAGGAGCAGCTGTTGAATATGCAGCAGCAAACTGCCTCTTGCCAAAGGCATCTCTGTTCCTTGTGGAGGCCACCTATATAGCCTGGCATCGTCCCCCACCAACGGATATTTTCTCTGTATCCACTGAGTTGGACTTCTGAAGGAGAGAGAGAGGGAGGCAGTTCTTACCCTTGTGTGAGACATTAAGTGACTGTTGATGAGGAGGGGCGAAAAAGGGTAGCGCTTTGTGTAATTCAGGCTTAAGGCATTGATACATGTTCTCTGATAAATCTTTCTCTTGCAACTATTAAGGTTTTGCCACCTTTAACTGTCTGCCCTGTGTTCTCCTATAGGTTCCTCCCCTGTGCATCAGAGCTGGCAGATGGGAACATGTGGTCTGCACTTTAGTGTTAGGTCTGATATCTCAGTATAAGCTGACCTTTGTTGATAGTTTAGGCTAAGATGCTGTAGCTTATATTGATGTGGCTGAGTTACAGGCATGCATTTTCTTCTGTGGCTGATGTGATGTATTAATCCACCAGTTTAACACAATATAAAAACTAAATTAGGATAAGAAATGAAAGTAGCAGTGAGTGTGTGTATGATTGCAGTCAGTAGTGCATTTTTATACTTAATTGCCTCTGTCAAGTTGGCTTTTTCAGTAGGGAGTCTTAAACTTTGTGGAGCTGCATAAGCTGGACTGTTCTGTAAGCTTCTTGAACATAGTAGATTTAATATCTCAAACTCTAGATGAAAGTAACTGGACCTGGGGAAAAAAAATCCTCTTCATTTGGCTTTTTATGGCGTGCTAATCTGTGTTACATCAAATGTGTTGGGGAAGTCGTGCAAAAAAATTAGTTAAAATTACATTCACAGGTTTAAATTGGTGTTTATGCCTTTGGCAGTTCTTTGTCAAACACTTGGATGTAGACAAGGTTTATTACTGAAAAATGAACCAAGTGGATCATTGCAGTAATCAGGAGTGAAAGCTAACAAGATAGAAGGATTTTTTGTTTGTTTGTTTTAACATTGTTCAGAGCCTTCTCACTAATAGTAGACTTAAGTATTCGAATTTTGTATAAAAGAAGCCTTTGTTCTAAACTTCGACACTTTGAGATGCATATGTCAGGCATCTCGGATCTTCTGCAGTGCTCCCCAACATAGCAGAGGTGGGTTTTTTTAATTGAGATTTTAAGAAAAGGGGAAAAGGAGATTTTTCAGACTGCTTTTCAATTGTTAGGAACCAGTAAAAAAGGAAGGAGACAAATGTTTAATCCTTTCCGCAAGCATCTGGACACCAGAGTTCCCAGCTGAACTGAGTGCAGATACTGAAATGCTTTAGGTCTCCTTGACAGAAAGCAGGAGGACTGTTTTAAGCACTCAGCTGAGTTCATAGCGAGCTTTGTCTGTAACCTGGAGTTAGGTTGGCCAGGTGTTTAACGCTTCTGCCCTACTGCCCTATCCCAAGAGCTGTTTTAGGTGCCTAGTAGGCAGAAGATTCTTGCTCTATGGCAGTATTTCCCAACCTTCGCTGGCCTATCTGAGTAATAATGCCAACCAATACCGTAAATCATGCGAGCTTTGTTTTTCCTTTTAGCCTTGGTTTTAATTTCTTCATGCCTTGAATAGTATAGGAGGATCTCCTGAATGACCATTTGCCAGTTGAGCAATGGTCCCCTTCTGAGCATATATATGCTGTTAAACACTGTGTCTTTGGGGGTGGGAGCAAAGTGTTCTGTGGTTTGGTGTGCCTGGGTTTTCTTGTGTGGTTGAGTTTTTTTGTTTGTTTTTGCTTTTCTGGACATCAGTGTTCTCTAGATAGCTGAGGTAAAGCTTAACCAGTAAGAGCAGCTGTACTCTAGTTCAGAAAAAGGTTTGGGGTTTTTTTATGCTCTATTGAGTCAGTGTGTGCTGATTTTGTGTGTAACTTTACCTAATCCTATAGACAGGCCCTTAGTTTTGCATCTCTGCCACTAGTTGTTCAAAACAGATGCCTATTATGTAGGGTAGTTATACACAATAACTTAATATGATAGCACAATTCTACAGCTGTAGATAAAATAGTATGTTCATACCAGCATAGTCATGTTCACAGAATATACTCCTATAGTATATTTCAGTAGTTTTCAAAGCAAGGACTGATCAAAGTGAAAAAAAGTTTTTAAAAGAGCTGATTTTCAAAGTTCATTTAGGTTAAATATTTAAATTTCAGAGTAATATGTCACATTACATCTAAACAATAAATTCACCATACTGGGGATGTTTACAAATGACAGTGGTGTTTGTTAGAATATTAATTGGACAGCTTGCTCTTATACGGTCTTCTTTTCCAAGTGTTTCCTTGAGGACATGGAGAATTCTCATACCTTCATTCAGAAAGTGAAGACTTGTAGAGGATAAGCGTCCTGTTGAGGCTGCTAGCAGTGTCTGTAAAAACTCGCCCCATTCCCTACCAGTCCCCGAAAATTGTTGTTTGCTTAGGCTTGACAAACTCTAGCAGGCCTTTGTCACATTCAGCTCAGGGCAGTATGCATATAAATGCTACTTCTGGTTGATTTGTCAAGTTCTGGTGGCTGAGATTCTACCTTATGTTAATGTGTCCTTTACAGAGTTCAGGGTAGTGTGTTGGAAGGCTCTCACATAACCCTGCCAAAACCCCAGCATTTATTGAGTGTTAAGCTGGTATTTGCATGGAATTGTCTATCACAATGCCAAAATCTCATTCCTGAGTGGTAATGATCAGCCCAGAGTGCCTCACATCAAATACAGTTTTTTTTCATGTGCGTCATTTTACATTTGCCTGTGCCGAGTTTAATTTGTCCCTTCATTTTCCAGTCGTTGTTTCATTTAGGTAGGTGCATCTTATTTCTTTGCTTGTGGCCAGTTTACGGCAGGTCACAGCATACTCCTTTTACTAGTTATCTTCCTCTCTGAGGGCTGCTCTGTAGTCCTAGGTTATAGAACCATGGATCAGTATGGTTCCTACAGGAGAAAACTTTGAGTAAGAAGTACGTTAAAGTTAGGGTTTGCTATCTAAAAGTCTGGAAATGCCAGGATTAAAATACCCGGGTATTGTTGAATGGATAGGTACTTAACCAGTGCGTCGTGCTTCTCCCTTCCACACGTAGTTTCATATTTTAGTCAGCATGTGCAGTCCACATCTACACTGAGTGTATGTGTATATATTATTTTCAGGTAATGATAATGAATGTAATACCTCAGAATTAGTGTGTATGAAGCAGTCAGATTTTCTTCATCTGGAGTAAGAGAGCTGCTGTGAGTCTTGGTTACTTTCTGGAAGAAAAGTCATACTTTTGCATTCAAAGCACAACTGTAGGTGAGTGGTTGCCACCTTTTTCAAGTCTGTTCTGAATGCTTTTAGTGAGTCACCAGAAAAGCAAAGTCGAGAATTGCCCTCCTTTTCCGGTCCAGCCACAGAGGTGAACTCCGGGAAAGGTCAGCATAGAATAGAGTGCCATTTTATTTAGCTCCTGTAACTGTGTAATTTGCCTAAAAAACATTACCTACATTGTACTCCTTTCAAATTTCATAACAGATGAGAAGACCTGTAGACAGTAGCCTCATTCAGAAAGGACTTGTGTGCTGAGATGTTGGTTCTTTGAAAAGATAGCATGTAGTCATCTGAGTAGTTTGTGTCACAGCCCAAGCACACAGAGTGACTGAATTACAATTGCAAAGCAGTCTGGCATTTCCTTCCTTGAGTGCTAAGCTTAAAACCGGAGTATTTTTATGTCTCTCTTTTAATATTCCATTACATTATGACAGTGTCACTGTATATTGTACAAACCATATGCAGTGTGTACCCTGAAAATAATAATTCTAAAGGCTAAAGAACAAACATGAAAAATACAGGAAGCAGAATATTCAGAACAGAGACTATCATATCTGTTAAGTTCCTGGTTATGGTGTTTTGAATTTCTCTAAAGGCATTCCATACTCTTTGGGCCTTGCTGTTTTCTGTGCCTGATCTTCATGTGATTCCAGTGCATATTTGCTTGAATGTCTTTTTCTTAAACAGTATCAGCTTACATCTTTCTATTTTACACACTGTCATTATATTTTGTTTTTCTCCATTTATTAAGTGTTAAGCAGGAGGCCGGTTTGTTTGAAACTGATAATTTTCTGCTGGTTGCACTTGTCTCGTAATGTGTATTGTGCCTTTGCTTTCTTATTCAGCTTAAAAATCCACGTTCAGTGGTCTTTCGAACTATTATTTTCTGCTTCCAGGGATAATTAATTTTCATGCTGAAATGAATGTTACAAAGGCAGGTGTGTGGGATAAGGCAGTAGTTCTTTGCTGGTTTATTCTTCTTTATCTTCAGACAGGCTTAAATGTTTTTTGACACTCTTTATAGCTGCTTCCCATCCTCTCTTCTTTTTGAAAGCTGTTTTCAACTGTGAGCTAATGAGTAAAGATTAATATAGTGATGAATTTTTGGATGCTTAGAGTTTGAAATATCCTGTTTATGACACCGACTATATTAGACAGGCACTCAAATTAATAAATGTTGGGTTTTGTTTGGCTTAAGTGTGTGTGTGGGGTTTATTATTATTTTTTTTACTTCTGACTTAACTACACATTCCTTTTCACTCCCAAGGTGGGACAAGTTCTTGTCTGGGAATTTAAAGCAAATTAACCCAGTTTCTTCCATTGTGCTTTTTTTGCCTAGAAACCAGAAAACTGCAGTATATGATTTTAAGGAATAATCGTGCTACAAACCTGTATTAAACCTAACTGCGAGTTTATCCCTGTGAAAGAAGAGTGATTGTATACCACTCTGGTAGAAATGATCTTCTACCACTCTGTGTTTGAGTTAGCTGCTGCTATTATTAAAAATAAGCCCAGGCTATCTCCAGCTTATACTTGAGAAGCATAGCTGTTGTGCCACAGGAATATACATTCTGACAAACTGAGGAAGAAAGGGAGCAGACAGTGATTCTGCTCAGCTTGCTATTTTGTAAAAAGGCAGCACACGAGGTATGAAACTATTGCTTGTTACTCAGTTTGTTGAGACCTGAAAACTTCTCTAAGAAAAGCAACTGGTTGCCTTAAGTATTTTCTTTCAGTGCCCTGCTTGTGTGCATCTGGAAGAGGTAGCCTTTGCCATTCTTTGCATTTTCTTCACCCATTAGATGACTTGTCATCTTTTAAATATGTGGTAAAGAGGAGTTGCTTGAGAGCTCTTTAACAACTTTTCTGTCAAAAAAATGTCACTTCTGTGTTTTAGAATATCAGCCAGGATCGTAGTCCTGCATTCAAATCGAGACTCAGATGTCAGTGTTTTAGATTGTCACTTGAAGCGTAAGCCAAATTCTCTGCATTAGTTATGATTATATTTGTGCAAAACAAGCAGATTAGTTAGCTTTTTAAAGTATTTTTGTCTTGAAAGTACTGGTTTATTTTTTGGTTAGCTTTTTACTACATTTATTGGGAAAGAGGAGAGATGAGTAAGAAGGCAGCTGTTTTTCCAGTAAAACTGCATCTTACCCCACACTTAATATGAAACTGTTTGGCAGACTGGCAGAAGACCATCATGCTGAATTTGTGTTAAAGCGTGTCTGTCTGTCTGTAGTGACAGGTATTCTTGCTGTATTTCTGGTTGTCTGTCAGTTTTCCAAAACTCATGTGCTAAATTGTACATGCATGGTTTCTTATTGCCACTGTCCTCTAACAGTTGCATTGGTACATAGTCCTTAAATAGTCCTTAAATCTGTAAAATGCTGTGTGACTAATCATCCCTGCGGAGAGGTAGTAACTATCACAACTTTATATTTGGAAACTGGGGCGAAGAAATAGTGATATGCTAGAGCTATACCAGAAACCTGTGGCAGAGGCAGAGACCACTAGTCAGGGTTGTAATTCAAGACTAATCCCTTCCAGTAGACAATGTAACACATCGCTCTGAATCAAGCTTGTTTTGCTGTTTCTATGTAAAGTCTTTGGAATTTGCTTCTTGAGAATGCATGTTTTTTTCTTAAGCCACCTGTATAGTGAAAAACGGTAGCAGCTGACTGCAGGAAAATGCAGGTTTATCCCTCTGCAATTGAATTTTCTACTTTGGTATTTTTAAGAAATTTTGGAATATAGCTTAAGTAGCACTTGACAAAGGAAAACACTGCTGAAATTAAAGGTAAACAGAAAGAAGCAAGGTTGGACGTAGCAAGTAATGCAGCAGAAGGACTACGAGAAGCATAAGGTCCTTTTTACAGTTAGGTGTTTTATAGAATAGTGCTTAGGAACACTTTTTAACATTTTAGTTAAATTCTGAAATATTAGTTAAACTAAAAATGAAACTTAATGTGGTCTTACCACATTAAGCAGCAAGTAAAAATAAGGGAACAATTATGGGGTGATATTGGTCAGCTAATGTGATCTATCAAGCTTGGTTTTGCTATTTGAAATGTTTTCAGCTGAAATATTTGCCTGTTAGATAGAATAGTTGATCTTGATTGCTAAGCTAAGAAGCAAGGTCAGTATTCCTTTTTGCTGTTAAGTGGGAAGGTTAAAAAAAAAAAAAAAAAGAGGCTCCTCCCTTTCCCTGAATGAAATGCTTCAACTGCTTTCTGAATGTCATGGCCCATATGTCTCTGCTTGTTCAGTTTCCAGTTATTCCAGTTTGCCTGTTGGACTCAGGAGAGTCCTAGCTTTCAGAAAGAGGCACTTTTTTTAAAGTTACGCAGAGGGAACTTTCTGCTCCCTTGTTGCAAAAAGTCTCCCTTCTTTTGTGTAAATGTTAAGTGTTATGCACTTAACAATAATATAAAGTAGGTTTGATGTTACTGTAAACAGCAAACACTTCCCAGTACTTTGTTTCATGTTTGACTAAGTTCTTGCACAAAATTTTAGGCTCTGCTGAAACATCCAGTTTTGCTGCAGACTTTACTCTTTTGGCTGTAGTACCTAAGGGAAGAGAAGAGAGTACAAGAAAATACACAATCTCGTCTTGTATTTCTGACTTTTGTAGATAAATTACTTGTTCTGTGGTCAGAATATTAAGTGCTGTATCATGTTTTCCTAACCCTATCTGTATTTCAAATTGCTTTATTTAGCTTTTTTTTTTTTAATGTAAGTGATGTGGGCTGGACAAAAGTTTAGTCTTTTAGCTTATTAAAATCACTGTTTGTTTGTTCTCTAGAACAGTTTTGGTGCTTGAAAGGGCTAACTCTGTATGGACATGCATTTTGAAATGACTGGAGATTAGGGTATTAAAGCGCCTATGTTTCAGCTTGTAAATGATTCTTAATGTTACTGAAGCTATTTTTCTGCACAAATTTTTCACTGGGACTTCCTAAATTTGTCTTCAAAATTGCTATCAATGTATTTTTTTTCTTGCAGTATTGATATACTCTTTAGTATTTCTGCTGTGTTAAGGTATTTTCTATGTCAAGTGCATTTTATTTTGAGTACTGTTTTCTTGTTTCTCTGAAGGCAATGTTTTGAAGAGCTCTCTAGTCTATTGCATACCTCTGAATGTCTGCTTTTATGCTACAGTCTCTTCCTGCCCTTTCTTTCCTTCATACTACTCATTTTTATCATTCCAGTAAACTCCATAGTTTTTGGTCTCCATTATAGTTTTCCAAAAAGAGCGCCTGATCTTTTTTACCAATTAGATCAAATATGCCAGTAATAATCACACAATGTTAAAATACTAACACTTGTGTCTTTCTGCTCACTATATTGCTACAGTTTATGTTCAGGGACAAAGGATACATGGAAGTTGGTTCTACCAGCTTTTGGAAAAAATGACTGATTATTCTTATAAATGGAAAGAGAGGTGTTTGGATGAGAGAAGCCTAACAGGGCTTTTTGTATTTGTTAAATGAAGAAAAAAAAAGAAACTAAGGTTTGCAGCTGAAGGTTCTTTTACATTTCTTGTTAGCCTTTACATGGGTAATACAAACGTAACTTAGCAAGTTTTTCTTTTTCCATTTGCATTGAATTACATATGGACCTAATAAGTAATGTTACATTGCAGAAAAAAGGGCGTTACAGGGTCCCCCAGTAATAACTGGGGAGTGTTGTATGATAGAGAAAAGCACAGGAATGGGATTTAACAGGATGATCTGGAATGAACTCATGGCCATGCTTTTAAATAACAAGAGCAATGAAATCAACCATAGTCTTAATTTCACTGTACCATTGCTTATGAACACCTGATACAATTCAGTTTTATAGTGTAGCCTGATTGCAGTGTAAAGGTCAACTCTGGCTTATTTTAAAGGTGACAGAATCAGCACGTACAGGGAGAGGAAACAAGGGTCTAAAGTTTTCTTAAAACCTAAGTAGTTCTACATATTGAAATAGTGTCCACCTCTTTCTGTGTTGGCAGCAACTATCATCTTACCAAAGAACAAGGTGTTAAGTTCAAATTACACAAAACATAATATTTCTTCTGATTGGTGTGTTGGCTTACATTAACTAAATTTTTATCAAGTGCTGAATTTCTCAAACTTTTAAGGATATGTTAGGGTCTTCACAGACAAAACTGTTACTTGTCTGGTCCAAATATACATGTCTGTTCCCAACATAATAGGCATGCCTTGGTTTCTTAAATGTCTGACAACATAATACAAAGATTTTGTTTTAATGGCTTGTATAGACTTGTAGTAAAATAACTTGTGTGCACCTGTTAATGCATAGGAAAGGGACTGACTGAATGAAGGTTTTCCCTTTTCTCATGACAGATCTTGACAAGCAGAGATTTATAGAAGTCATTGAAGCCATTTTTAGATTCAAAAAAGAGAGCAGGGAAGAGGGAAAGTATCTGTTGCGTACTTTAACTGAAAATGTAAATTTAATTTTAAAAGACACTAGTCAAATAACCTACGTAGTGATTAAACAAGGCAGCAGAGTTAAAATTAATACTGACTTTCTTTGACTCATCATAGCAATCTTGATACCACATAAGGAATTTTCCACTATAAATTTCTGGTTTTATTTCCTCCATTATGGGGGAGGGAGGCCACAGGTTTCTGCAGCTCAGTTATTCAGAATTTTAAAGACATGATTGTCTTAAGCATGAAGTTTAAGATACAAAATACAGATATTTTGCCTGGTTCCCAACATTTGTCAGCCTTTTTATTTTTCCTATTTACTTTAATCTTTGCAAGATATATTCTGTTTCTGTTTGTTCTGAATTTTAAAACCTCAGATTTTAAAAGCTCAGATTTCATATGCATAATGTTTTTCACATCATGAAGAGTATAACGAATAGCATACTTTCTCTTTCTTTCCTGCTTAAGGGTTCTCCAACTAAGACTTAATCTTTGAAAATCTCAATCAGAAATGGGTTGGACTTTGCCTATGTTATGCTCTTTGTCCTCCTGTCCTCTATTCCACCCTTGGCAGGGGTATCTTAACAGGTGCATAAAATAGTGATTTGCATTTGGAAAAACAGTCATTGTAACTATATCTTCATAGCCAATTCTGGCAATCTTGTTCATTTATGAAGACGTTCCCTGATCCCGACCCAGTGGTTCTAATAGCTGTTGTTGCACATTCTCCTGTACTCATATATGGAAAAACTGTTTTTGCTGGACATTCAGTGAAAATGACTGTTGAATTTGTTAACATTCCCTGAACAGATTTTTGTTTTGTTTTGTTTTGAAGGAACTTAGCGACTTAGCCCGTGATCCTCCAGCACAGTGTTCAGCGGGTCCCGTTGGAGATGACAGTAAGTAACCTTAAGTTTCAGTTTTGCTCTGCTAACACAAAGCATATCATGCCTAGATAATAATGCGGAGTTTTTCTTTTGTAGTGTTTCATTGGCAAGCCACAATTATGGGACCTGTAAGTATTCTAATTCTTGTGATGTAATATTAAACTTATATAGTAGTTCTTATTCAGGATGAACCTTTTTTTTTTTTTTAATACTCTTATCAGGCTTTAGTTCTAGAGATACTCCTTACAGTGACTGAAAATGAAGGTGAAAAAAAACCAGTCTGACAATTATTATTTTATTGCTGGAGTGTTGTACCAGGACACACATTTGAGCTGAAATAATCTTCAGAGCAGTGTGAGGCATTATTACTTAGTTTGTATTTGACTGTTTCTACATTTGGAATCTAGCATGGACCTTTTTTGTAGTCGGAACTAGTGCCAGGTTTGGCAATTAGTTGGGCTGCATTTATGCAGATTTTAGAAGAGATTAGGGATGCCCTCTTTGATCTAGCATCAGGTACTAAGATCTTGGATGCTTCTGGGAATAGAAGGTAAAAAGTCTCTGAAATGTGAGGTTCCACATGCAACTAGGGGGATGCGTGTGTGCATACCTATATAAATGCGCAATGCCCATCTGATACCTGAATGTGACTACAGTATTCCCCTATTAGAGTAAAGAAGGCAACTGTTTGTGCTTACTAAAAATCTAACCTGCAGTCACTTGATGTACTGAGCTCTTGGGGCTGGTTATCCATGTTTAGAAAAGGAAGCCTCCTATAACTTGAGGAGACAATTATCAGATGTCAGTAGACCTGGAGCCCCTATGTGATGCTTCTACTTAGGCTACAGAGTAGGAATTAAGTATTGGTGATGCTATACTGCCCTGATTTTATATATGGCTACAAATGAGGTTTAAGCAGATCACCACTGAAAGTTTACTTATTTGAGGTTCTCCTGACTGGTAAAATGGTTCTGCATTCCCAAGTCTCTGGTCCTCATTGAATGTAACTAGGAGCCTCAAAAAGATGGAACTGTTCAATAAGCTATGCTTATATTTGAAATGTAAGGCATCTTCTTCGCTATACTGAGTCTGAATGTACCTGGCTTCTGTGTCAGCGTGGTCATAGGTAGTAAACATCAGTTGACTTCAAAAATAGGATTAATATTTTTTACTTCCCCTTCTGATTTAACAATGTACAGCTCCTTTTTTTCGTACTTCAAAAAGGTCTGCATTCCAGTCCCAAGATTGAGTATCGGAAGTACCTCGAGGGATAATGTGGTCCTACTAGTTCTAATGCGCCTGTGGTGTTGCTTAACATTTTTAATAAAAGACAAGGGTTGTACTGCCAATCATCTGGCATTCCACATCTGCATATAATATGACATTATACAAGCTGTGGTTTTGTTAGTAACATGTAAAGGAGCATGCATACTCTGTCTTCTCCAGTTCTAACAGATTGTGGGAGGAGTTTGCTTCTGTAGTTGCTAAAATGTGTCCCCAGAGAATGTGTAGAAAAAGGGTTGCTTGCTGGCTCCTCAACTCCTCTAGTATGTGTTGATCAACCACAAGAGGTTATATGTTTATTCCTGCAGTTTTGGCAGAGATTATGTGGCGTATAACCTACACTTTGACAAGTTTGCGTCCCTTATCTTGTAATAAAGAATTTCATTTACTGATATTTAATATAGTAAGATGCACTTACTGCTTTACGTAAGTGAAATGTTCTTTCAAACAATAAGAAAGTTCAGTTTCTAAATAAGTGTACTCTGAGCTCTGTGTGTCAAATTCATTTTTCATAGTCTTGAGTCTGGAATTAAAAGCACTGTAGTCTATAGGTTAAACAAGATTAGTTCCATTTCAGATATTTTTAGTTGTAATTTCAAGTTAAAACTTCTTACAACATCTTTCTTCTTGTAAGTAGTAACTCGCACAATCCATAACTAGTCACTCCATTTATCCTCTGTCAGCTTCCATGCTTCAAGTGTTACTTTATTGTTAATACTAAAATCTGAATGAATTCTTCCTATAACTGTTTCTTTGGTGCAGGGTAATGTAAAATATTTCATGTACCAGATTATGGTGAATTTCTAAGAGGGAGGAATTTGGTGGTTTGTTTTTCGGGTCTTTTTTTTTTTTTGGGAGCAGGGAGTTAGTTGTGTGTAAGAGATTTTCTGCAGGGCTAAACAGTGCCTACGCCAAAGAGACAGGAGGCCTTTGAGTTGTCTTTGGCCATGATTACTTGGGTGATTGTAACAAAGGCTCTCCAAGCACAGAAGTTCAGGTTCTTGAGCTTGTTAGACAAGACTCCCACTCTGTTACTGTTAGGTCTTGGAGCTGTCTCAGAAGTTTGGATGCCTTTGCAAGTTGTCCTGAGCAGATTGTCACAGAAGTTTTTTTTTATGAAGCATTAGCTCAGAGAGGTCCATCCAAAAGGTGTCCCATATCTGTTCTGCATCACTTAACCTTAGGAAGGAGTAGTTCAATTTTAGCAAGCATCTCTGTTTTATTAGTGAATTAAACAGTTCTATTGTTTAAACACATTTCCTCTCCTTTATTTATTTAAAAACAACATCTTTGGTGAAATGTAGTCCTAAAGATGATAACTGGGAAATTATTTGCTTGCTTTGACAGAATGACAGTCCATATCAGGGTGGTGTATTCTTCTTGACAATTCACTTTCCTACAGACTACCCTTTCAAACCACCTAAGGTAAGTATTCCTTTCTTATTTGTGAAATTAGTGCTCTTTAAGGAACTGAGTGCAGGATAGAAATTGTGGGGATTTGAGTTCCAGTATTATCAAGTTCTCACTTCATTCATACAGTCTTATAAAAAACACTATCTTAGGTGCCTATCCCTCTCTGACTGGCCCATGAACTTATGTGCTGGCATATATTCAAGGAGCATGTTCATACACAGTAATTCTAAACTGCTTGGAATAATGTTTGTTTTCTTTTGTGTTTTTGTAACAATCTAATAATTAGGAAAACTCATTGGCTTTATGTTACTGTAATAGAATTCTTGCTTAGGGGACTGTCAAGTCTTACTGTATAGCTCTTTGGGTTGTTGTATAAAAATGTGACCCTAATGATACAGATAGACTTGTTGAGTGTCTAAAATCAGTGACTGTTGTATCTATTATGATCTGGTGGTAATCGTGAAATAAAGTTAGTTGCTGGCAAAGTTAAATTTTGAATGAAAAGCAGAAAACCTGAAGTGGCCGTAGTGTTTAAAGTTCTTTAGCTCTGACAGCCGTGTTACCATGATTGAAACAATTCTGCTGTGTGTCTTCATCACGTTACAGGCGCCTGTGATTAAAACATAGCCTCATGCGTGGCTTCTCTCTATTCTGATTAGAACGCCTAGTAATCTGAAATCCAGAGGCTGCTGCTTTGGGTGCATTTCTGTGAATTTGTGGTGCAGTCTAACTGTTAAATTCTTGCTTTTCTTTTAGAATAAACTGAATTGACTAATAGCTTGCTTGAAAAGAAAGTGACATCGTAGTTGTCACAGACAAACACACTTTTTGTATTTTTTTTTTATTATAGGTTGCATTTACAACAAGAATCTATCATCCAAATATTAACAGTAATGGCAGCATTTGTCTCGATATTCTAAGATCACAGTGGTCTCCTGCTTTAACTATTTCTAAAGGTAACTTTTCTGAAGGGGAAGTGTTTCCATCTTGTGTTGAATACTGTGTTTTTGGCTTTGATTGTCTCGAGTTCCTGCCCATCTCTTGATTTTTCCCTTAGTCATTCTAGCCTGTGTTTTGCCAGTTTGATAATGATATCTTACTGCATTTTGAATGGATGTTTGTTTTTTCAAGCACCTTCTGCTACATGGCTGTTTAAGGCCTCGTCTGGCCACTTACTTGCTTTGGTATTCTTAGCAGTGCTTACTAGCGTGGTCCCAGAGGGGATTGCCAGCATCTGGATTGAAACAGGCCTGTGGCAGTGTGTTCAAGCTAAGGCTGAGAAACTGCTTATTTGCACCTGTGCATGTAGACGTACCTTTGCTGATCAATTTAAAGATGGCTTGTTTCAGTTCAGTTTTTAATAATGAAGTCTATATAGCTTTTTGAATGTTTGAGTCTGCTTAGAATTACATTTTGAGTTATATTGGCATACCTCTGTGGATAGATAAATAAAAGAATAGATATTGATACATGTTGCTTTCTGACACCATGCAGTGGCCTTGTCTTCGTGGACTGAGCCTACTAATTGTGCTTCAGGATAAGCTGAATTTGTGCTGCAGTAGAAGCTTTGTGGCTTTCCTCATTTTACTGTAGTAAATGCCAGTTCTCAAATATCTTCATGATGATAGAATTTTGTTTGTTTGGCTTCTTACACTGGTCACTGTGGCTTCAAAAGATCCATCAAGGTGCTTCTTTATCTACAGAACTTGTAATTCTTGTCTGTCCAAGGAGTATGTTTGTGATATGAATGTGAATCCCCTACGTTTTAACGTCACTACCGTTTTTCTTTTAAAGCTGCTGTGAGAGTAGAGGATGCAGATCCTATAGCGGCCTGCAACAGTGTTTCTCCCTAGCAGTCTTACTCCTTCATTTTACAACATACGTGTAGTTTTATCAGTGCAGGTTGGAGTATTACTATCTTAGACACTACAGAGAAAGAATGGAGTCTGATGAAAATTCTGATTCTAGTGATGAAAAACATGGGATATGTTGATCATCAGAATACATAGCAATGTGCTTTAGTTAGCTGCTGCCTTGCATCATAGTTCAGGGGACAATGGCGCTATTTTTGTGTGTGTATGCTGAAGGCTGTGAGTATTGGGAAATGGGAAATAAATA
Source organism: Dromaius novaehollandiae (assembly GCF_036370855.1). NCBI lineage: Eukaryota > Metazoa > Chordata > Aves > Casuariiformes > Dromaiidae > Dromaius > Dromaius novaehollandiae. The sequence continues at coordinate 19,366,346 of NC_088101.1, read as the reverse complement.
GTTCTTGGGAGTTCTAAGTCATTTTGGACTTTTTATTTAGAGTAGGCTACGAATTTACTGTGGCCGTGTATCAGGAAAAGGATTTTTGGGCCCTCTAGCATGCTGACATTGTCTTAATGCAAAGAGCCATGCTCCATTGTTTCCGAGATCCTTGCTCCTGTTTTGCTATTGAGTGTTGTTTTTTTTTTTTTTAACAGTTCTCTTATCCATTTGTTCACTGTTATGTGATCCAAATCCAGATGACCCACTAGTGCCAGAGATTGCACGTATCTATAAAACAGACAGAGACAAGTAAGTACAGAGTTACGTAAGACATACTCTAACAAACTTTGTGAAGAGTGCTCTGTCAGACAGCAATTGTATTGAGTGTGCCTTTTGTGAAAATCTGTGATGGAGAAAAGTTGTGTGTCGAAGAGACAGCTATTCTTGGTAGTTCATAATTTAAAAACAAAGGGACTTAGTATCTTTGAAGTTGCAGGGGAGGGAGAGTATCTTTTTCTCACAAATGTGGCAGGATTTGAAAGTGTGTATTGCCTACTTACTGGCTTACTATGCTTGAATAGCAAACTTTATATAAAGTAGCCTTTGGTTTTATGTTAATGCTAAATATACTTGTCCAATTAGGTACAATAGGTTAGCAAGAGAGTGGACAGAGAAATACGCTATGCTGTAGGGTAAGAATATCTGCACATTATGGTGCATTTAACAAAATGGAAATTTGTCAGCACTTGAGTGCTGCATGCTTTAAGGCACTGGATTAACTAACAGATAATGGATGCACCAGTTACTGAACTTGAATATTTAACAGCTTGGTCTGTGGTTAGTGTGAAATGTATTGGCTAGTCACTATTTCTCACAGATACTGCTCTTGCATGGCAAAAAAAAAAAAAAAAGTACGAAATAATTATCAAGTTTTGAGCCAGCTTGTGAACTTGTTCTGGTAAGTATTTACCCAGATTTTGTCAGAATTTCATTAAAAATGATGCCCTGGAAACCATACTCTGTGATCAGACCTCATGCATAGACATGCATGAATTTAGACTATCTAAATTTAAACTTTTTATTACTTAGCGGTGTCTTATCTTCTACATACTCTAAACTAGGAAAATATATAGGGGTTATGATCTGCTTGTATAGTTAAAAATTAACTTACTACTGACAAGCATGGAGTTAAGTATAAACTAATTGTCAGCTCAATTCCTGTGGAAGTACTGTATTTAAAGAGAGATTCTGTTACTACTCTTTTTTTTAAATTGCTTGACCAGTATATTAATGTCAAAGGAGAATACTGAGCATGAAGAGATGCTTACTGTTGTCTTATTCTAAAATAGGAAAATTGACATAAATTCTGTATCCAATGATACTATTAACCAAGTAATCTTTACTGATGGCATGTGGTACTCTATAATAGTTATCCTAAGGACCATATTTAAACAAAACACTCCCCTTGCCCCTCCCACCACAGGTGGTCTGTATTCCTTCCTCTTCAGTAGTCTTTCACAACAAACCTCTAGCAAATCTGCTCATTTTAGATTTGAAGTGTTTTATGTAAATTAGAAAATATCTAAGTCCGTCTAGGAAGGGATTTGTTCAGGGCTTTTTCCATTTGTTAGTGTAGAAAGAAGCTTCTCTTAATGTGACGAAGAATAGGGAGATGGGGATAAAGTATGAATTTATCATTGACCTGTTCTTTTGCTGGCACTAATTCTATTTCTGTTTTTGTTTGCAGGTACAACAGAATATCTCGGGAATGGACTCAGAAGTATGCCATGTGATGCTACCTTAAAGTCAGAATAACCTGCATTATAGCTGGAATAAACTTTAAATTACTGTTCCTTTTTTGATTTTCTTATCCGGCTGCTCCCCTATCAGACCTCATCTTTTTTTATTTTTTTGTTTACCTCCTTCCATTCATGCACATGCTCATCTGAGAAGACTTTAGTTCTTCCAGCTTTGGACAATAACTGCTTTTAGAATCTGTAAAGTAGTTACACAAGAACAATTGCCCAAGATTCAGATTTTTTTTTAATGGAGCATGTGTATTATGTGGCCAATGTCTTCATTCTAACTTGGTTATGAGATTAAAAAAAAAAACAACAAAAAACAAAAACATTCCTCACTGCTCTAACAGATACTGAAGATATCACCTGAAGGGGGGAGGGGGGAGATGGATGTTCTGTTTTCTCCCATCAAAGAAGTAACATTGCTGTAGCAACATCCATCTTGTTCTAAACCTTCCAGTGTTAGAGAACTGAGGTTTTGCTATATACTTTTGCTCATAACTGATGTGTCTGGAGAATTGGTACTGAATCTATAGCATCAGCAGAACAGAAAATGTGATGTATCTTATGCATGTCAATAAAGGAATGACCAGTTCTTGTTTTACAGAGAATGGAAATTGGAAGTCAGACATCCCTTGTATTCCAAAATAGGGTCTAAGAACATTTTTGTAATTCATTTAAATTTTGTTAGGAGGCTTGGAGCTATTAGTTAATCTGTCTTCCAAAACACTGTTTAATATAGCACTGAATAAATGATGCAAGTTGTCAATGGATGAGTGATCAACTAATAGCTCTGCTAGTAATTGATTTATTTTCTTCAATAAAGTTGCATAAACCAATGAGTTAGCTGCCTGGATTAATCAATATGGGAAACAAAATCTTTTGTAAAAGCAAAGCTGGTTTTTGTATATACTGTTGGGATTTGCCTCATTGTTTAACATCAAATAATGATGTAAAGTTCGATAGAGCGAATCTTTTGCCATTTTCAGTTATAATACTCAGTCTGTTGCAGGTTGACACATTGTTCGGCCTGATGTATGCAGAATTAATAAGCTAACATAGTAGTGTAGCCTTAGTTGTGTGCTACACTTGGTGCTGGGAGCCCAGCGTTCAAGGATGGACTTGGGACCCAGCAGATCTGAAGTGGTGTGTTGTGGAGATGCTTCCTGATGCACCTGTGTTTGCTGACTGAGAACCTTTTTCTTCACCTTGTACGCTTGACAGCTGAAAGATCTTAATGTGGGAGTAATGATGAGGCAAAAAATATAAAATAAAGTACTGTTTTGATGTGGGAATTGTCATGAGGCTGTGTTGAAGTGACTTTACTATGTGGGATGTTCGTTACCATTGAAAAGGACTTGTTCAGCCATGCTGCCATTTACATTAATGACTATTTTAATGCAACAGACACTTTCCTCATGTCAGGTGACTAAACGTGAATAAAGACTCATTGCTATTGGATTTTTGTTCTACAAGAAACATTGTCTTGTGCCATTAGTTTATCTTTGCAGCAACAAGGGCATTACTAAGCATCCGGCTCTCCTGTTTCCTGCCCTCTTCCTTCATATTTTTCCTTGTTTGTTTGGTTGGGTTTTTTTGGTCTCCATTCTTAACATCCATAGCTTCACTTTCTCTAGTCTTGTACTATCAGTTTATTGTGCATCTGTGACTTCGCACTGGCACCACTTTTGCACTGCTTATAGTTATGTACATTCTGATTCCTTGTCCCCACATGGATGTGGAAAGCTAGATGTAAAATAAATGTTAAACCTTAATTTTTATAAAAATTTGAATATGCAGTTTGGACATGGTTTGTTCTGGTTTTAAAATATGAAGGTGAACTTTCTTTTAAAACTTCCAGCTGGCTTGACATTAAGAATCCTGGGCCCTCTTAACTGTGCATGCCTCACTGAAATGATCTTTTCTTAAATTTGTTGATGAAGTTGCAGTTCCTGCAGTATTTCTGCTTCACTAACCAAAGATTTTTAGTTCCTTATATACTTGTACCACTTTTGTTGGAACTGGATATACTTACGATGTGGTTGCCTGTGGTGATAACAATTGAGGTAAAAGCTTATATTTACAAGCTGGCAAACGCATTGATCCCACCTTTTTGTTAATTGTGTTAGTTTGATGCTTGTCGCTTTGTCTCGGAACCATAGCCACTAAATGCAAATCTCTTTTCTTGTGTGATCGCGGGAGAAGGATCTCTTGCATAAAGTCTGGTGCCTTATACCTCACAACTCCAGCGGGTGCGGGTGAGGGAGGGTCAGGGAAGGAGAAGATGAGCAGCCCACAGGTAATATATTACATAGAGGACAGAAAACTTGTTTGGACCACTGTACATTCTCTTGTACATCTGTAATGGCATTTCTGTGGTAATTTTTTATAATTAGAAAGTATGGACTTTAGAAGAACGATGAGGGGGAATTTACAGCTCAAACAGTGGGAGAGGCCATGCTGAGATGCTTACCGCTGTGAGGTGGGAAATGGCTGGTTTGCCTCCAGCAGTCTCAAGTAGCGTCCAGCGCTGGCTTCCTGCAAAAGCTACGTTGGGCTTGCTGCTGAAGGAGTGGGGGAGAGAAGGTGGTTAACGTGAGCCGGCAGGGAGATAACTAAAGAATTTGAGAACTTCAGAGCAAAACAAAACACTTGGTGATTACTTCAGTGAATAGTTCACCTACCAAAACTGCACAGAAGGTCTAAAAGGTATGTAGTAGAACTTGATTACTGTTGAAACATAAGGAGAAAAGGACTCTTAATTTCATCTTCTAGTGAGAAAATGAGCTGTCCTGTCCAGTTCTATTAAAAGACCTATTTCATGATGATAAATACGGTAATAACTTGAGGTAATTCTATCCTAAAAGTCTTGGATTGAGCAAAATATATTTTAATGGCTTTTATTTGAGGGTATTCATAACCAAGTGTCAAAACAAGATACGTAAAAGATTTTCAAAAATGTAACACAAAAAGGGACAACAGTGGTGTTTTTAGAAGAATTTTTGAGATTTCTAGCTATGCTTAAGTTTGAATCTGACACAAAATATCAGCCAGCTTATTCAAATTTCACTTGAATAACTTGGTGATTTTCATTCTTCTCAGGGTGTGGAAAAACATGATCTGTAGCGTTGGTTAGGGATTTTTTTTCCTTTCCCTGTCTGCTGATGCACACGTCTCTCTTTGTTGAAAAATGAGTGCAAACGCATTTTTTTTCCCACGTTTGTTTAAAAAAAAAAATTCTACTCAGTCGCACTTCATGTAATTTTTCTTTATATATAGAGATTATAGATGCTAACTTCCTGAAACAAAAGTCTGGCTTTAAGCAGATCACAATAAGCTCTGATGATTACGGAGGGATGGAACTACAGTTTGGCAGTGATTAAAAGGCAGCTAGTTAATACATAGGTGTGTAGCCATACTCTACCAGGTCTATTAGGTTTGATAACTGCTTATGCAGAAAGGAACTAGCATTAATTACAAAGGGTACCCTAATGGTTTAAACATTCAAACCAGAAATGTTTTAAGTAACTTTGTTTTTATGTATTCTTTTTTGTTTTGCCTCCCCTCAATTGTTGTCTCTGGTCATTTTATTTCAAATTCTTCATTATTATAAAAATAGTCTCTTGTAAGCATCATCATCTGAAGCGGATTTCATAGATCCATTGAATGTGGCAAAGGATTCAGAAGAAATCTTCAATCTACAAGTCCCTAATGAAACTTAAAACATGGTAGAAATCAGAGTTTGGCGGAAGATTTCTTCCTATGTTTATAGGTGTCAAAAAAAAAAAACTACCTTTAATTTCTTCTCTTGGTTTGTCTGTAGTTTCATATCTGAAAATTAGGCCAAGACAAGTGTCTCTTTTAGTGAGTTTTGTGAAACAAATTGGTACTAGAACAATGGAATGAGACCAATAATCTGTGATCAATAAAGGCTCCTAAGGTTTTGAGGTCACTTCATTAGAATACAGACTACACTGTAATCCTCTAAAGCTTTAAAAACAAAAAGCTGCTGTTGTTGGGAATAATTTGTCTGCTTTAAGCTGTTCAGTTCTCAGTGTCATTCAATGGATGCTCTTTTACCCCAGAGCCTTCACCATAATTGGAGAATTGTTGGATGCTGACCGTGATGGGCAATTTTGCACGTTTAAAAGGTGTTTGGAATTATGGCTGAAATGTTTTCAGTGAGTCTGAGGGTTTGTATGTTGGCAACGATGCCAGAGCAATGCAGAGGAAAAAAAAGTGTGTGGTAAAGCAGGAAATAAAATTGTGGGTAAATGCGCAATATAAAGAGATGGTACAGGAGGGGAAGATGGGCTGCTAGGCTCAGCCTATCTTACTGTAAAGTGAAAATGTGTTGCTGTCGCGATAACTCATGCAGTCTAGCGTAAGACTAACTGGCTTCAAAATAATGCAGAGTAACATGGCTGATAAATTGTAATTTTAAGTGTCTAAAGTAGCTTGTTGAATAGCAGTTAAGGCTTAGCCTTAGGAATAGTAATGGAGAATGTAGAGCTTTTGTAGGTGTATATAGATAAGGTATTTAAATTGCTCTCTGTGGGGTTTTTTTTTTTGCCAATACCCATAAACTGTGACTTGCTTTTTTCCGTAGTTAATGCTGCAGTAACTTGGGTCTCCTAGGTCCTGTAGAAGCAAGCACTCGGCCTTCTTCAGGGATAGTTCAAACTAATCAGCTTTTTATACTGCAGTGAGGTGAGTGCGCTCATGTGGTCTGTTCAGTGTGAATCGGCTGTGGGCAAAGGGGCTTAGTAGCTTCCAGGTGAGCAGCAATAACATCTTACGCTGCTGTAACTATTTCTAGAGCAACTGTCTGTCTGAGTTAAGTTAGCAGAGGTGATAAGCATAATCTTTACAGTGATAGCTGCCAGAAGTTAAAATGCAACAGTGAATTTGATAGGACATCTCTGCATAAGGTAAAACTTAAGTTTTTTTTTTTTAAGGATGTCTGGCAAACATCCCTGTTTGAAGAAGATGCTGAATTCTTGCAGTCAAAAAAGCTTACAGATTTTTCTCTGTGCCATTAATCCTGCTCTGATATTTGAATGCAGCTGAGTTAAGTAACTAATTCATAGATACTTTCAGAAATTGAAAGTTCTGTAATATTTAACCATTATTTTATTCTTTTTTCCTGTTGCGAGGTTTGTGATGCTCTTACTGGAGTAAGAGGCCCAGATCTCTTCATACTCGAAAGAGCTTTGGTGAACATATCACTGTTAGCTCCTGTAGGAGTTCTCAGTTGACAAACTTGGAGAAACAAGGACACTTCTGGAATGTGGCACTGATTTGTCCTTTTTAGAATGGATGAGTTCTGGCTGGAAAATTGAATTCAATACTTGGGACTGAAGGTTGTTCCAATTTCTGTGTCTGTGAGGGAAGCCTCTTAAAAAAAATCTTAAGCCTTTTAAGCATCTGTGTCTGGTCTGTGTAGTTGATGTACATGTCCTTAAAAAAAAATTTACCATTATAAATTTAAAAGTACAAGTTACTTATTGTTTTGTTATTTTTAGGGGTGTTTTTGCTCAGTTTTTGTGTACCTCTGCTCTTCTATGCTAAGAATTAAGATGCTGCTCTTTTGTTTTTCTCCGTACTATGAAGCCCAGTGATGATTTCACTGCTTAGTGGTTCAGGAGACATCTATTAGAACACAAAGTGCTTGCTTCTGAGAGGTTCTGGGTTTTTTTTGAAAGGCCGAAGAGGACAAACTGTATACAAATGCATTAGCCAATTCAATTAAAATAGATGCAAGTGAAATGCATGATGTTTGGACAAGGCTTTCTTGCTTCAGTGATACTATAATCTGTGAGCAGAAAATCTTACCGCAAGAGCTTATAAAGGCAGTCTGCCATTAGTGTATATTAAGCCACTGCTTGGTTCTGTAAATCTCTTATTCTGTTATGTATAGTAGAAATAAAAACAAGCCCCCAAAAATATAGAATGAACTTGGCCTTGCAGATGCTTACTTTGCACAACTATTATATGGTAATTTTTTGTAATATGGTAGTGGCTCTTTCATTCAACTCTTTTTATATTTGTTTTAAGGATTATACAATTTCAGAAATACAATCCCTATGCATATAACCCTATACAGTTGGGGCGCTTAATGCAGTTAGCTTTGCATAAATAATGAAGGGAGTTTATTACACAATTAGATAACTGAGGTTTTACATTGATAAGTAGTACTGCTGTAAAAGGCAGGACAAAGTTTCTCATGATGTGTCTACAGTGGAAGGCTAACTGAAATGTGTAAGCCAAAGTGCAAACTTAGGTGCATGTAATCTATCCTAGTATAAGCCTTCTTTGGCCCCATTTCTTGTAATATAAAAATACTTTTGGGTTTGGGGTTTATGGTTTGCTTGGAAATCAGCCTTAGCTGAACAAAGAGTTTTTATAGGACAAATGCAGATCAAGAATCAGTATAAGGGGCAAAACTTTCCCATGTAAATTAATTGTGACCTCCTGTTTATACTGTTGACTGTATTAATTACATTAACTGCTTTTATTATTAATGTTTTTACAGTTTGAGTTGTATTTCATGAGGATATCCTTATGTCTTATATGCATAATGATTCATGTTTCCTGAGAATCCGCTCCAGACTTACTGAAAGCTGTGCTTCAAGGTATGGTCACGCAATCATAGGCAATTGAATTAGAGGGCTAGGTGGGTGTTGTTTAATTTAGCCAGCTTTTTCCACTCCTAATTCATATATCCTTTTTCCACCCCTAGTTTGTTTGTGCTTTTTCCACTCCTAGTTCATATGTGCTGCACTTTACACTCAGAATTACTGCTTTTTGTGCAAAAGAAATTAATTTTCATTGCTATAACTTTTTGTTTATAAGTTGGGAAGGAAGTAAAAGTGCATTGTTTGGATTAGCTATAGATGACCCAAGAAAACTCTAGTAAGCTTGATTGCAGATAAGCTTGAAACATGCTTTTGTATGCAGTATTCTTTGGGATGCTAATACAGCTGATAAACACTCCAAGTTTTCCAAACAAAAATACAGATGGGAAGACAAGCTTGTGGGAGGCATGGACCAGTTACCTTCAAACTTTTGGATGTCAAGCCATTTCCTTGAAACTTTTTTTTTTTTTTTTTTGGACATGGTTGATGTGTCAACTTACCAGACACACATAAAGCTATGCTACAAAGAAAACAGGAAGATGAAAAGAGAAGTTGCCATTTGCTGCTTAACTTAAGCTAGAACATCTCAAGTTCATAGGGCCAGAGGCCTGATACAGAAATGCCTTGTAGTTGACCAGTCAGTCCTAACCTCATTTTTCCTCCCACAGCCTTGCTGTGCTGTCTGTCTCCACCTTTTAGAAGTGCGCACTTCTTTGTGTCTCTCTCTTCTTCCTTTGACCCGCTCTGTTAGATAGGGCTGCTTTTTGCCACCTTTACCGACCCAGTGCGGAAGTTGGGCTGTGTTTGGGGGCACTAAATGCTTCTGATGTCTGAGCCGGGAATTTATGCAGTTACTAGGGCAAGTAATGTTTCAGGAGATACAAAAACATGAAGCCAGGGGAAAGGGTTAAATGCACTGAGATAGTATTACTAGGAATCTTCTGATGTGAGTTTGCAGCGGTTCTAACTGGGAGAGGAGCTTTCAAAAATACTGAAAAAGATGGGTTGAGTAAGCTTGCTCAAGTTTTTAGGTGAGACGAATAAAGGTGGAACAAGGGCCATGTACTAGGCTGGAGTGCAGATATGCTGGGACAGGGAATGAAGGGGAAGATCTCAATATTGTCAGTCTCACTGAATTTTTAAAGAAAAGTTATCATGTAGCATAAGCTGACAAATGTATCATGAATAATTTAGGGTGTGGACAGTACGGAGGGCAGCCAGGCTGTACCTTCCGAGCCAGCTGCAGCTTACAGATAAGCTCTTCTAGGGGAGTTCTGCTAGGAGGAAGTGGCGGTAATCATAGCTTGTGGTTACGAGATCACGGATCGTTGCTGGGAAGTCAGTGAAGAACAAACAGTGGATCAGCATCCTTGGTATTAAGAAAACACAACAAAACAGAAGAGGTCTTGAAAAATCTCGAAGTTCAAATGGCCACCAAGATGCTTGCTGACCACTCGGTGACTCCTTGCAATAATCTGGTGGCCTTCTCATGTCGATATTAAGCTGTCCACTGTTAACGACTTCCAAAACAGAAGATGGCTTCAGAAGGAAGCTTAGTTGTATCCCACTGATCTCCAAGTAAAGCTTCATGGCCAAGACCAAATATGGAGGACTCAGAAAGGATTACTGAGGAAAACCCTTATCATCCATAACCTTGCTAGGCATATTGAACTACTTCAGTAGACTAAAGGAATGCCTAAGGAATGCCACACATCAAATAGTATTTGGGTTTTTGTTCTTTTCATTGTTAATATTTTAGGTGCCTTTTGGGTGTGATTGGAATTCTTCAAGGAGCTTCAGGCATTTAAAATTTTATTTCTCAATATGATCGCTCCTAATGAACCCCCACCCTGACCACCCCCTTTATTCAAAAAATGGTGAGGGAGTTGACATAACCAGGAGCTTGGGGCCACTTCACTTTTATTGATGGTTAGGTTTTCAAGATGCTTTTGCATCTTAAAACTTCAACAATAAGCAGATTTTGTAAGTACTTAATATCCTTTTTGGATCATGATTTTTTTTTTTCTGTGATGAAGCAGCCTTTTGAGAGAGAGACAGGAGTATTTGCTGGATGCTGTTTATTTTGTTATTACTTAGAAGATGCCAAAAAACTTAAATGTCTGCTAGTTCTTTAACTTACTACTAATTACAAATTGAACTGCTGTCATTATATCTTGGCACTTTTGTGAAATGTTCTAGAAATCAAAATGCATGCTGAATATTTAGATACAAATGGTTAACTGAAGCTGTAACATAGATCTACTGAAATGAGTAAAGCGATACCAGTTTGTGCTAGCTGAGGATCTTTGCACTTGCTGAAATAATCCTAGTGGTTCAGTAAGAAGAGGATTCTAGGCAGGCTCTTTTTAGGTTGTTTCTTAAAGGCCTTTCCAACCAACTGCAGTCCTGGCAGTGAGAAAATGTAGCTCTCCCATGCAACCGTGACGCTGGTAGCAGCTGTTAAAGCTACAGGTAATAATTTGAGCGCTAGATCATTCGGATCCACCGCGCTGAGAATTTGGCTGTGAACAAAATGACAGTATGTCTGTAAGTAATATTTTAGAGTCTCCACTCTTCAGAGTTGAAGCACTTCTTTCAGTGAGGACTGAACTGAGGAGACAAGGGGCTTTTCACATTCCTGAGGCTCTTTACAGTGTTTATAGTTGGCCATACAGCTCTCCGCCTGCCTTCCCCACCTCCAGTGCACGTATCAAAATACTCTCTCAGCTTTTGACCAGTACTAAACCAAGAAAGTTGTAATCAAAGAAAAATTGCTCCTTATTCTCTTTGATAGTAAAAAAAAAAAATGTATTTTTAATACTGCTTGTATACTAAGTTGTTAAGTAAAAAATAGCCCATATTGAAGTACGTCTATTTAATTAACATGAGTCAATTCCTGTAACTCTAATGCTGGAGACATTTGTGCCAGTGTAATGAGCGGTGTAGTAAGTAGCATCCTGGATGGCAAGAGGATGTAGTGTGATTATTTAAGGGGGTTGCACTGGAATCGTTTTGACATGTGAACGCTGCTTGTATGTAGGCAGACTCTTAGTTTATGCTGTTGTGTCAGGGGGACTTCAGCTGATTCAGGGGAACCTCACTGATTAAGACTTCCGGCCATTCTTGTCGGTGCTAGAATAATCATTCATCTCTCGGGGGGGGGGAGTGGCTCTCGAGAACCAACAGTTTTCGGTAGTTATTTTGCGTTTTCCCTGGTGCTTGCATCTGGGCTGCTTTTACAGAAATAAATGAGCAGAATATGTGCTGGTGAGTTTGACAGAGCTGCCCCCACTTACGCTCTGAGAAACTGAGGTCTTGAACTGCCCAAATGGTTTGCTGGAATGACTGAGCTAGGAACAGAAATACAGCTCCCAAGTGCTTTGGCTACTCCAAATCCATTTTAGTTTACTCATCCAGTTTACCAGCTATAAATTTTTAATGACATCCTCATAATACGTACCTGCATGGAAAGCATTCATTACAACAGTAGGATGGATATACATTTCATGCTAATCGGTTTGGTATGTCCTGCGCTCGGCTGGCAAAAGGCCAGGAGAGCTTCGCAGCGTTAGGAAGACGCAGTGAGGCCTCTCAGACTTCCATCATAGGAGAAACAGTTCGTTGCCTCTGATACCCATGTTTTGAGGGATTTAGTTTCAGGCGTTTAGGGACAAGTCATGCATTCTTTGGGGTCACAGATGACTGGCTAGTTTTAGGCTTTTAAGAAGGGATAAGCAAGCTGTTTCTTAGTGTTGTCCCCATGCATGTTTTCCTGTAAGTGCCGGAGAATCAGTTCTGATGCTAGATAAGTTTTAAGTAAGTTAGAGTTCACGAGAAGCCTGGACAATGCAGGCTTTCTGCTCACGAGACAGAGGGTAAGGTTAAATGACAATGGTCAGTGTTATAGAAGCTTTTAAATAGAGCAAGATTGTTTCAAAATTGTTTGTAAAGTGAAAAAAGTATAAAGGCTATGGGAACTCCATCGTCTAAAGAATCTTTCTTTAGAAATTTAGTCATGCTGGCTATTAAGATCCTTATGCCTTTTGTGTCTGTACCTCAGAAGATGGTGATCTGAAACCTGAATCCTGTGGTTTGAGCCCATCTCAAAACAAGGTGTCATGTAGAGGTACAAATATAGGTGTTTGCCTCTGGATAGCTGACGAAGTTTAAGGGTATAGTGTATACTGAAGGTACCAGCTGCCTTTCTGCATTTGCAATTTTAAAATTACTATCTCTTTTTTTTTTTTTCTCTTTCCATATAATATTTGCCTAGAGCAGTATCATCCCTTCCACATACTTATTTTGAATTGCTCGTGATTATTAGTGCTGGATAATTTTGTTTGCTGAGGAAATACCCTTGCAATGACCTACAGTTTGCAAATAATTACAAGCTAAACTTTAGTCCTACCATTTATGATTCTGATTTTGTATTTTGCTCGATAGCCCAGTACAAAGTCCCGTTCTAGTGATGCATTAATAGTGTCCTCATCTAAAAGCAATGTTAATTCATTTCCTTATTTTATTTGTAACATCCTTTTTGGATGGAATTCAAGATAAATATAAAATAATGCCTGAAATCTGTTCTTTCTAGCCATCCTTTACAAATCCAGAGCTGGAAGGCCTCCCTGCAGCATTTACTTACAGCCTTCATGCCAGCCCAGAGAGTAACCATTTGCGTAACAGCTAAATGCTTTGTAGAGTCAGTCAGGAACCAGAGGACATGGATTCTTTTGAGGAGCTGTATGTAGGGGCTAAAGCTCTCGTACAGATGTGCTGTGGTGTCCAAAGGTGTATACAGTGACCCAAACAACAGTCCTGTTTTACACCGGTTTGTCCAGCATGTCTACATCCACGTTGCTGCATCTATGCAAAACTCGCCGAAGTAGATGATCCTTTGGTTGCTTTGCATTTTTGACGAATTGTCTATGGTGGTATTATCTGCAGTGGTGTAAGGTTATCACAAAAGGTGGCACGCCACAAGAGGGGACTGGTGTGGACACAGGGCCTGTTTTGCTTTGGAGGTGGGTAACTTTCAGAGAAGAATAGTGCAGGGTGGACAGGTGGGGGCAGTAATATCTTAAACTACTGCAGCCAAATCTGTGAGAACCTGTTTGTTTAAAACCTTTGCATGAACTCACTGAACTTGAATTTGAAAGAGAAAAACATCAATGGCCTGTCATGATGATAGAGATTGCATAGTAATTGGAAACAAAAGACTTCTGGATTAACACTGCAGAACTGGGGCAGCTTCAATAGAACTGCTCTGAATTTATTCTAGTATAACGGAAGGCATGGTTTTGCGTTCAGCTTTTTGTCTTAGTTGATAAAGAGTATCAACTTGCAGTCTCATAAAGTAAGAATTGTAGTAACCTCTTAAATTTGTGGCATTTCAGAAAGGGATGGAATATGGTACACAACAAAAGAAAACCGCACAAAAGATCTTGCTGTGCGTCTTAAAAGTTTAGAAGAAAAAACTAGAGCCTTTAAGACTCTAGTTGTATCTTTAAACAGTAAAAAAGTCATTTGTTTAAAAATACCCTCAAACAAACAAAAAACAAACCCTGAAACTGAGATGTGAAAATGAGACATGATTTAACTTAATTATAAGCCTTGAACAAGGAAACAGCATGTTCTCAGAATACTTAATTACAGCATTGTTTTTAGGGTTTTTTTGTGTGTGTGTGTGTGTGTGTGTGTTGCTCCAGTCAGTCTTCAGAAGAAAAATAAAAGGCAAAGAGAACACGGAAGTACAGTAAACATCTTGAAATGCAGTTTCCTCCTTACTGGGAAGCTACCACATGACTTGCTGAAAAAGCTTGGGGGGGGGGGGGGGAACAGCTTGCAGTTGTTCTTTAGTAGCGTTAAAACTCAATTTTCCGTAAATCTGCTTCTTGAGAAATAATATCCTACAAGGTGTGTAAAGCATCACCACAGTGTTTAAGTGTTTTTAGTATTGTACAGCTGAATTAAGTATTTAAGAAAAAAGCACTGAATTGTGTGATAGTCCCGAAAGCTGAAAGCTGATTTGCATTATTCATTGACAGATGATGGCAGAAACAGAACAAGACTTTATGCTGTTGATGTACCCGGTTTTGAAATCTGAACTCTTAAAGATGAGAAGATAGATATTAATTTAGACTAAATTCTGGAAAGAGTAAAGCTAATTAGGGTAACTCAGTCTTCTAGGATTATAGTGGCTTTTTTTTTTCTTGCCAATCTCACTGGAAGATTGCTGGGAATTGAACTGAAATGGGACCTAGATTTAATTTGGCCAATATACTGAACATAGGTTACTCAATCTATAACTGTTCTTAAAAGTACACAGCTGCTGTGTTTTAATGGTTGGATTTCTGCACAAAAAGAGATTCAGCTACCATTTCTCTTCCTGTACCAGTATTTCTTAGAAATGTGTCCTAGGGTGATGTGAAAAATCACCTGTGGTTATATACATTGTATACTTGTTGTGGTTATACATTGTATACTTGTTTTAATAAATATATGGAAGGGTTGGCATTTCCTCTTAAATTAAAATGAAGTGTTGTCAGCCCAAAGAATCAGGACCAAAAATGTAAAATGTTGACGATATTCGATAATGTTTTAACAGCATGTCTAGTGTAGATTCCTATGGTGTGCTAAATTGGTTGTGTGAAAGCCAGAGGCTATAAAAAAAAAACCCTCTACTTATCCCTATTTTTGTCTGCTGTTCACTCTTACACTCTAATCTGCATACCAGGAGCCGCAGCATGGTTTCATGCATCAGTCATGCTTTATTCTTACATGATTTGGTGTATGAAATGTGTGTGTGTAGGTAATTAACTCTTGAGCATCCTGAAGTGTTTTACACATTCCTTGCTCTGATTTCTATAATTACAGACAATAAGGAAACATACGGACAGAAATGGAAAAAGAGAAAATAGAGGTAACATCCTGCAGTTAGTTGGGGTTTCTTCGAATAATTTTGGTTACATTTCTATGCAGAATCACATATATGCACCTACATGCACTTTTAACTCTGTTGCTTCCTTTGTATGCATATTGGCCCTTTGCATACACTTCCAAACACTTCTGTAAGAAATTATATAGCAACAGGAAGACAAAAATGACACTAATTTTAGAATTTACTCATTTTTCTGTTTTTAAGCATATTTTACCTTCTCACTTCAAGTGTATTCTGAGGCAGCCCTGAGACAGCAAATTACCTGCCTGACAAGGATTCTAACCTAGATGATAAAAGGAGTAAAAATTATACAAGTCAAAATGCCTGGGCTATGTTGGGCTTATTCATATCAAGGTATATTTTGGAACATTTATTTTAATCAACTAAACTTAAAAAAAAAAAAAAAAAAAATCCAGAAATGCTACAACCCCTCATCTAAGATCTTGGAGCGGTTGCCAAAATGCTGTTAGACGGACTGCAATGTAAATGGTGTGAACGTCTCCAATTCCCAGAGCTGATCCAGGCCCCTCTGCACCAGAGCTCAGTGCAAGCTAAGCAGAGCCGGTCCCTAAAAGCGTAGCTCAGGCCGTTCTTTAGAGCGCGTCCTTCTGCTCCTTTGCTGATTCATCTATTCAGCTTTTATAAACAAATTGCTAATACTCCTTGTTCAGAAACGTGAGCGCTCTTTTGGTGAGATGTTCATGATGTTCCTCCTGGTTTTAATTTTATGGGTCAAAATGGTGGAAGTCTGAGGCTGTATAAAATCACATGGCGTGTGTGTGTTTGGGGGGGGGGCTAATACTGAAAACTGCACTGATGTCTCACAGCTCTTGATTTTTTTTTTTTTCAGTCCTCACAACTCCCTTACAGCTTCTCAGGGCCCTAAATCTGCCGCGTTGTCCTAATGCCTAGATTTCACTGTTTGCCTCCTGGGGGAGAAGCAGCCTCTCTCCTTCCCCTGCTACTGCTTACGCCTCGCTGCGGCGTGCCGGGCAGGGGGGGCAGTTTGGGAGGGGCCGCCGCGAGGTATGCCCCTCCCCCCGCGCCGGGGTCGTGAGGCGGCCTCGTGCCCGCGGAGCAGCCGTTAACGGCCGGCGCGGGGGGGAGGGGCGCGGCCCGCCCCGCGGCCGTTAACGGCCAATGGGCCGCGCCGAGGGGCGGCGGGTGCCGGCCCCCTGCGGACGTGGCCGGGCTGGGCCCTGCTGCGGCGGCGCGATGGCGGCGGCGCGGCCGCGGCGCGGGGCCGTTGCTCGCTCCTCCCGGCCGCCTTGGCGGGGGGCGGGCGGCGCCACGGGCCGCCTCGCGCTGCTGCTGCTGCTGCTGCCGCTGCCGGCGCTGCTCGTGGCCGCGGGCGGCCCGGAGGTGCGCAGCCTGCGCGGGAGCTGGCGGCTGCGCAACGGGAACGGCTCGGTGGCGCTGCGCGGGGAGGTGCCGGGCTGCGTGCACACTGCCCTGCGCTGCGGGGGCCTCATCCAGGTACGGTGCGCAGCCCGGTCAGAGGGGCCCCCGGTGAAAACTGCGCCGCTTGAGGCCTGTCCCGGGCCGGAGCGCGGCGCTTATGCGAGCGCTGCTGGGTACCTCGGCCAGGCGTGGTGTCCTTCGCGCCTCGGCTGGCGCAGCGTTTGGCGCCTGCAGCGTGCGAAGGCGTGAAGCGCTGAACCCACCCTCTCGACGCTTGGCTGCGAGAAATCGAGGGGTTTCAGGCATTTCAGTCCAACCAAAAATCTCGCAGAGTACATTGGAACAGTTAAGAGTGTACTCCCTTGTCCGAACCATGAGGAAATCTGCCACGTTTAAAAGAATTGTTTCCCCCATAACGCTTCTCAAAACCTTTATTTTTATGCTTACTACCTCTTTTATTTTTTTGACTTAGGAAAACATAGTGACAGCTTCCTGTGACAAGTCCAAAATCGCATTTGTAGGTTGGTATCAAAGCCCTCGCTCTAGTCCATGACGTCAGGATAAGCCCTTTGTCACTCGAAGTGCATGGCACTGACCGGGTCATCGTTAAATAAGATTATCTTTTAAAAATGAAGTACATGGGAGGTGAAAGTTAAATGTGTACCTGGAAAAAAAGAAATAGAACATAATGAAGTTATCAAAATCATCTATAAAAGTGATAAATACACTGCTATCTTTGTGTGAAAGCATCATGTATTGTCCGAGTATATCAGACATACGTGTATTACCAGATTAACCATGGGCCCAATCTTGCATTTCTTGTACAGTATTTAAACGGATACGTTTTGGATAGATGCATTTTCTTTTTTTTTGCTTTTTATTTTTTCTGATTATTGTCCTGCTCTGCGCTGACTAAAGTCAGGGAGGTATATGGAGAAAGTGACCCCACTCTGAGCAGGATTATTTTAGCCTTATTCTGTGCTGGCATATGTTGGGAAACCCAGTACTAATAATAGTAGATTCTAAGGAGAGTCATTGCCAGATTAAAGAAATAGTCAACATTTTAGAAGTAAATACATCAAAAGGGGATAAGTTGAGCCATTGTGATCTGTTGTTTCAACATCTGTGTGCTAATTTACAGGACGTTTTGAATGTGTACAGCGGGGATGTTAAAAGAACTTTTCTGAACAAGTTAGAAGAGGCAGTGGGCAGGTAGAGTGTATATGGTGAATCAGTGATTAGAATTGTGCCTGTTTCCCCCATGCAAAAGTGCGTAAGATAAGCTGAACATCTCTAATTTTTGCCCATGCTATGAGGCATTGCTATAATAACTGTGATTAACTATTCAGGAGAAACTGTGACCAATGCACTGACTCACACATGCAAGATAATGACGTAATGAAAGACTCATATTTAAGTACTCACACATTAAGTGCTCTTGTGAAGTGAGAAACTATGTTTGCTGATTTAACTACATTGCTATAAGCTGACCTGTAATTTTAGTCATTTTAAACAGCAGTATGGTATTTGGAGTTGAGGCTGTGATCATGAACATGTGCCCGGGCAGAATCCCAAAGCTGCACGTAGTTCGGAAAGCTTACTCAGCCTGCTGGCCAGCAGCACAGGTCTTGCTGATAGGCGCAGGGGTGCTAGGCTAGTTAAATTGATGACGGTTGTTTGTGGACACTTGGAACATGTTTATGTGAATGCAGGTATGAACTTGCCCCACATACATTCTGATACAGCTGGGTATGAACCTGCTGTGGTCTGGAAACTGTTGCTGGGTTGGTGCAGTGCTCTGCCAGAACTAGTATGCTCTGCCAAGGAGCTGAGTTGGCTGAAATACTTCGCTGGTGTAGTTGCTTGGCTACTGGACCTGGCTGGTGTTTGGCTAGCTCCAGTGCAGCAAGAGTAAGTTGCTGGATATTAAGGCTGCAAGATATGGTTTAGATTGCAGAGTAGGCTGCAAGCTACTTGTGAGTGTGATTTATTTCAAATTTAGGTCGATGCACAAGCTGATTTTGCCCAGGGATGCTCTTGATTGCGTGTCGGTAGCCTTACTTAATCTGCTGTGCAGACTATATGTTTCAACTGAAAGGAATCTCTCTGACCCCGAGAGTTTGTTACTCATCTCTCTATATCCTCTTAGCATTCTTTCCAGAGATGTCTTTACCCTTTGGCTTATAAAATATACATTGGATGAACACATCTTTTTGCATGCACCAAATATTCGTATCTTCAAAAATGCTGTTGGGGAAGGTACTTCTGAGTTTCCTACTGAAGTATTATTTTCTTCTTGTGTTCAAGGACAGCAATTCAAATGCTGGATTAAATATAATAAAAGCTCTAAGGGTAGGAGATAGCATCAGAATATGTGTTCAGCTGGGTTACTTTAATAGCATTTCACTAGGGCTCTTATTATTATTTACATATAAAATTAAAAAAAAAAAGCCACCAGAAATGCACATTAACAAGGTTAATAGTTACTTGAATAGAGTTAGCGCAAAGTTTGGGCAAAAGTGCATGCATTTTACAAACTTGCAGCAAATCTATTGCTAAAACTAAATCTCTGGAAGAAGCTTTGCAGAGACAGTTCTGTCTAAGGTTATTTTTAAGTAAACTGTCAGCCTAGTATTTTCTTTGAGACACTCTTCTGATAAGCAAGATGCATCAGCAGGTAACTTAGGCATTATATTTCTGTGCTAGAAATAGTAGTCCTCTAGCATGCACTGTCCAAGTACTGCATGATGCCATTTCTGCTGGCAGGTGACTCCCATAAAATTTCAGATCAGATGAATATGGCTATTGTAACTGAACTTTCTCCTCTGCCAGCCGTTTGCGTTCATACAGAAAGGGTGTTTTGTATTATTAGCTGTCACTTTGATTTATAAAGAGCTATGATGGGGAGCGTGCTAATGCAGGGGCTGGATAATGCAGTTTTCTGCCCCAGTATACAACAAGGGCATGCACTTGACACAGAAGGTTACAATGGTCATAGTCCTACTTCTGTATTACTCTGTCAAAATACATTAGAGGAGACAGAGGCTTACATATCTCAAGTGGTATTTCTGCAGTTCTGAAAAGTAGTGCTTATTTTTAGTAGCTTATTGTGCATTTGTATAAAATATGTCATTGTGTATTTTCTGATAGTTTGTCGTAGTTGAGATTTTTCAGAGCAAGCCAAGAAGGAATTGCATTGATTGGCGTTGGTTCTAACAGGTTAGGTAGCGTTCATTGATGAAAATAGTTGATTGATATATTTATATAGTTTTCTGTTACCTATATGTACTTTGCTGAGCTGTGTGAAAACACATGGAAACATTTAAAAGCCTGAGTGAAACTTACGGCTAATATTAAAGAATACTCAAGTTTAAACAGGTGTTCTCTTTTGAATGCTTGTGATGTTAAAATACATAAAATTACGGTAGCCTTTTACATAGAACAGAGTATTAAAAGAATATTAAGAAAAGTGTATTAATATTTTGTTAGTTATCCTAATATTAGTCTTCCAGCTTTACTCTTCTGTAGTATTTGGCTCAGTGTTCAGCTGTAACTCATCTTGAGCATAAGGTGACATTCAGTTAACTGCCTTGTTGGAATAAGTGCTGAAAATGAATCATTTTAGGATGCAATTCCAAAACTAACGTTCCAAGAATACGATCCATTCATCACTACTGTTAGTTCAGCTTCACTTCAAGCTGTAAATATGTGAAACTGGGCTTGCTGAAGGTTGTATAAATGTCCTCACTGCTATAGCCTCTGAGATGACAAGGAGCGCGTGGGTATAGGTAAGTATTTTAACTATTTAGCTTCCAGTCTGAAGTTGGCAATAGTGGAGTCATGCAACTAAATAGTGAAACATCACTTGCAAGTTTTATTTTGATAATCTGTTACATCAGTGGGACTTTCTTACTGTGTATATTATAAAATATCAGCAGAACTGATTTATGAGAGGAACATGCAAGCAGGTTCAAATTAGATCATAACAAAGCTAGGATAACATAAAAGAATCTTGTTCTGGTTTTCGTTCCCTGTATTACATTTAATTTTATTACAAGTGGCTCTTCTGCCTGGATCCAGCTGACTCTGTCTAGCATCATTCAGGTGTTCACGCCATGCTTCTCCGCACTCTGCTTGTAGTAGCTTGGTGCGGGGGCCTGAGGCTGGCCCTGCATTGGGCAGTATGTGCCTGGCCAAACCGCCTCACCAGGGCTTTGGGCCTCCCTTCTGCTGTGTTCCTGTCTCATCCATTTCCTGCTTAAGAGAGACTCTCAGCTTAGATGACCATAGCATTTCAATATCCCCTTAAAATCATTTCAAGGAGGAGTTTATATCTAGCTGCTTGGTGCTGCCTTCAGTTTAGTACTGCCAGTGCGCTTTTGAAGTCCTGCTAATGTCCTGTTACCTGAACTGGAAATTGTTGCCTTTTGATCCTCTGTAGCAGGGGTTTTTTACTTCATCTTAGCAAGCTGTTTGCTGCTGCTTACAGCACTGCAGCTCGGAGCAGAGAACAAACAAGCAGGGAGGTTGAGTAGGTCAGAATTTTTCCAGGAATTTCAGGGGAGCAGGAAAATACAAGGCTGTCGTGTTTGGTTGCATCTAAAAATAGCCGTAGGTGACTCCACCCCTTTGTGACTTGGTTCCAATAAACACAGTGAGCTGATGAATGTGAAGTATGTTTAATACGTGTGCAGTGTATTTCTTATTGTCTTTCAGAGTCTCACAGTGCCTCTAAGAGTTTTAAGTTTGTCTTTTTTTTTTATCCAGTTTTCTGAAACAAACCTTTAATTTTAATGTGAGCTGATTTAATGTGGGATGAAATTCTATTTCAGATAAGTCCAAACAGTTTGACTTCTATAGATAGGTCTTCCAACGCTCAAAACAGTTACAGTTAGCAATGAAAAAATCTGTAATCTTACAAGGTTATTGGAGAAGTCATTTTCCTTTCTTACAGGACTTTGTTGTGGGCATGCTTTTTTCCTTAACCTTAACTGTCTTAAAGGCATTGCTTGAACATTGACACATGACTAATCTTACTGCTAGTAACATTTGTCATGCTTAAAATGACTAACCAGTGTTAGCATTAAATGGCTTTTCTGTGTGATATATAAGCTGTTTTAAGTAGCAACGGTATCAGTAAGCTGTGAATTTTGTATAAAGGTACACAAACCTGTGAGTTTCCATTCTCAAAAGTTTGATGTTTGAGACCTGTGAGGAAAAAACAGTACTCGTAGAGTTGTACAAAAATATGAGTTCCAAGGGAGTTTTTAGCACCTTCTGTGACACGTATTTTAGCAGTCAATACATTTCGTAAAAGTTGAAGACATCAGACTGTTACAGATGAAAGCTCCTTCAGGAAGAAGGATCTGCAGTACTCTCTGAGTAGATTTAAACAAGCAGCTCCCTTTGTACAAGGCTGTGAGAGCCCATCTGATGATGTAATTTCTGCCTCTGATGAAGCATCCCTACGTTTCTCAGCTGCTAGACAAAGTGTTGCATTCTCCAAATATCAGATCTTTTTTTCACACACATCTTAGTTTCCAGGCTTTCATGGGAGAAACAATACAGTATTTTTACAAAGGGTCTTGATCTTTGACTAAACACTGGTGTTGGTTGCTTGACTGCTAACCAAATGGTTTTTGACTTTACAGTCTGCTGTTGGTAGTGCATTTACAAGTTGTATCTCATGCTTTCGTTAAATGTTCCTCACAAGTGGCAGTGATTGAAATTTAACATGCATGTTTTCCAGAACATAGCCTAAAATAAATAGAATATTAAGGCAAGACAGATGTTATAAATGTGCTTTTTAAGATGTATTCCTCAGACATTTTGCATGTAAAAGTAGTATGAAAAAGTTTGAAAGTCTTTAAATTCAGTAGTTGTTCTGGTAAGCTCATGATGGTTTAACTTCTAGAGAATACACTGTGTTGCCAGTATGGAGGGCCTGTATCTGCCAGCTCAGTTTTACTGAAGTGACAAGAGCTTTCCTTCTTGATTCTTATTCCCTTATGGTAAGAAATTTGATTGAAAGAAGACAGCATAGAGGCAAGGCTACAATTTTCTCTCTATCGAGGCCCGGGGAATAATGTTTATATTGTTCTGGGACTCCAGAAGAGATTATGCTGCTGAGGACAGTCTTTTAAGTGTTATGATTTTGCTCTGCTCTGTAAATAGATTTGTGTGTAGATTACAGAGCCTGACCCTATTAGTTGTAAAACAAATACGAGATATACAACAGTGTCTTTCAGAAGAATTCAAATCCAGAACTGTCACTAGTATCTATACTGACTTCTGGAGTGAGGAGAAAAATTGAGCTTGAGCAAGGCAAATGAAACAGCTGAGCAAATTTTCTTCAGAGTTTAATCTGGATATTCAGAGCAGATAGTTAGCTGGGCTAGTACTGTACAAGACTCTTATCAACAGGAATCTTAATGCAGCTGTACTCTCTCTTCTTAGCTGGGTTTGAGTCATGTAGTCCGGAAGAGGTTGGTCTTTGTTTTGGGAAAGCAGTTCAGCTGTGAGCTGAGCCGTCAGTCACTAACCCAGATACCTCTGAACTGTCGGACAGGCGGATGTAACACAGTACCTCTTGGCTGCCTTTGTGTGAGGTGCAAGGCCGAGGGTTGTCAGGTCCACATACCTGATTCCTCCAGCCTAGGTGAGGAACACTGTGACCCAGCATAAGGTGATAAATACAGCTTGAAGCCAAAGGGGTCGAGGACACAGCTTAGAGCACCTGTGCCTCTGTTCTCACTGAGCAATGTGACTAAAGAGAAGAGAACACATTTGGTATAAATGCTGCATTATTCTCGAAAGCAGTCATTTAATTTTACATGGCAAACCAAATTGTGTTCCTTCTCTTTCTCCTCTTTCTGCCTCCCTCCATTGCCTCCGTGGCAATTTCATTTGATCTTACCATATCAACACCAGTTGACAAGAAACAATAGGAGTGTGTGCTATTATTTTAAACTGTAGGGATTTGTTCACTGCTGTCTCTAGAGGTCTAAAAATCTGTTTCTGTGCCACTTACAGTCCTGTTAGTCTTACTTTCTCCATCATTATGTGGGTGATCATGTTTCTGCCCCTCCCATTAAGTCACAAGCTGTCTTGACTTTCAATTTCCAGCCCAGTCATTTCTTATGTAGAAACAAATCCTGCTCCCTCATTGTAAATATGAATGATTATATCAAACAGGATTTGACCTAAATAGTTAAAGCCGAATATTACTAAGACTTTGCTTTCACATATTACTTCAAAGGTGAAAAGGAGTACCAAAATTAACTAAAATAAGACAGATGGGTTTTGCATTTGCAGACTGTCTGAAAGAACAAGTGCTTGTCTAATGGATATTATGATGCATTTTGTTTAGTAACACTGTTACTAAATAAGTGTTGTAATTTTTTTGTTGGTTTGTTATTAGGATCCATACTATAGATTTAATGATGTGATGTACAGATGGATCTCGCTGGATAACTGGACTTATAGCAGGACATTCAGAACTCCTTTTGACGTCAGGTAAGCAATAAGGATGTGTCTAAATTAGTTCTGTGCCATCTTTCATGCCGAATTGCTTGTTAATCCATCAGCTCAAAATCTACTTAATACTTTTGTGTGTAATAAATTATGCAATAATATGCAGCTGTAGAGCTTTTGCTAAAGGACACTTCAGTAGTTGTTTTTTCCCCATTTTTTTTCATTGTTAAAAATTACTAATGAATTGCAGACTGAGGAAGGATAATAATTAGCTTAACTGGAAGCTAGCCCATCTGATATCTGGTCGGTATGTGAACATGCTGTGTTGCAGACTTGAGCCACTTCAGCTGTTATCTTAATTTGACTATTTAAACATTTGACTATTAAAACATTTTGGAGATAGTTGAGACAACTACTGCTGAAGATAATGGGGACATGTATTATCCATTTTCTGTGTGTTGTTAACTCCAGATATTCTAACAGTTTTACATCCGTATGTCATCTTCTGTAGAAAGTGGCAAAAAGTGAATTTGGTTTTTGAGGGAGTGGATACAGTAGCACAAATCCTGATCAACAATATCACTGTTGGGAGAACAGACAACATGTTCAACAGATACGTAAGTAATACGTTTATTTCTGAAGGTGCTCCTGTTTTTCCTTCAAAGCCCTTTTGTGTCAAACACTTTCAGTCTGTTCAGGTAGACATGAAAATAAGTGCTAGCACTCAGGAAATGTTGACCTGAGGAATGTATGTGTAGTCAGATAACTGTTGGAAAGAGGAGTATACTTAGCTTTCCAGGAGCAGCAGGGTCAGATCTAGATGGGAACGTGTCTTGTTCTAAAAGAGAACACCAGTGCAAAAGAATCAATTCAGCAAATAATATACGTCTTGCTTCTTGGGATCTGTCACAGCTCCAAGAAAATATAAGCTTAAATCTGTTATATTAGCTGTAAATCTGCTTACTAATAGGTATTAGAATGGTTTACATGTGAATATTGAAATGAAAATGTATGTGGAGCAAAGCCTTCATAAATGTTTCCATTCTTTTTTCTTATATAGGATTTTAATTTTTAATGTTGGGATTTTAATAACATTGTCCTTTATCTTTGGGCTTAGCCTATGTCAGCATGAGAGTACTCATCATAGAATGGCCTTGAGAGTGGCAGAAACATTCAGACCAATTTTATAGCTTTAATGTTTAACATGATTCTGGGTACTGGTAGAAGGGAAAATGCCTGCTTTTCTCTTAGAGTCAATAAAGGAAGAGTTAAAGGAGGAATGTCCTCTATCTGTCAGTTGAGTAATCGAGTCACAAAGGAAATCAGGTTTCTTCATGTCTCAGCAATTACCATTCTGGCAGGTTTCATTGCAGAGGTGCTGGACAGAGACGAGAGACCTGGATTCTGACACCTGGGTCTATGTGACCTGGGACAAGTCACTTGGGTTCTCTGTGACTTAGTTTTGCTATTTGTGAAATAAGAAATTTCATACAGCTTTTATGAAATTATAATTATTTAATATTTGGAAGGTGTTTAAAGATTACCAGTAGCAGGCTCTGTAGAATGGAGAAGTGGTTTATTTTACCCTTATTTCTGCAACTTCATTGTGTCACAGATTGTAACAGTTCGTGAAATGGCCTTTAGTGTAAAACCAGAATGAAATGTATTAGATTGAGTCTAGGCTTGCTGTGACCCAGACTTCTCTGTTGTTCACTTGTTCACACAAGAAGTACCTCTGCAAGAAAGTCTCTGTGAAGGCGCCTGTGGAGGCCGCTATTTACTTTGTAGTTTTCTGCTGTCTGCTATAGAAGTAAGGCAAGTGATGCTAGAAGGGTGTTCGCAAGTTGGGAAGAAGTGCCAAGACTTGGACTGTCGCTAATGAACACTGTGGAGAAGAAATGAGTATTAGCCATTGGAACCATATTGTCTTGATAGCACAGGATAACTGTGAAACCAAACATCTGTCCTTCTGTGCAGTTACACTGAAGGGGATCTTGTGAGTTGATGAGGAGGCTCCCAAATGCTTTGTTTGGTGCTGACATGGAATGTGTATCTGTGCATTTTAGGGATGGGGGTGGAGAGAGTATGAAATATGCCTTTGCAGCATTTGTGCAAAAGGCAACTCAGTGCTCTGTGGTAGATAAGCTGGTAGCACAGTGTGAGTTGGAAGGACTCTGATCTAGATCAGCTTTCTGAATGGGAACAAAATGTCTTTCTAAAGATTCAGATGAGTTCTGGGTGAGGAAGGAAGGTAAAGGATCTTCTGCCATCCTCATCTTTCAAGCAATTCTTTGTGCAAGCAGAGTGCTGCAGCCTGCAGTGGAGGCTCAGAGTGGGCAAAGTGCTTTGCCTAGAAAGATCTCCTCGTATCCACAGTCTTAATGTACATTTTCTTTTTTCAGCTTAAGAGGTAGCTTTTCTTTTCCTCCAAAACCTGAGCCTGTTGAGGCTGTAGTTCAAATGCCTTTGAATAACATCTGTATGGTACTAAAATCCCAGTGTGACAGTGATTATAAATTTCATAAATAAATGTCAGAGCTGTAATGACTTTGTTCTTTTTTCTTGACCTAGAGCTTTGATATTACCAGCGTTATTAAGGAGGTCAATTTTGTTGAAGTCCGTTTTTTATCAGCCATTTCATACGCAGCAGAGCAGAGCAGATTCCACAAAGCATACAGCATCCCCCCGGCGTGCCCTCCACCTGTGCAGAAAGGAGAGTGCCATGCTAATTTCATCAGAAAGGTAGGGGCAGATTTGTCTGTCTCTTGCTTGAGGCTTGAAAAGAGGAAGTCACCATGTGCTTTCCTTACAGATGTATTCTGAAACCTGCAGTGTCACTGTATTAGTAGAGCATATTTTTCCTTGCAACTGTCTTCTGATGCCCCTCGAAGAAGCCTATAATCCAGCATGTTGCTAATGTAAGAGGCATGACAAGGTCAGGCCAGCCATATCTAGGTGATAAGAATGTTTAAGAGGCTGTTTTTTTTCAAGGGGTCAGCAAGGAGACTTGCTGCTAAGAAAGCAGGAGAGCGGTGGGAAATATGTAATCATTACATTTTGATCCACTGGGTGAGTTTAGCAGTGTATACTGACAATAGAGTTTGCTGTTAGAAATACCAGAGGATATTGCCAAGGCTGTAAAAATCTCAGCCAAGAAGCTTTGTGAGTTTTTGCCATTGCTCGTGTGCTGTGCTATTTATACTGGGCAGCTCTGGCGTGTCCTGAGAAGTGTTACCTAACAGAGGACCTGTTCTCATCTTATTACGGTGTTGTGTTAAGTGTGACTTTAAATATGTATTCAGTAAAAACAACAGCGTTATATACAATGAGTGAAGCTCAGAAACTCTGAATTAAGACATTGCTTCACTGCTGTTAAAGCTGAGTCTTGGTAGACTATCATTTGTGTAGCATCTCACATATTTCTGACAGCTTTGCAGCAGTTGGAGGCAGTAGTTGGTGACCTTATTTTAGAATTGCCACTTTTTTTGCATGTGTGTTTTGCATGTTTTTTTGTATGTTTGTCACCACTTAAATGCCTTTTTTCGTTAAGTGACTTTTGGTCTTTTTAAGAAAGTCCTTTAGAGCCTCGTCGAAAATGACTAGAATCCTTTTAATCCTTTTAACTGGATCTAATTTCTTTTAAATTTTGTTAATGAAGAGGTAGATTTCATGTTCTCCTGGGAACATTCTTCAGAATTAAGATGCTGTCTTTATTACTACATGATGCTTTTATTTTTACTGCATTTTAGAAAGTTGTTCATTTCTTCTTCTGAGTCTGTGTGCCGTCTCCACCGTATTTCTTAGAAATCAGTGCAGGGAGGAGCTTGAAAGGAAGAAGGCACTTGAACAGCTGTAGTCTTATTTATAGAGCAAAAATGGCCAGGAATGATTTTTGTGCTTTACTGAGCTATACCTTTAAACTTGTAAGAAAGTGCCTCAGTGCTCTTACAGAAAGGAATTGATTGACTGTGCTAGGAAGCTCCTTCAGACATTTCCAAAAACATTTTTCATTCCAAGTATAAGGTGACAACAGCAGAGACGGTGCATTTGAAAGTAAACAAATGCACCAGGACATTTCTAAAGTAAGCTGGCAGCTTACAATCTTACAGTAATGGAGAGCTGTTCACACATCTGAAGTTCAGTATTAAATGCAGTAAATATGTATGTCTTAATAAGAATTGGTGGTAAAACACAAGCCTTTCACTGGTAATGTACCTTAATGATACGAGTGTATTTTTCTCATGATGTATTACTTCTGATAGTCTCTGCAATATTATTAGTGAAACCTGACAGTGTGTCGGTGATAAATTTGTTTATTTTTTATAAAGGGAAAATTATTTCCAATCTGGATTGTTTTCTAAGAACGTATTGTTCCTGTTTTTACACTTGAAATAGGTACAGTGCTTGCTTCCTGGAAGGCTCTTTTGCAACTTGATAGGCAGGCAGGCCGACTCCAGCGAGGCAGGGGATAGGCCAGGCTTGTGCAATGTGGTTTGCCAAAATTAGTATGCCTTGGCTGTAAGTTATTAGTCTCTAAATTTAGAACTGTAGGTCACTGTACAAGACTTTAAGGAGATCTATTGTATTTGCTTTGGGGGCTGGGGCTGTGCGAAGCTTGGAGGGCAGCTGCATGGATGTCTTCAAGGGATTTTGTTAACTAGAAATCTGACCAGGTTTAAAAAAACAACTAAATGGAACACAACGTAGGTGCTACTCTGATCAGAATTATCTAATTCTGCTGGTTATTCTGGTGTTAGACCCAGAACTAAGCTATTTCTCAACCATGTGTTTGTTCCCTTTGTTTTTGTATGAGAGAAACATAAAAAGGAAGAAACAGTGAACATGACTGAACTACATAAATGCACCAAGCAAACATATGCATCTTTTTCCTTGTACTAATCTGTGATGTTACTGCAAAATTGAAAGGGTAAAAAATTTCAGAGGTACCTTTGATTTTTAAATTGATATTTAAAAAAAAATTTTGTTTAGTATTTGTAACAGTCAATTTGCTGGCCTTAAAACTAAAATAATTCAGAGCTGATTTGAGAGTAACCTGCTGGCTTGTTTTTTTCGATCTTTACTTTTTTTTAATGTGGTGAGGTAGGCTAGTGTTTTGCTTTCTCACTAATATTAAATTGTGATATGTATGAATATTTCATATAAAATTGTATTTTTAATATAAGTACCAGCAGAGTTTTAGTGAAGGAGTAAGAGAAAAATATAGTGTGTTATCCTGAGTTGGTGGAAATTGGACAAAAACTTACTGTCAGTCCATGGCAATGTTTTATTTCTAGATAGCATATCATTTTTATTTCTGGAACAGCATAGATTTCTGTTTGAAAATTAGGCCACTGTAACATAATCATTTTGTATTCCAGGAGCAGTGTTCCTTTAGTTGGGACTGGGGCCCTTCTTTTCCCACTCAAGGAATCTGGAAAGATGTTAGGATTGAGGCCTATAACCATTATCACCTGATTTACTTCACTTTGACTCCCTTCTTTGGTAAGCTATATACTTTTTATTGTTGTTTCACCCTTGGAATACAGATCACTTTGTTGTTAGGCTCAATTAACTGATCATTTAGGAAAGATGCTATTGTTTTATTATGACTGTGTATATAGTGCTTACCACAGCACACCCATTTAGGTCTTGAGACAGTGCTTCAGGATAGACAATAGTGATAAAAACTGTTAAAATTCAGATTTCTTTTCTTGAAGATCCCAGAACAACTTCAGACCTGGTGGTATAACTTAGGTTTGCCCTTGTTCTTCTGTTTTGGAGTTTGTTGTTGTTGTCATTGTTGTTTGTTTTGTTTTTCTTTTTTTTTTTTTTTTTTTTTTTTTACTGGCATGGTTTCACTAAGACCCCCAATAAATATGTGTCTCTTTTGTCTCATCTTCATTTAAAACAAAGGCAAAGCTGTTATGGGAATTTAGTTCCGTATTGGGAAGACAAATACACTGAGAGCAGAGTTTCAAGAGCACTGAGTTTTCAGGACTCAACATGAAGTTTGAGACAGAAGATCAGCCGTGCTATGCAAGGATAATTTGTTAAGTCTGCAATATGAGAGGATAGCCTCTTGCATTCCTGCTACCTAACCCACCTAACCGGTTTCCTGCCTGACAGGTCTTTGGTTTTCTTCTGCTTTGTCCTCCAGGTCTTGCAGCCAAGCAAAAATAGTTAATTTTCTGTTAAAGCTTTCTGTAAAAGGTAATGCGCCCCACTCTTAGAGCACCTGCATGCTTTCTTTTGCCACATGTTGAGCCCAGTCTTCAGTGGAGTAAAGGCTAGCACGTGTGTCCTCTGCACTGGGTTGAATTTCACCCCTTGGGAATAGAGTTGTTGTGTGTGAATAAAAGAGGAAGACGTCACTCCCTGGATGCTTTTAAAGCTTCCTGAAATAGCCGCAGGTCTTAGCTAGAATTAACGTGACTGGAATTTCCATGGAAAGCCCCAGCAGAGACTCTGTGTGCTGCCTAAAATTTAGTTACAGTAAAAATGTTTTCCGGTCCCTCCCACATTCCCACAACTCCACCTTCTGGTAGGTGAAGTCTTGCTCTCTGGATAAGCAGAGAGCAAATCTCTTTGATTCAGCAGACAGTGCTTTGGAACCAGAGCCAGAGCTTATTAATGTTCAAACATAAAACATTGGAAAAATAAAGAGTAAGTGAACAACTTGGATTTAAGCTGCACTTACGTTGCTCATCAGATTTGGTGTCATAGCCTTTTGACTACTGAATCTGTAAAGGATTCATTGTTCTTGATTTCTGTGCCTAGGCCCCACAGTTCAAGCAGTTCAGGAGTGGGCTGGAATTTCTTGGAGGGGAGGTAAAATGGGCTGTAATGTCTGACCCTGGGTGTGTGGGGGGTTAACCCTTTCGACATTTCTGAAAATCAGTCCTCTCTGGGTAATGCTGGGTGTGATATAACCTTGGGAACACGTTCAATGCTCTGCAAAGGCAGCAAAACCACGCCAAGGCTGAATGTAATTCTTTGCTTTTGAAAGGAGCTCTCTCTCCCTTCTGGGAGGAAGGAGAACTAAAATATATATATGAAAAGAGAAAGCAAGTAATTAATAGTTGATATAAACAAAATGTGTCTTGGTTCTAGTTTTCCATGTTTTCTTTGTTTTCTGTTTGATTTGCTTTTGCTTGGACAGATGTCCGTCTGTAATATTTAAAGTACAGGATTAGCCAGGCTATGCTTGTAGATAGATGATGTAGTTGCTAAAGTTAATGGGAAATTTGAACGTAAATTGTGAATATCCTTGACCCTGGCTTGCTTTATTCAGTAAGTTGTTCTATAAAGGAGAGGACTCTCTGAGGTAAGTGTGGAGAGATCTTGGGCAAGTCATTAACGTGTTTCCTCCACTACACTTCGGAGGTAGAAGGGACACAAAGATACAGTCTGTCAAGTCTAGACACAATGGGCCCAATTCATCCCCAGCATAACTCCATTCATTTTGTCTAGTGACTCCGGGATGAATTGGGCTCGTTTTCTGTTAATACTGTTTTTGTTTCATAGACAAAAGTGATTGTACTGCCTTGTGATTACGATCTTTCCCAAAGAGGACCATGTTCACATGAATGCTGACTAAAAGAAAATATAATGTCTGTGGGAGTTGGTGGGGAAAAAAACCCTTCCTAACGATAAAGAGTAATTGGTTTCATGTTCTCTGACTTTTGCACAGAACTCCGAAAAGCCCTGGATAGCTTTGGAATAAAAAAAAGAGTGAGTTATAAAATATCCATCACACTGTGTAGTTCTTTCCTGAGTCAGCAGATGTGGACACAGATATCAAGCGCGCTAAACAATGAAGATTAACTTCATAGGTCTGATTCAAATACAGTCTGAAAACTGTTAAATTTAAGCTGAGGGTTTTGAATTGTTTCTTTGGTGAGTGATCGTGTTAATTTATAGGTATGTAAACATAATTCCTAAATTCTCTTTTTTCTCCCCCTTCACCTAGTAAAGAGTGCTCAGCAGTGGAGTCTTGAAATTGAGTCTGTTTTTGATGTAGTCAACTGCAAGCCAGTTTCAGGTCTTGTGACTGTGAGTATTCCCAAGTTGCAAACGCAGCAAACATACAGTGTGAAGCTTCAACCTGGAGAAGGCAGCATTGTGCTGCTTGTAAACATCAACAAGGTAAGATGTGTGCGGGATCCTAGCCAAATACAAAATGTTTCCCTGGTTTCTGATGTGGCTGTCTGCCTCCATACCAGTTTTGATCCTCCTTTCTCTGCCTTTTTTGTTTCTCCCTTTAACAACTGTGCTGCACCACTTTCAGGATAGATCTTTTCCTCTCTAAAAAATAATTTCTGTGAGGCTACATAGCTCAGTGTGCAGAAGTTGATGAAGTCTTTCCCTTATCACAAAACAGAAAAATCTCATCATCACTGACCACTGTCAAATGAGCTACCTAGGTAAATAACCCTTGGATCCTGTATGTTACTTCCTATTTACTGCCAGTAGGTATCTTGTCTCCCATGCTGTTGTTTATTGGGTTGGTTGGGACTAGAACGTACTAGAATGTGCTTGGCTCTGTCTTGGCTTTCCCGAGAGAGAGGAAGCATTCTGCAAACCTTGACTGGCATAGAAGTTGGTGGAAAATTTGTGGAGTTGTGCTTGCTTACATTGTGCTGGCTTAAGGACAGGAGTAATTGCAGAAAAGTAAAGGGTGCTCTGGTGAGGGGATAACTCAATTGAAAAGAGGATGAATTTGGTGTACACCACTGTACACAGTGCTGAAAGAGGAAAGAAGCTGTCTGCTCACCTTCCAAGGGTGTTGGAAAACCATCTGGTTGGAAAACTAGCTGATGGTGCTTTCCACTGGAGCCAGCGGCGTAAT
The DNA here is from genome assembly GCF_036370855.1 of Dromaius novaehollandiae. Taxonomy (NCBI): domain Eukaryota; kingdom Metazoa; phylum Chordata; class Aves; order Casuariiformes; family Dromaiidae; genus Dromaius; species Dromaius novaehollandiae. The sequence continues at coordinate 19,333,268 of NC_088101.1, read as the reverse complement.
GGGAGCTGCTGTCCGCTTCACTGCCACAGAGCATAGTTGGATTGATGGGTGAGCGTCGTGGTGTGAGCAGTAATTTGGGGCTTCGACAAGTCTGGCAGTTCATAACATCTGAGGGTCTGCAGTGACCTTTGTGTATTTTAGTGGCCTCTGCTAGTTTTCTCTTTTGCTGTGTAACTCTGCATTTGTTTCCCCAGGTTGAATGTATTAGGCATGTATTCCTGAGTTCTTTTGTCAGTTTGAGTAGAGAAAAAGCGTCTGTTAAAGGCAAGCAGGGTATTCAGGTTTTAATATGCACACTCAGCTGCTCGCATGCTCGTGTGCTTTGTTTTATTTTGAAACGAAAGCATAAAAATGTACAAACATAAAATTTTTGTTACTGTTGTCATTTGGCATGCAAGTTGCATGAGCAATTACAAATACACAGTTTCATTTACAAACACTTGTTAATCTCTGTTTAGCCTTTTCAGGGATTACATTAAACAGGCACTGTGATGTGAAACTTTTAAGATGGTTTTTGGTTCATTTTGTCACCCCACCCCCAAACTCAGAAGAAATTTATTAGTGGTGTATGGCTGCAAGTTTGTGAGGAAACACTCCTTCAGAGCAGAGGCAACAATGTTTTGTTATTCTTTGTACACAAAGGGCTTTGCTGCATGAATTCACAGCAGCTGATTTTACAAGAAGCCCTACAATGTGTTCTCATGTGTCAGTGAGCATGACGGAGCTCTTACTCTGTACAACAGACTTGCATGGCGCATGTTAAATAGAGAGACCTCGCCAGAAATTTATTCCTAGCTGAGAGCTCATTACAGGTTCTGTTGTGAAGCTGGTGGATGTTTGGGTGGTGTGTGCCACCCGAGATGTGCAGCAGTCTTCCTGCGATCGCCACACAAAGTGCTGTATTGCTAACATGACAGCATTTTGCTTATCAGCTAATGGTGAGCATGGGGATGACATCATTAGTGGCCAATGAGACACTCCATCCGCGCTCGGCGGCTGCAAACGCTCCCTCATTGTTGGGGCACGCACTGATTTTTGTGCTTCCATTTGTATCCCTGCAACGTAAGCATTAGCACTCCCGTACAAGCAGTTACGATAATTCCAGATCACGGAAGCTGAAATGTTAGTAGGTGTATCAGTGATTATGTTGAAGTATGGCTACAGCAAAACATATTGTTGAGCTGCTCTCTGGCCTCATTTTGTTTGAAAAGATTGAGGTGCTCCTTAGGTGACTCTTATTCAGCTGGGATCCATCCATTGTTTGATTGCATGAATTATTGCTTTCTTTCCATGATTTTTGTGTTGTGCGCTTAACTGACAAATTTTGGCAATAGGATTGAGCAGCAGAAGCACACTGTTGGTATGAAGATGTAACTATAGGAAATTCATTACGTAATATTACTCTGTGACCAAGTTGTACTATCATTCTAGAGGTAGGTTTTTTATATTTGTAAAAATATAAAAAACTTGATAGAGTAGTAATGAGATGATTAAAAAACATAGAAACAAAGCAGAAAGCACTGAAAAGAGAGAATGAAACTTTGGCTTTGACTTAAAAGCTAGACATAACTGAAACAATCAATGTGGTCACATATTACTAAGATCACTTTTGAAAAGTGTCACCTCTGTATACTGAATATTGCATATGATAGATAAAAGGAGCAACTAGGAAAGGCAGATATAGGAAGAAGGTGCTAAACTCCTGATGATCAGAGGGAATTGCTGTTTTTATTACTAATGCTTTATGGTGCCTGGAAGAGATCTGGTCATGTCTTACGTGACTGTTATTTGGTGCCAATTCCTCCATAGTGCCTAGAGGCTAAACAAGAAGGAATCCCCATTGCAGTGGTCAGAGCTGGGACCTGCTTCTCCCTTGGAAGCCTGCAGTGTAAATGGACTTGGTGAAACAAGGAGGAGTGGTGTGGTACAAAGGCTAGTGAACAAAGTCTACCCTAAAACTCAGATATTTTAAATTTTGGAGGAATGTTAGGTCAGTGTACCTCAGCTGAGGGATAACTGCTGGATGTGTGTGTGTGTGTGTGTGTGCATGTGTATGCATGCTCGTGGCCTGTTGTGGACACAAGATGAAGTGACAGCTTGTACCTCATAGGAAGAAATCATACTTTTCTCTAAGGTATGAATACTTTTCACCCTGCAGGCGCAGTTGATTGAGACATCCCAGTTACCATAGCTCAGCTGAGGAACATAAACTCGTTAGGCTTGTAGTATTTCACTCAAAGGTGTCTAAACCCCCTTGCTGCATGTTATGCCTTGTTTCATACACACTGCTCTGACCCTCTTTGTTGTACGTTCAAGAGTGCTACAGTAGAGACTTGGTGGCCAAATGGACATGGAAAACAAACTGGATACAACATGACGACAATTTTCATCATGGAGGCAGGATACAAGATTGAGAAATTTTCCAAGGTGAGCCCTTCAACTTGATTATGGCCAGCAGTGCACTAATGTTAGGACACCTGCTCTGCATGGCAGGTATCTAGAGCTTTTGGACGTTTTCGTGGTTTGTGATTTGCATGTCAGGACATTAATGAGAAATAAGAGTTTTCTAATGTCACAATACATATTTATTAAACTGTTTTCTGGCAGCCTTGACCTGTGTAAGCACTTTCACTTGCATTCAGACTGGAAGATGGCTTACAATTATTTGGAAACCTCAGAAAAGATGTTTGCTTTTTCTTAAATTTTCTGCCTTAAGAAATAAAAGCACTCTTTGACTTGAAATATGATATTGATGGTTTTGTGTCATGTACTAAAAAGTCCTTTTAGATTTATGTAGATTAGTGTGGAGAGAGAGGTTTATCACTGAGATTTTTCTTATTAATTCAATGTTTTAAAAAATTGTGGAATAGGGTATATTTCTTAAAAAGCTAACATAGCTTCATTTATTAGAATATGATAGATGTGCTTCATTTTTTAGAGGAGTGTAACGTGACCACCAAAGTAGTATTTAGGGATATTTGTGTAAAGATTCCTGGAACATGCTGGCTGTGTAACTCTCTGTGCATTGTTTATTTAGAAGCCTAGAAGAGGCGATCTTCAATCATCCATTGAAAAAAAACATACAAATTAGACTGGGCCTCTCATGCTATCAGCACATGGAAACAGCCAAGTAAATGTATGCATTTATTAGGTAGTTCTCATGTGAATTGCTTCACTAAAAGCTACTCTGGTCACCAGGCTTCTGAAACTGCTATTCTTTGTAACATTTATTCTTGTGAAAAATCGTAGGAAAACCAGGGGCTTCCGGAGTCCTAGTCTTTATAAGGTTAGGCCTTTAGTTTGATTTTTAAAGTCCAAATAATAATTCCTTGTATTATTAGTGGTACAATTTTGAAATAAGGAATTAAAAAACAAAACAAAACAAACATAGCATATTACACTTGGAAAAACAAGTTGTAGGAAATACGGCTATAAAGCAGGAAAAAAGGAAAATTTCATTGTTACTATGTGAAACCTATACGGTGATAGGGGAGTTAATTGATTCCACCTGGGCAGTTGCATCAGGATACTTCACAGAGCACTGTAGCTTTTGATTGTAGGGACTTCATAGTCTACAAAAGATACTCAGATGCTTCCCCCCACCCTTGAAGTCTTTTATCAGATCCCACTGTCCTTAGCTTGGACTGGTTTGGTTTCTGCTATGTTAGAGTAGTCTCCAAGATGTTAACTAATCCTTTGGGAAAACGTCTGGGTAGCCTCCTGGTTTGTAGTTGTGGAGAGCGCTACAGGCTCTAGCCAGCTGTGCTGGGAACCCTTGGCTGAGGAAGTACCTACTCCTTTTGAGAGCAGCAGGAAAAAACAAAACGGAGTATGGCCAACATCCTGTACAGGCTTTTTTGTTGTGCTTTGTTTTCCCTATCTGAATTGTTTGGTTTGAAGTTTGTTTCTCAGGATAACGTGAAACAGAGTCATAGCCAGAAGTTATCATAGAATGAAACTGGTTTTCTTGGGAGAAGGCATATCCTACTCTGTCTGTTACTGACGAGTTGCTATCCCAACATCAAGGATCTTATTGCCTCTTTCATTACCTCTTGAGAGATTTGTTTGTTTCTGGATTCCGTTTTCCTGTCTTTGTTTATGTTTATTTCTTCTTTGTTATAATCAGATTTTTTTTTTTTAATTTTGTGATGCTATTTTAGTACTTGGAAGATTGTAACCTACAGCTGTGTTCCTCTGCTTTCCTCTATGCTCTCTTTTCCCCCAAGTCTTTTAGCATGACTTCCAGAAATCTTTCCTTTTGACTTCTTAGTTTTCACACTGCTTTCATGCTGTGTGCTAATTTGTTAAGTCACCAGGGTGTTCTGTGATCTTGTTTCAGCTCTGGGCATCTTCATCCCTGTTGCTTTTCTCTTTCATGTAAAACCTGGGAATCCCAGATGTGTTCAGCAGGCCCTTACTGGGTACGAAGCCTTTGAATGTGACCCGTGTGACTTCTTAATTGTGTGCAGAACCAGCTGACTGTTGAGGCTGTGGTGGCTACACGGTTTCCTCTGTGTGCTCCAAGACTGGGAGAAGTGTTCAGGTACTTGGGGAGCAACATCTGTCAGTCAGCCAGCCAGGTTTCAAAGTCATCAGAGTCAGAAGGATGCATAACTAAGTGTGCCAGATCCCAGCTGCCTCCCACAGGCCTTCTTTCGCTCCTCTTTCGCTCCTCTGTGGCAGAAGGGAGCTGCCGTAGGAACGGGAAGAAGTGCTGTGTTATCAGGTTGGCCCTTGGGGAGTGATGGAGTGGGAACACAAACGCACTGAACCCTAGAGGCCTGGGAACGTGAGATGCTGCTGAGAAGCTGTTCCCTGCGCTCGTGCTTTATGGGTGGTCCTGGCTGGGCGTTTCAGTCTCTCAGATTTGGCCAGTTGCACGAGATCCACTTGAGCATGAATAAAGCAATATCACATTACTTCTGTTGGTAACCTAAGTGCTCTGTTACAAATGCACTTTGAGACAGTCCCAACCTGCTTGATGGCGTCCATTAAGAGGACCTCCCAAATACTTTGGGAACCCTGACTATAAATCCCATTCCTTTTTTTTTTTTTTTTTGTGGCACAAAGGAGTCATGCTAGAGATTGAGGAGTTTTTCTCCAGGTAATTGAATTGACTGGAGGAAGGTCAGAAGTTTTTAGCTAGTGTAGAATATGGTACTCATGATGTAGTTTTTCTTTAGTAGCCTTCAGTATTGAGGGGAACTGTGAAAATGTCAATGAAATGTTGGGCATTTTATTCAAGTTTTCATGTTAAAATAAATATGCAAAATAGCAAATTGTAGGAATAGATGCAAGATTCCTGTCCTAAAGCTAAATTTGTCCTGCTGTCCTGTGCTCAGCTGACCCAGTGTACAGCAGGATCATGGCAGGAAAAAAGGAATGGCAAACTCTGTCCTCAGAACACCTCTGTGTGCACAGAGATACTGGACAGGGAGTCAGAAATGCCCTCTCAGTGGTCTGATTTTGTAGCTTTCCTTTAACTGGGAATTTCTTCAGTAGTAGTACAGAGGCTGAGCCCCACTTGCCAGTAATCTGCTGTTGCTCCTGGGGCAGCACTGTAAAACACTGTAGCACTTGGGGCAAGATCCAGAGATATTTCCTTTTGTGTCTGTGTTTTGGTCATTGACATGATGCAGAGGGGGGTTAGTCTGAGGTCAGTGATCTCTAGTCTCCACTTGGGCATCTAGTTGGTCATGTGCGTTGCCTCTGTCGGGGGGTTTAATTAATCATTGTCCAGTTGACTAAGAAACACCAAAGAGGAAGCAAGCAGAGCAGAGATTTTCTTTGTCTTTTCCTACCACTGGAAATAATATTCTGTCTGCGTGATTTTTGATAAGATGAAAAATATAAAAACACAGTCATGCTGTGGGATTGTTCAGTTCCCTTTTAAACTTCAGTCTTGTTTGGTGTGTGAAATAGATAATTACATTTAGAGTTACATAGAATTACATTTTCATCTTAAAGGCAGGTATATCATTTGTGCTCAGCTAGGTTAATTTTAGCTTGGTTTACTTGTTCCAACTGTAGCTGCGCTAGAGAGAGAGCTGTCTGTACTCTGCAACCTGACCTTTTGAAAAAGGTGTAGCAAATAGTCATTTGAGGGAGAAGCAGTTGCTAATTTAATGGTAGCCTAGAACAACCCAGGTTCCTGCCCTCCAGACCCAAACTTGTTGTTTGGAGCGTGTTGGCTGAAATTCTCCATTTGCTTTCCTTCTCTTTCTTTAATTTCCCAGCTTTCTCCCTGTGGTAGGGAGCAATGAGTACCACAAGGAAAAAGAGTTTTCTTTCCAGTCTAGACAAGTTGAAGTGGAACAAGGATACAGGAGAAAAAGAAGCCCAGGATCTCCCTTGATGAGACACATTCCATAATATTTTGCAGCTGCACAGGTGCATAAAATAGCAGCTGCTCTCCATCTGTCCTGGGACAAGTAGAGGAGAGACCTCTACAAATACGGGTGCAGTACAAAGTATTATTGCAGTCAACTAACTGTTCTGTTGTGACTGTGCCTTTATCTGGAGTGACCTTTAACACCTTACACAGAGTTAGTTGTTATTTAGCTGAACTGGTCTCTGTGAAACCTTATTCCTGAGCATGCTGTTCAAATACAGCTGCGATGGCCAGAGGGGCCTTCGCTTCCTGTCCAGCATTTGTATTTGCATAGGTATCTCTTTCCCTTTAATTGCTCTGCCTATTAAAAAGGTGTCATTTCAGGGAATAGGAAAGAAGCACACTTTGCTTTTACTGGATGAACTGCAAGCTAAGCATTCAGAGAAAAGACTTACCTCAAAGTTCCTGCGGTCTCATTCCATAAGGAGAGAATTGCAAACTGAATGCCGTGTTTAATCTAATGCAACCTCTGCATGTCTCTCACTGGTCCCCAGCTGAACATATGATTGAATTCTGCAGCAAACAGACATGCACTGTGTGCACTCATACACGTGCACACACATATACTCATGCGTGTGCTTTTGTGCTCGTGCATTTTCTCTCTCTCCCTTTTTCTTTCTGTCTGTATCTTCTCCTAACGTGTTACTAACTTTCAAAAGTGGAGAAGTTTATCAGTAGGATTTTTTTGCCCTGTTACAGTGCATTTTAACCAAGCAGGAATTTAGAGATGAAACCATGTCTTGATTTCTTGACGTATTCTAAGTTTTCAGCATTCAGTTAAATTACTTTCATTGTGTTTTTTCTGATACTTTCTCTTTTTGTCTGCTTTAAACTGAAGTTTCATGTCTTCACAGGCCTATTTTCGGACAGTAGAACTTGTTCAGGAGCCTATTTCTGGGTCACCAGGTCTCAGTTTCTACTTCAGAATCAATGGCCGACCCATTTTCATCAAGGGCTCAAACTGGATACCAGCAGATTCTTTCCAGGACAGAGTGACCTATGACACGTAAGCCACATTTGATATTCTCTAAGGAGAAAGGATCATCTTTATCTTCTCCTGATTCTCTACTGAAGGATGGTGTTGGGGGCTGGGACTTCTTTCAAAGTCAGACACTAATTGTTGTGGTCCAGGGGCCTCAGAGTTGGGGCTTAATTCATATTAATAGATTTGAGTGATGTTCAAGGCAGCATTCAAGTGTTTCTTGTCTGCAGCACTACTGGCATTTCAGGCTGTTTTAGAGATGATCCTCAGGCTGTCTCACGTTAGTGCCTGAGATGTGCTCATTGGTACTCAGAGGCTGGGGACCTGGAAGTGCATTTCAGCAATGCCCCAACTCATCTAGTGCAGGGAGATGTAACTGCATACCAGCCTCTTTTCCTGTCTTGCTCCAGCCTCCTTGCATTTCACTGACAGTGCCCCACAGGTGCAGGTGGGATGGAAGCCACGTTGTACTTGGACTGTCTCCTTGTTCTGGGTGGTTGGGGAACCTGAACACCAGGTCGTGCCATGGTATGCATCCACATGCAGTTTAGAGGCAGGCAGAATGAATAAAGAAGAATTGATGGGGCCCGAATCCCATAAGGTGGGATTCAGAGCCCCAGAGTCTTTCTCCTGTTCCCCCTTTCTCACTGTGCATTGTGGAACTTGGGTAGAAGGTACAGATTTCTGAATGTGTTTAGAAAAAGTTGGAGAGAATTTGAACTTGCGATTGATACTTAAAGCAAGTAGTATCTGAGGACGGAAGAGCTACCTGATTAATAAAATACAATATTTCTAAATCTGGTCCTCTAAATACTTCTGTAAAAGCACTTACTTGCATGTGCCACCCCATCTATTTTGTAAGTGATAACAGGACCAAGTAACTACTTCTGCACATAAATTGCTTTTTCAGAGCTCTGTGCAGACATGTACAGATTTAGAAGGTATCAAAAAAGGCCGGTTTCTATTGGAGTAAAGTCTTGGATTGTGCTAATGATGAATATTTGGGGTTTCTTTTTGGCATAACCTAAGAAACTCCTAAATGATGTAGTTTCACAAAACATGTATTAACATCTTTTTGTATTTGACAGATTATGGCTACTCTTGAAGTCTGCAGCAGATGCTAACATGAATGCACTCCGGGTCTGGGGAGGAGGAGTATATGAGCAAGATGAATTTTATGAAATTTGTGATGAGCTAGGAATAATGGTAAAAAAAAAAAAAAATAGAGATCACATATTTAAAAAACTGTCAAGAAATTGTAAATAAAAACTCCCTGGATGAACAAAGTAGGAGAATTAATATATAAATTCTGACTATCTTTCAAACGGACGTAATAGAGTAGAAACCTGAAAAGTCAGATCAACCTGGTTTTGTGTGTGTGTTTTTGTTTGTTTGTTTTTTGAGCAGTTGCTCATTACTGAGTCTGTCTGTTGAAATGAGCAGTGATGTTTTGGAGTCTTTATGTTAGAACCCCAGCTTGTATTTTACCCTTATAACTAAGGCTGCAACTCTATGCTCCTTACTTCTCCCCACCACCCTTCCCAATCCAGAATCTCAGCTTCATCCCCTTCCTTTCTTCCCTGCTGTCTTCCCCCCTATCTCTTACGTTTCCCAAAATCAGAATTAGACTTGTGCCGTTAACTCAGTGTCTCCTATCCCTTGTCAGACCAAAACTCTTATCTTTATATACTGTACCTCTCCCCCAGTTCTACATTTCCTCCTCTCTAGGGAGAGAATGAAAGAAAAAATAGATGGCTGAGGGACTGATACTAGTGATGTCACTTGATGCAGGAAGATGTTTACACTGTAATGATGAGCACAATATAAGAACTTTTGTAGATTATAGGCCTGAAGTAGGCATCAACAGGGACTTGCAGCACTCGGTCCAGTAATTGTCTGTAGTAGTGCATGGGGGGTGTTATTCTCAAGCTCAACCAATACTTGCCCCCCTCCTCCCTTCCCCCCACAGCCAGGCCATGGGGCCCTGTAGCTGTGTTTGGTACTTACTCATGTGAGAACAGCCCTGCTGAAACCTTTGAGTGCTTGAGTGTATGCCCCAGATCGAGCAAAGGCCTTGCAGTCTGACCTCAATGAGGATTTAAGGTGTGCTGTATTTGAATTTTGTGCTTTCAGCCAGCTCTGAGTAATCAAAGTGCTGAGGAAGGAGGTCATGCTTTCCCTGCTGTGGAAATGGATTTTATTTCTTTTGAAAAGTATTTTCTCCTGTACAGCTATAGCTGAAAAAATTTTTTTGCTCCAACTTTCTAGAAAAAACATTTAACTTGGCCTGAGGCCAAGCGTGGAAGGTCTCACCCAAAGGGACATTTCAAACAAGCCGTAATTGAGTATAAATCTAGCTGCAAGGAGAACACCTGCTGAAAACACTGATGATCCTAGATGAGTACCTTTCAATATATGAGCTTGGAGGCACATGTTAATAAGTTTTGATGAAATAATGGCTAGATGAGTGAAGGCCAAGCTGCATCTGCTATTAAAATCCCAAGAAGCGGGTTAGGTCTTACTCTATAGCATAAAAACAGGAAAAAAGTATGTTGTGATTTTAACTAGGGAATTGTAAGGTTGATATCCTTCTGCCATCTGTGCTTGGTGGGTGGAAAGAAAAAAAAAAGGATGTAACATCTATTTTAGTCATCAGAATGAGTGCCCTGATTTTCAGGGCTTCTGGGTACTTGTCGTTCTTTCGTTTTTGACACTTGGCATCTAAGTAGGCCACTTAGATCAGTGCTTGTGCAGTGATCAATGCAAGATTTAGATCTTATTTAGCAGCCAAAATAGCAAGAAGATGCTGAAAATCGGTCCTTATCCTGAAGGATGGGAACCGTAGATGTTAGAGGCTTTTGGTTATGTTTCTTCTGATGGTCTTGCAAGGGCATAAAAATGCTTCCGAGTCAAACTGTGCTTAAGGGAAAACAGCGATGATTCACTGAGGGAAATAGAGTTTCTTTTCATACAGAGAGTTTTGACTGCACACAATTGCTGAAGGATTCTGAATAGTTCTTTAGTGATAGCTTTGCTTTTTCCTGTTAGACCTTTATAGCTATTAATGGATCCATTCCCTCCCGCTGACCTATTCCCTATCTTCAGTTTTCTTAGTGAATGGAACACTGAGTGAGTCATGGAGAAGCACTTTCTTACTGCAAGCACACAACTGCACGAGGATCTGGGTTGGCTCTCTTCCTTTTTTATGTGGTATAGTGTTCAGAAAAGTGTAATCTGCTGGGGAGGACTCACCCCTTCAGGTTCATGTGCTCCTCAAAGAGATCTTTCCATTAATATTTGTAAGATAGCCAGGACTCTCTAAAAATGTAAATTAAAAAAGTAGAACCTGTAAAACAAACAATCTTATCCATCTCATTAGGCTGCTTCGTTTCTCCTTTTTTCTAATGCTGGAAGATAAAAATGAAGGAGTTTACTATTGAATCAGAAGCCTTGCTTTTCTGTAATTGTATCTTATTGATCTTTCTTTGATGAGAACGATCACCATACTGTTAGAGGATCTAGTTTGTTTCTTCCCCTGTAACTGGGTAAGATCTGTTCCTTTTAACATCAGTTTGCAAATTTGCTGTGGAAGTATTTTGTTAGGAAGTACACTTGGAGCTCTGTTAAGTGTGCTCAATATCACATCGGAAGAATTATTCCTTTTAATAAGTACTTGGGATTTGTTGTTAAACATGTAAAATAAGCAGTAAATACAAAATTGTTCTTTTCAGCTAGAGACTGTCCCACGTTCATGTTTGAGCAGAGCATGTATTTAACTATTTTGTTGAAACCTATTGAAATCCATCTTATTGCGAAGTGTTCTTCTGATCACTGAAGGCTGGCAGGGTCTGGTTCTTCAGGATAAATAGTTTATAACTCTAATATTTAGGAAAATCATTATGGAGTGTGTACATGCTGAGCTCCATGGAGAATGCGATTGTTTTAGTGATACTTTTCAAGTATAACAAATTAAATATTTCAGCATCGTTCTTTTTGAGACAAAAAATTTCTGCCTGAACAAAGGGTTGTGCATCCTGAAAATCATGTGGTGTTCAAGTATGGAAGATGATTTGCTAACAGATCTTTGTATTTTGGTTTTTTTGCCCTGTAGATTTGGCAGGATTTTATGTTTGCATGTGCACTATATCCAACTGATCAGAATTACTTGGAATCGGTAAGAGCAGAAGTTACTCATCAGGTATGTTGTCTCTATGTGTCTAAGATCTGTTTCCCATTAGCTAGTTTTGATTGATTATAAGATTTAGGTTTGCAAAAATGCTTATTTGAAGGCATTTTTTAGTGTACGTTTAGGTAGCAGGCACAAAAACTACCTTGCTAAATCCTCTGTAACTTACTCACAGGAGTGGTCAGCCAAGCAGAGGTGCAGGCCTTTCTCATGTCCACACTGCCCTCTTCTCCAGGGTGTTTGATTAGGAGCACTCACTGAGAGACTGAGCTCAAATGCTAGCAAGGTGCCACAGCACAGAATTCACCCCTCACATGGGGCTGAGTACATGGAGGTGGAGCTAACGGAGCATATATGGCGGATGTATGTCAGTACGTGAAAATTTTGGCTCTTTATAAAGGCACTTTACAAATGTTTGAGCCTGAATTGGAGCTGGAGGAATGGCAAACAGTGTGAATAAAACCACATGAATTGCAGGCTCTTGGGCTTGTAATTCAAGTAGTAATAAAAGTTTGTTTGTTTCAGGGGAAGTAATTTTACTTGACTTCTGAAACTATGATGTGTATTTCAGATAAGGCGGTTGAAATCCCATCCATCAATTATTTTGTGGAGTGGCAACAATGAAAATGAAGCAGCAATTGCAAGCAACTGGTTCTCCATACCTTATGCTGACAGAGACGTCTATATCAGAGATTATGTGATGCTTTATGTGAAGAATATCCGAGAAATAGTTCTTGCGGTAAGTGGTCTGAAGAAACTAACAGGGGATATGGTTTGGCAGAAGGTTTTAATGTTTGCAATTTGGGTGTTGGTTTTTTGTTTTTTTGTTTTTTATTCTTTTGGGAAACGAAATACAGCGTATTATTGAGGAATTGCACTTCCCAAGCGCGTTTAAAGAATTTTTAAAACTGAAGAGTAATCCACAAAGTAAAATAAACCAAAAAAGAAGTTAATGTCTTTATTGTTCTGTGATATATAAAGAAGACCTGAAAATTTAGTGAATTTTGCTTTTCTTCTTCCTCCTGTTTTTTTTCCTTCCACAAATGACTTTGCTTGCACTGGACAAAAAACTTTTTGCTCATTGATTAATTAACCTAGACAGTCAGATCTCCTTTACGATGATTTTGTTGAAGGATACCTAAAAAAGGATCTAATAATCCCCAAGCCATCTAATAGCAGCTGAAGAATTTCGTAAAGACAACATTTCTCCAGTGTGCTCTTCCAGTATTTGACTTAAGTGTTTGGCTTAAGCAGGTCAAAGAAAAGCTACGCTAAACACAGTTCTTCTGGTGCTGTTTGGTTATTGTATTGTTTTTAGAAGAAAAACAGGCTAATTGTGTTTAACAATGAAGGAAGGCAAAATAAAATATTTGAGACAAGACTTAAACTGCGGGCATGCAGACAGAAGCATCGGAAATCCACGATGAAGTCCACTGTGATTTGGCGCTACCCATTTGTGCAGGTTTTGTAGTTTTACTTCTCTTCCTAGAAGTATTGCAGTTCCTCGTTATTTTGTGGAATCTACTTTTAACTAACTTTTATTTGTATATGTAGAGTGAAACTGATTTGAAAATCCCAATTTGACATTGCATAGCTAGATAGGGATTAACAAACATAATGCTTGAACCACAGGTGAGTATTCTGAACTCCACTGTTAGCTGAGAGCTTTGTGAAGTGAGGAAATGTTGTGAAATTTGTATTTTGTCCAATTAGAACTTACCTCTTTAGCAAGAAAGTATGCATTTTGCATTTTTGTTAACCTAAAAACACCAGTGGCCTTTTCTCTACCCAGTATTTCTTGTGCAACATGAGATTATTGACTTTTGAATATGATAATACTAGTCTAATCTCTGTCCTCTTCAGGATGAGATATATTTTGTCATGGGGCCTGTGACCAGAAGTTTCCCTGCACTAAGCCAGGCAATCAGTGTGTAGATGATAGTGATGTTACTGCTTGTAATTGCAGGCTACTGGCATTGTCAGAGTAGCTGTACTCTAAGAATTCAGTAGTCCCATTTCTTATTGGAAAGGTAGAGGTTGGGGAAGCAATAAAAATGAGGCACAATTTTGAAAGAACGTGCTAAGAAGGATCCTGCTTTTGAGTCTAGTAAGCTGAAAGGGCTAATAACTTGACTAGTATCTGCATTTTAAGTTCCTATACTTCATGTCTTGTTAGTGTATTTTTGTTTTGTTTTACAGTTAGGGTACATGTTCATCTATACTGCAAAGTGGGACAGTCTTTATTTTGTGCCCTTGGATGTATTTGCTTGGAGCTTTTAATAACAATGTTTAATATAAAATGCCACTATTCTGAACTATTGATAAAATCTGTCTCTAAAAATGCTAGTATGAGAACAGTTACACATTCTAAATATTAGTACTGTTTTAGAGTCAAGATATTAAACTGAAATATAGATGTCTGTATTTCAGTTTTTTGAACAAAGTTATCTGTAAAGGTACACTGTGCCATTTCTGTGATCACTTGCATGGGTTTGCTTGCCAGTGTATGTGCAGCAAAGTGAGGTGTTCTGGTTTGATGTTGTTTTTTAGTTATCATTCACTTGTGCAGTGTTGCTGTTCAGAAGAGACCCTCCTTTATTTTAAACCCATAAATTAACTGTTTTTGAGGGCCAGAAGGAACCATACAGTGACATAATCTAAGGTCCTGTGTAACGCAGGCCAGTAGAGGAAACCTGTAACTACTAGCAGAACTGGACTGTATCACTTAAAAAGACTTCCGAGTCTGATCTAAAGACTTCAGGGAATCCAGAATATCCTGTAGTAAATTAATTCAGCTGTTAGTTACTCATGTATTAAAAAAAAAAAGAAAAAAGAAAATGCCTAAGTGCTTTGCTGTATGGGAGCCAATTGCTGTAACTTGTGACTGTGGCAGCTCAGGCCTGTATCTGACTACAAGTAGGGCACTGAATGAATTATACCTGAAAAGGATTCCTTCAGTACTTTGTAGGATTCTGATAAAAGATTTAGTATACTAATGAGGCTATAAATACAGGCAACTCTGAATGACTTGAAATGTAACCCTTTGAATAGTCTCATCTAGCTTAACATGCAGAGCCAGCCAAAATGACAAGCTGCAATGCTACCACGCAAGCATTAGTAGCAGAACACCTTGGCTTCATTAGAACTAAATTCAGGTGACTGCCTGATAAGAAAGGGGAAAAATCATGGCTTTGTCGCTGCAAAAATACTGCAGAAGTAATAATTTTCCATAGAGGAAAGAAGTCACAGTACTCAAATATTAATGAATCTTGAGTTTATTTTTCACGAGACATGCTTTAAATAGCATTCATTAAGAATTTAGAACCATATAAAGATAGAAAATCTCTTGATGTGAGGAGAGAATCCCTTAGAACAGCAGAGCAAGTGATATTATGCCCAGCTATCCTCCAAGTACGGGAATAAGAAACTAATTAAGCAGGTGAAGATGATGAATGTCAGGATGCAAAAGGAGAATGTTTCCTGGGTCGTGACTCAGAAATTTGGCAAAGGCGTGTTCTTCCCCGCCCCCCCCCCCCCTTTCAAAATGTAGTCTGGATGCTCTCAGATGATAAAAATGAATCACTTTGAGGAGTTGTGATTTTGTTGATTATTATTATTATTATTAATTATTTAATCCCAGGAAGATAAGAGTCGTCCTTTTATTGCATCCAGTCCCACAAATGGCTTGGAGTCGGTTAAAGAAGGTTGGCTCTCCCAAAATCCTTACGATACCCACTATGGTGACACTCACTTTTATGACTACAGCAATGACTGCTGGGACTGGACATTGTATCCTAAAACTCGTTTTGCTTCAGAATATGGATTTCAGTCCTGGCCTTCCTTCGGTACACTGGAAAAGGTAAGGCTGGGCTTCCAAACCTTCCTGTCCCTTCTGTTCTCATTTAGTGAGGGCAGTGAATCACGTCCCTACAGATGACAGCATCACAGCTGTAGTTGGGATGATACATTACTAGGTTTGGTAGGGGGTAGGTGGGATAGGAGTGTGTTTTGGTGTGTAGGGAGGGGATGAAGCTGAACTATTTCTCTCCTTAATATTCAGTATATTTACCTTGATGTTGCAAGAGGAACCAATTTTAATACTATCAGTCATGTTTTATTATGGTTGCTGTTATAGGAACATTGGAGAACAGCATTGCAATTTTCTTGTAATTACCTGTTTTAAAAATTGCTTCTCCCTTCTTAACCAGTAAATGACAGTTTTTTGAGCTCTCTGGATGAAGAAGCTTATATTGATGGAAATGTTAAAGCACTTACTGTTCAACCCTGACTACTAACATAATTCCAAATTTTATCCCTCTTACACATGGCTTCCTCCTCCGTTGGATGCATACTAAAAAATACGCAATGTTGTGACTCATTACAGTAAAAAAACAGGTGGTTGTGCCAGGTAATCGAGGCTGTATTATGAGACAAGTAGCTTTAATATTAATTCTGTTTAATATATAGCTTGGTAATGATTCCCTAACATCTGTTTTCATGGACTGTGTCTAAGGGTGTGTGTGCACGTTTAGAAATGAAAGAAACCCGACATGCGCCGAATTGTGCTAAATTCTAAAATGTATTGATTTTTATCATTTTTACCAACTTCTTAACTCATCTTTAAAACAAAAAATATTTAAGAGGATTTTTGTTTCCTATTAAATTTAGGTGCTGTATACTCTACCTTATTTATCTAGTTGGAGCAGAGTTGTACTGTTTGTCTGTCCATCCGTTCAGTCGGAGATGAATATCGTGTTGAGATTCATGCATCGTTATTTAAAAGGAGTTCAGAATGTTCCTTTCAATTTGCTGGACAAAGTATATTATCTTTTCCTAAGACATAATCAGTACTTTTATCCGTATTAGCAACAATGAATATTATTCAGTCCATCCAGCCTGAAAAGGAACAAATTTGAATAAAAAGATTTTTATAGAGATTGTAATTACAATGAAAGCATAACAGTAATGGCTATGAGAGCTATACTGGATAGTTATTCTCAGTTAAAAAATGCTATTTCATGATCATTTGTTTTCAGAGGCAGACTGTCGCAGCAGATTTTGAATATGTATTACTAAAATCTTTAGCTCTATTAGCCTCTGAAACTTCTTATCCTGGAGGGAGCGCTGGCTCTTATCTTCTGAGCTACTGAATATGTAAGATTATGTCTAAATGAGTTTGACTAGAAACTGGGATTCTTTTATCTTAACTTAGGGTGTTTCTGATTTTTCTAATGAACCCAGACAAACCTTTGAGGTCCCTTGGCCAAACTCAGCCTTAGGACAAATAAGTGCCACTGAGCCAAAAGTTACTCTTGCTGATACCACAGCACTGACTCTCTGTTTTCACTTGTTCAGACAAGGAGTGTAAGAGAAGGGTGGTACTGACTCAAAACTCTTGCACAAAAGGCAGTATAGAAATGCATTACTGACTCTAATATTTTTGGATGATGGCAGAAGACTGTAATGAATATCTTTTCCTGAATATCCTGCCAGTCACTAAGAGGACAATTTGCCTTTTCATTCTGATCTTTCTTTCATGTTTTCAAAAGGTTTCTTCTGCAGAAGACTGGTCGTACACAAGCAATTTTTCCCTCCATCGACAGCACCATGAAAATGGCAATGATGAAATGATTCAACAGATTGAGCGTCATTTCAAGCTTCCCCAGAGCACAGATCCCATTAAAAAGTTCAAAGATATGATTTACCTCACTCAGGTAACAGCAGGGTCTTCAATACTGAAGTAGCTGTCAATAGGTGTTCCAATAGATACTATCAGCAGTTAAAACAGAGTATGTTCTGTTAAATAATGTGCAGTCATATCAAAACAGTTTCTGCCTTGAAGAACTGGAGAATCTAGTTTAATTTGGGACCAGCTTGCATTCCTTACTTACTGGAGGTAGACTGCAGCTTTCCTCGCAGAAGGGCTAGAATGCTTCTCAGGGAAAGCTTCATGCCTGCGTTTTCGAGAAACTGGCCAAACTGGGAGCAGGTCTCTCTGGCTGCGTGTGCTATCTCAGTCCCTGTCACCGGCTGTGCTCACTCATGAAGCTGGCGGGGATGGGCTGGACCTTCCTCATGCACAGCTCTTCCTAGAGCTATCATTCCTCTGGGCTGGGTATGTTTTGCTCTTAATGTGACCTTTCTAGGCTTACTGTTCTATTTTTGCCACAAGGAGTACACCAACATTTTTAAAGAAAACTATTTCTAGAGAAAGAAGTTCTCTGTGAAGGAGATTATTAGAAGGTTTATTTTCTATTAAGGACTCGAATATTGATGTTTTAGAGAATACTTTTTTTTATTTGAATCAGTAGATTATATTTTGCTCTTCATCTGAAGTACTAGCTTGCTTCATGCTTGTTTCTTCCTTCATGACTTCTATTCAGCTTTTAAATTAAGTAACTTTTTAATGCTATTAAGTTTAAACTTCTGTTATTTTGTGCCCCAAGAATTTCAGAAGCACCCTTGACAGGAATAACTTCACACAAATTTTAAAAGTTTGAGAGCTACCGTCATCAAGTTTTATATAAAAACAAGACAACTGGAGAATTAAAGCTCTGATGACAAGAGAACAAGGGCAGATGATGCTGTGAAATTGAAGGCAGGGATAAAACTTGCACTGTGAAGTCCTGACCCAAAAAACTATGAGGGTTTTTGCAGGGTTACGTCTGCCAAGGCCTTAGTGATAGATTAAACAGTTTAAAGATCCCAAAATAAGGATAGCAGAAAAGATAAGGAGAGTAAATTTGGCTCCAGTAGTTACCTAGAAATGCTAACCTTACCTTTTGGGCTGGCTTAAAGAATAACTTTTTCCTTCATTTTGGGTGAGTCTAGTAATATGTTTTCTGAAGAAACTAAGTTCATTTTTCTTTTATTGCCCTTTTCGTCCTGGGCACTGCTTGCTTGGCTTCTGTTGAGAATTTGGCCAGTGAAAAATTCTGGAAAGTGTTTTTTACAGTTAACTGTGGGGAGAGAGAGAAGTAGGAGTGCAGGTGAAAAGGGGTTGTTCTTCAGGTGCACAATTCTGACTGTGTCCTGGGGATGTGTTGTATGTTCAGAGTATAGGGACCTGGTATGATTAAAGACGGAGGCTTTATACTATCTGCATGGTAACGAATGCAGGAAGTAGTGCAGCGTATCATCTTGCAGCTCTCAAGTGTGTTCCCCCCTGCCCCCTTTTCATTTACCTTTCAAAGACAGTCCCTGTTGCACTGTGATCTTTGCAGAATGGAAGGCAGGAATGGCCCCTCCAGGGTTTCTCTAAAGATACAGCTTGTAAAGCTGTTGGGAGTCACTAGGAAGAAATCTCACACGAGCACAGGCCCGCTGCATTGCTTGCATATAGTCTTCAGGGCTTGAGTTTGAAGTTATATGCTGGTACTGTGAACTCTGTGTTTTCTGTAAATATATACATGTGATTTGAAAGTAAAGTACACTGAAGATTATTATTTTTTTTTATGTATTTGTTGACCAAGGTGATGCAGGCTCAGTGTATAAAGACAGAAACTGAATTCTATCGTTTTAGTCAAAGTGAGATAATCAAGGGAGAAGGACATACAATGGGTGCGCTGTATTGGCAACTTAATGACATCTGGCAGGCGCCTTCATGGGCTTCCTTGGGTAAGTTTTGCAACAGTCGTGTGGTAAGATACACCACGTATCAGGCTTGTTTTTCTTTTCCTTCACTGGAAATATCAGAATAAGAAGTAAGGTTCTGCATTCTGTGGGGGCAACATTGTAAGTTTTGCACATGTTTAAACAGATTTAAAACAGATTTAGTGCCACCAACTCAGCCATTTTTAGAAAGGTCTAGTTTAGGAAATTCAAAATTGCTTATAACTCGTAATTTCTTTTAAAATATGTGGTTTTTTGTTTAAGCAATGTTCTCATTTTCCCTAAGGAAATAATCCTTGAAGACAGATGAAGCCACCTACTGGGAAGTAGTGATGTTAAGGGTAGATTCTCATTGTAAGGTGAACTTCCAACTGCCATTGCTTTGTTATGTAGAACTTGATCTTCCTGAAACTCTGATGTGTTATCCAGCCTTTTCCAGAGAAGTTTTGTATTTTTTTGGAAGAGTTCTTCTGAAATTGGACATTTCTAAGAATTACTCTGTTTCCAAAAGAGCCTGTCCTGGAAATGCCCGGTTATATTTATTGGCTGTGCTGTGTGGATGCATATGTGTGCCATGTCACCCTGGATGAAAATAGAAAGAGGGCTAGTGGGATGAGAGGGTAACATGAAGAGCTTATACGTTTAGTTATACTTTTCATAATCCCAACGATTTTAATTTCCAGACCCCCCTGCCAAGGTAAAATGATAAAAACTTTTCCCCTCAATTAGCAGCAGTGCATTGCAAAAATCCTGTGCAACTTCGGTGCTGTTTTCAGCGGGATGATAGTGTCTAAAGGCGAGATATCTAGATTTCTTCGGTAGTCAGTCTGGAGAGATTGGTTATCTCCAGAGTGTGATTCATCATGTTCACAGCTGTCTAATAAGTGGGATGAGTTATCTTCCCTATGCTGAATTTAATTTTCATAAAACTTCATATGACATCTCTCACCTAGCATAGAATTGTTTCTCCTGAGAAGTTCCTTACAGGAAAAGACAAGATGACGAGCTTAGCTTTTTGCATAACTTATTAAACAGTCAGTTTCAGGTGAGGTGAATCACTATTTGTGACTAAATTATTCTGCTAATAAGCTATCTAGCTAAACTACATGTGATAGCTCCATTTGTGTATATTCATTTTAGAACACCAAAATGGAGTAATCAGGCATATGAAGGGAAAACTTGCTTAGGCAATAAGATATAGGGAAGGAATGTGTGGTATGAGGGAAGTGGCTATGTTTCATGTGTCCAGCGTTTTGTCTGGAAGTCATTTTGAAATGGAGAAGCCGTTCTATGGCAGCCGTTTAGGACTTGAGTCTCTTTCATTTCAATGTTAGGTTTTTTTTTCTTTCTTTTTTTTTTTTTTTACATATTCTGTTTTCTGAAGTATACTATTTAAGGTTTTCACACATAAAGAAATATGAGGGGACTAGAAAAAGCTAATTGTTAGTTTGAAGTTCCAGGTCTGTCCCTGGGACAAAATGCCATTTGGCTTTGTTTTAGAGACTTAACCTTCTCCACCCTCCTCCTTTTCCTTTTTTGTTCTTTGGGAGATGTTTGTTCATCTCCCGTTTTTTGTATTCATCCAAGCATAGCAAGTACCACCAACAAAGCAAAACAAACCACTAAAAATAAAAGGCTGTTTTATTTAAGCCTTAAGACAGTAGTCCAGCTATAGTCTAGTGTTTCTGGACTATATGGAGTTGTATTAGGAAATGCAGTATCTCAATGTTTATTTTTATGATTCTAGTAATGACTGATGCTCTTAGGCTTTAAGTGCCTCAGAAGAAAAAGATACTTGGAAAAATGTCTCTTTGTAAAGTGATGTGTATTGATAGGTGAAGTAATTGTGAAGACCATAAATGTCTCTATAAGTACAGAGCTGACGTCATTGTAGGAAATATATCAAATACTTGAATTATTCATAAGTTGTTGAAGTTAGTTTACAGAAAGGACGCTCAGCAGAGATACAGCTGTCCCTTTGTTTCATTTTATTCCCTCAGTGGAATGAGGAAAGGTTTAATATTCATTTAATTAGGCAGTGCGGTAGAGGAATTTTTGAAATGCTAATAGCTGAAATTTATGCAAAACTTCAGAGAAATTAGTTTTATTTGCACTTCAGAAACACATTTCTGCATTTCGTTAGATGGCATAGTAGCATCACTGATGAACACGTCTCTTATTTAAATCTATTATTTCATAAATGGGGCCATGGAGGGGTTTACATAATTTCCCATGTGAAGCGGACGTGTTTCTTCGTGAAATGAGGAGGGAGAAGGTAGCAGATATATCTCATTTTAACTTACCTTTAAAATGTTTTCTTGAAATTGAATAAAACCACAGAACACAGCACTCCTGTTTTTGTACTCCTGCCTTCAATTCAGAACTAAACAGGTTGTACTACAACTGGGTTTTGCTTGTTAGTGCCTGGTTGCAGAGCCGGTTGTGCCGTCAGTG
Organism: Dromaius novaehollandiae; assembly: GCF_036370855.1. Classification (NCBI taxonomy): domain Eukaryota; kingdom Metazoa; phylum Chordata; class Aves; order Casuariiformes; family Dromaiidae; genus Dromaius; species Dromaius novaehollandiae. The sequence continues at coordinate 19,311,644 of NC_088101.1, read as the reverse complement.
TGTTTTGGTGAAGAGTGCTGTAATGCACTTGGCAATTTGCTACCCTCCCAGGGAAGTGTCACCTTGAGGTACCCAGCTCAGTTGTCATGAGATTCCCGTGAGCAGATAACTGGCTCTTATTGCAGGTTCAATATTTAGAGCCCCCCAGTGAGCTGAAACCACAGGCTATTAGGGAGAATAATAGATTTGCATTCATGAGACTGATGTGAGGAAAGAACTAGCAGCATGTTTCTCAGGTTGCATTTAATGGTGTGAAGTGATTAATTTAAAATCCATTCCAGCGAGGAGAACTGTTTGTTCTCACTCCAGCTATCGGTGTAGAAGGCTTCGGGGAGCAGTCAGCAGCCAGGGTACTGGTGTCTCATGACAACCCCAATTTTAGTTTCCTGTTCTGAAGTCTGGTATTACAAAGAGTGCAGACCCCACTCTGCATGTTATTATCAGGAAGAATTTGGGGAACTTTGGATTTCTTCAGGAATTCATTTCAACGTTGGAGGAGGAGGAGGAAGAAACCATCCCAGAGTTGTTTTAAATAACTTTTGGCTGTTGCCTGTGGGCATGCATGCCTGTAACAGCAAAGTTTAAACTCAGAAGTTTCTCACGATAGCTACTCCATCTCCAGATTTCTTACTTCCATGCATGGCAGGAGGGAAATGTTTCCTACGTAGCTTGCTTATTTTTAAATCAAGAAATGCGATTCTGATTTTAAGGAAATCAAGACAGCAGTTGAGCTGAAAAATGTGACTTTTCAATGAATGGGCTTCAGTTCTCTGTGCTGTCTGAAACTACTTTGACAACTGTATTACTGAGACCCCGTTGCTGGAAAAATTATCTTTGGAAGTCTCTGCCTTTGTGAAACTGCTCCAGCAGTTAAGCTTTGTTCTTCAAATTGCCTGTAGGCTTTTTGGGAAGGGAAATATCAAGCTTTTAAAAAAACTTGATTTTATGGAAGAAGACTACTGGTGTTTGCAAACATCCCCAAACAATAGCTGGAGTAGTTGAACCTTAAAAGGAGTTTTGAAATGGCAAAAACTTTTAAGTTCCAAGTGTGTGGTTTGTTTGGTTTTGTTTTGTTTTTTTCCCCTGGAGAAGTGTAACGTCAAATTTATTGCCTTATTCTGAACTGTTTTCCCCACCTTCCAAGTTCTTTGAGGAGCTCTCTCTTTGCCGCCTAGGGAGAGAAACTTCTGTCTTTCCCTCCAGTAATTACTGCAATGTGGCTGCCTAATCCATTCTGAAATCAAGGCATAATGAAAATTCAGGATAGGGCCCATTAGCAGAGAAATGGGACTTTATATTAAACTAAGTAACAGAAACTACTCTATTGCAATTGCATTTTTTGTTTTCATATTTAGGCCTAGATTTTTATCATGTAAATTAAGCTGAGGCAAAAATTCTAGTCAGCAGGCACTGAAATCTCAACCTGTGCTGGGTATCCAGTCTGAGCTCGCGGTGGGCTGTCTGAGGCCTGCAGTGAAGAGCATCTACTGCACTGACAGCTGAAATTCCTGAGAGTCCTGTGGCAATCCTGAGGGCTTCAGAAAGTTCAGCCCCTCCCAAAGCCTGAGGTTAGGCACAGTGCCGTTTCTCAGACGAGGCCCATTGCTTTTATTTTCTAGATCAGATGCTGCCCTGTAACTTACTCTGCTTCAAATAAGCCATGCCCAATCCAAATCTCTCATCTTCTCAAGTTTCAGGGCCCTGAAAAGTAATTTGTTAGCATTTCCTGGTTTTGGAGGAGTTGTCCTTTAGACCACCAACACTTTCTGCCAGCGGTTGTCCTTGGGATGCACGAGCATGGTTCTGCTTGTGTACTGCACAGCACTAATGTACCAGCTATGCTCCTCAGCCTAGCAAACGATCGGTATCTTGAAGAAACTCAGCAAGCTCTCCTGAAGTATTCTTTCAGATTCCATCTCTTCAGTTTGCTACAGTGCAATTAACTCAAACGCCTGTGGTGTTTTTTGGCAGCAGTCTGAGTCTGATCTCATAGCACAGCTGAAGTTTGTGCGAACACTTGCAGGCATATATAAGCTTTTCTTATCTCTTCTCCAAGCTAGCTGGTTGTGAGCTTGCTGAAAACAAGGTGATGTGTGGGGTGCTGAGCCAGTGCTAATGCACTCTGCTCTCCCCAGAGTTCACTCCTGTCTGTGTAGTGTGCGGGCAGAGCATGTTCAGGTCTGCCTGTGAAAGCCACAGACCTACATCACTCTGGGTGAAGCTGTGAATAATGAGGTATTTGAAAAGTACTAAGAGCTTTGTCCGAGTACCAAAACACAGTAGAGGTAATTGGTTGCAGCAAAAATATCTTACTGGAAATATTTTTCATCATCCCTGAACTTTAAACCTGTTGTACAAAACAAAGAGCCTTAAACAGGGAGTACAAGTTTTCTTTCCTTAAGCGATTATGCAGCTGGCTTGCTACTTCTCTTCAGTGCTGTTTCAGTGACTAGATAAGGGCTGAGCAAAGACAGGGTTAAAATGCTGGTTTTGGGTACTGGATGGAAAATGAATGGAGAAAGCAGGAGAAACAGTTTCTCTTTCAAAATGCTCGTATGGCAGTACTGCATCTGGCAAAATTGCGTTCTTCGGACAGGAGACAAGATTGCATGGCTTTTCTGGTTTGTAAATGGCAGACTATCAAAATATTTAATGAGGTACAGCTTTTCCTTGAATAGACAAAATGAGCTGTTTGGCATAGGTCTACAGCATGTATTTACTAAATCCCATACAGTAAGTGTGGTCTCTAGACCTTTGCAAATTCATTTTGCCTACTTCAGAGCTGTCCTTGGTTTGAGAACTCGATTTGGGCTTCATTGCTACAGGTGTTCTCCTAAGGAAGGACTGAAAGAAGAGGACTGAGAGAAGGGGAAGAGAGATTAGTCAGACTCTAACAGAGTCTGTTTCTTTTCAGTGGCGAGAGTGTGTGGTCATGCCTCTAATGGCAGTGCCTTTCTCTAGATTTTCAACAACATACGTGGTATAGCTGCATGCTTTATAGGTAGTATGCTGTGTCAGTTTTATTGCTATCACATCTGTGTAGGGCTTTCTTTAATTGGAAAACATCATATCAATGATAGGACCAACATTTTTACAAAATGTGACTTTTTGGTGAAGCTCTAAGTAAGCTTGAAAGAGCAATAAATCCTTTCCAGAGCAGAGTCATGCCTGGGAGAAAACAAGAGTATCTCCAGCTGTTCTCTGCACCTGGTAGAGGTGCAGAAGGGTAGAGGAGACATTGTACTGCTTATCAGAGCACCTGAGAGCTCAGGAAGGGATTGTCTGCCAAGGCAGTCTCGGATTCACTCTGAATCTTTGTCCCTTTTAACCCTTCTCAGAGTATGGTGGTAAGTGGAAACTGCTCCATTATTTTGCCCAGAACTTCTTTGCACCACTGCTGCCTGTGGCTTATGAAGATGGAGGTGTGTTGTACATCTATGGTGTCTCAGATCTTCACACAGACCGTCAGCTGACGCTCAGGGTAAGTGACACCTTTCTCGCCACCCCGCTGTCCCTTCCCCTGTGATGTCAGTGACTGATATGAGAAACTGCAATGACACCTCTTTGTATAGGCATGGTAAAGTAAGTCCATGCCCAAACACAATGAGGTGCAATTCTTGTCCTTAATCTTCTTAGGGGCAGCACTATCCCTTAGTACTATAATAGCGCATGCTGCTTCACAGAGCCAGGAATCAATTGCATTGCCTATAGCCTGTAGGTATAATTGAGGTCAGCTATTCTGTTCAGGTCCTAAAGGGATTTGTGATGAAATAAAACAAAGTTTGAAAAATGGTACATCGCTACTTAATGTATCTGTGGCCTGGGTGTTAGAACTAGATTAATTGACTAAAGCGGAGAAAAAAAGAATTATACCTTCTCCTGCCAGCACTCAAACTACACTGCTTTAGGAAAAAGAACTAGATTGTTTTGTGAAATACCAACGGAACAGCTAGGTAAACTTTAATTATAAGGTAACCTATGCAATGTTGCCATTCCACTATTTATACCTAAACTGTTTTCTAATGGTGCTATAGAAGCTGATAGGATTTCTTTGGCAGTGTTTGGGTTACTGAATTTTGCTTTGCAGTGTGACCATTACAGCAGTGTTTGGGTTGCTGAATTACCCAGTCTTGCTTCTCAGTTTCTTAAGTTTTGTTATTGTTAATCAAATGACAGCATGCCCCAAATGAATTTAGGGGCTGTTTTCCATTTACAAGATACAGTTCCTGACATAAAGGACTCACTATGTGAAAAGGCTGTGAAGGATGGAAAAATAAGCCTAGAGAGGTGGAGTGACTCACTGGTCAGTTCAGAACTAGGCGTTTGGGTACTCTGATTCCCAGTTGACTGCTCTGTCTGACAGGTTGTGATGAATCTTCAGGTTTATAAGGTTAGCAGTTCTTAAAAGATCCACTCTTGTTCCTGTTATGGAGGGGTTTTTTGGCAACTGACAACCTGCAGTATGGAAAATGGTTGCCGTTTCTGGACAGCCAGTTCTTAGAGTAGGACTGTGCTTAATGATTTTGTTTATTTCTGGTCTGAGTTATAGGCTTAAATTCAGATTTTCTGTTAATGTCAAAGAAGCCTTGGCAGTAGGGCAGTTCCAGTGAATACTGTATTTAGCAGTTCATGAGAAACAAGAACTTAAAAATTTCAAAAGGAGCTAGGATCGATTTTTGATTGCAGACCCC